>NC_073745.1:134048531-134384781 GCF_029784135.1 Toxorhynchites rutilus septentrionalis
TATCTCAGAGGGCCTGGCCGGGTAAGGGAGTAAAAAGTGCCCCCAAAACAAATCACTAGCTGTATGGCAAATATTGTAAAGAATTTTAATTAAGAAATTTTGGTGGTTTATTTGAACCCCTATGTGGTTTGACGTAGGATCTATAGTGAAAAACGTACTTTTTCGATTATTTCACGCCATCCTCAAAAGATCCGAGATAAAAATTTGAAAAAAATACTGAATGTGCATCTTACTACGGTGTATCAAAAAAATTATCAAAAAAAATTTCATCAAAAATTTTGGTACTAAAAAAAATTTTGAAATCTTGAAATTTTTTTTTTGGGATTTAGAGATTCAGTACTACTCTAATTCATATTTTAATGTGTTTCTACAGCTTTTCTAGATATGTGTGATTTTTTTTCAGATTTTTTTTCAGTGTTGCGCGGTATCAAAAAAGATGGGTGGGTAATGTCGGGGACATAACCGGAGTGACGTAGGACTATACAAAGGGGACAGCTTTTGCTAAATATATATTTTAAATATATTGTTTTATTGTCTTCTCCTACGTGAATACCTACCTATCTACCTGAAAAATTGATTAGTTTACTGTTTACTCTTTATGAACATGTTGGGGGTTCTGAAAAGAACCTTTGGTGTTGTGTTTTTGCGTTTTTTTACAAACTTGATTCTTGATTTTTTCCTGAAGGCTTTGTACTTATTAAATGTTCAACGCCGGGCATTTTTCGGCGTATACACATATCGTACAATCAAAATGATGGCTGTGACAGGGAATGCACAGGTGGTCATCAGCTCGTTCACTATCATATATTTCACTATTGAGCACATTACCGTACCTTAAACTGTGGTTTCGGAGACGAATGAATTGTAAGATTTGTAGTCTCTGCAAACAAAGTGAATAAAAATGAAAAAGAACTGAGGTTTTGGAGACGAACTCTACGTTCTGTCGAGAAATAAACGAGCTATAAGCGTTCTGAAAAACCAACAGTAAATACAGGGACGGATGACCTTCGGATTGAAGTTTTTTAAAATAAGAACAGAGCAGCAGGAAATACATATCTCATCATGTTGCTCCTTAATTATTTCTATACAATGCAGATGTAACGTCAATCAATTTTCAACATAACTTATCAACCAAAGAAAGCAGTTCTTGCTACCGAGAAAATTCGTTAATGCCATCCTGCATACAATGTGTTGTAATTTGAAGTCACTTTTAATTCGGAAACCATGCATGGGTTTGTGGAAACTGAATGATCAATTTAAAAGACCCCAACCACCAATAAGTTCAAGAACAAGCATAAACAAAATAAATTAGTTTATATTATATGTCATATTATGTCACTTTAGAATGCATTGGTATTGTGAAAAACTTTTAATAACTCTTCTTTGAAAGGTTTAATGGCCCTGAAAGGCGCCGTGTTTTACGGTGGCTGGTTTTGCTACCAAAGCAGCCTGTATAAACAAACTTTTTCCTTCTACCTGCTGCCGTTTTGCGATTACGTTTGCCACTCGCTGAAACTAGTTGTTGCCACCAAACCGAATGTGGTATGTTCTGTAGGCGGGGTTTCTTATTGTCGTGAGCAGCTTTGCAAGCCAACTCGAGAACTCCGGCGGCCGAAATTCTATAACCGCTATTCATTACATTCATTACGATTTGTTCGCTCGTTGGATTCACATGCAGGCTAAAAGGGTCTTTTTCAGGATCACAAAATTATCTTTAATCTAAAGAGTTTATTGTTTTGTTATCACTCGATATCCCCATCTTGTTCGGCTAAACCTTCCTGTTTAGGGATTTGTTGCCACTCGCCACAGCTTTCACAGTTGGAAAATTTCTTCCCATCCAGCTTTGTGACATGTTGTACAGTAAATTACATTCAATGCGACGTGCCGAAACGCCACTCAGTAACGCATTGGAGGCGATTTTAACCTGTAATTGAACATTTGCGATGACAGTGGTACAGTGTCGACTTTCAATGTGGGGTCATAATTTGGATCTCTATGTTTACAAAAATGTCCAACTAAATAAGTCACATTACATGTCCGTCCAATTAGCTAAATGTCGAACTAATTGTGAATTACTGTACTTTCAATCTGGAAACAATTTAAGAATAGGTGAAAATTGAATAATCAGGAAAGTCCCCAACTATCAAAAAGCTCAGAACAACTGCCAAATTCACATACTCATCAGATCCTGGCAAACAAATTATGAAAAAACCAATTTGTGTTTTATTATTATTTTGGATATTATTTTAGAAACCATTGAACTGTATTTCGTAAACTCTTTTTTGAAAGGTTTAATGGCCCTGATAAGCGCCTTGTTTTATGGAATGGTTCCAATTTAGAAAACTTTGTACTCGTGGTTTTGAAAAAAACCACGCCCTCGATGCCGCCTTGTTCTGGATTTGCCACCGAAGCAGATTGTAAAAAGAACAAACTTTTTTCTTCTGCTACCAGCTGCCGTTTTGCGATTGCGTTTGCCACTCGCCACTCGCTGCAACTGCCTGTTGTCTTGATGTCCACCGAATGTGTTCTGATTCGAATGCAGTTTTTCTTATCGTCGTAAGCAGCTTTGCCAGCTAACTCGATCACTTCGGCGGCCGAAACTAAACACGGTTCGAGCGGGATTTTGCCTTTCCCTTCACTTTTCCTCCTTTGCCATGTCCAGACATGGCTGCTTGGGTTGGCTGGTTGGTGTGGTGTGATGCGAACTGATGTGGTGTACGGTTTGAATGAGAATGATCGTTACGGCAGCGGAGCGGGGATTTTTAAGCTGACTGGCTGGCTCGAGAATTACGCATGTGTGAGACTGCGACCAATGTTTCGTTCATTTTTTTTCCCTTTCCAATCGTGCTTCATTCTATTTCGCTGCTGCTCTGGTTGCCCGTTTTGGTCGGTACGATTTGAGGAGCACAAAATGGACCAATCAAAAATGGGCACATAGTGCATTTGGACAATGCTTGATATTTCACAATTATTCAATTATTTATCTCAAGAAAAATGAAATGTTATTCGTTATGATAGATGCGTAGATATATTTCCTATCAATTGATGCAAAAACCTTTGCGATCTATTGAGAAACGCTCGAGTTATAAGCGTTCCAAATCTTGCATTTTTTCCTACTTTTTCAGTGCCTAGATTTCCATTTCACCCCCTATATCTTCCGGTTAGACGTAGTCCTACGTCAAAATATATTTTTTATATTTCCAAAGAGTGGCTAGGTAAGGGAGTAAAAAGTGCCTCCAAACCAAATCACTAGCTGTATGGCAAATATTGGAAAGGATATTAAATAAGAAATTTTGGCGGTTTATTTGAACCCCTATGTGGTTTGACGTAGGATCTATAGTGAAAAACGTACTTTTTCGTTTATTTCACGCCATCCTTAATAGATCCGAGATAAAAATTTGAAAAAAAATACTGAATGTGCATCTTACCACGGTGTATCAAGAAAAATTATCAAAAAAATATTTCATCAAAAATTTTAGTACTAAAAAAATATTTTAATTTTGATTTTTTTTTTGGATTTAGAGGTTCAGTACTACTCTATTCATATTTAAATGTGCTCGTACGGCTTTTCTAGATTGATAAATATTTTCAAACTGTTTTTTTTTTCAAATATCTAATAATAAAAATAAAATAATAAAAAAAACACAGTACAAAAAAATGTTATAGATTTTCTGGCATTTCGAAATTTTGAAAAAAAATATAACTTTGGGACCACAAATCCGATTTGTTTTTTTAAAATTTTAATCTTTCAATTAAAAACCACGAATACAATAAAATAATCGATTTCAAAAAAATAAAAATAATAATGCAGACGATGAAGAAAATTATTTTTGTGTCACACAATGCTCTTAAAAATTCAGGAAAAATTACGCCACATGTAGAAAAAAGACACATACGAACGCATTTAAATAAAAATTTGAGCAGGAGTGGGTCTCAAAGTAATTTTTTTTTCAAAATTTCGAAATGCCAGAAAATCTATAACATTTTTTGTACTGTGTATTTTTGACGTAGGACTACGTCTTTCATTTCTATACTGGGGTGTAAATTCAAACTTTCGAAAACGAAAGCGTTACGCCGGAGATCGAGATTTTGAGCGTTAATAGCTCCTAAACAACTGAACGAAATAGTATGATAAGCAATTCATTCGAAAGATAAAATATCTACACGTTATATGCTTGTTACTTTTTGATCCAAAAATTTGTTTCAATAGTCCTAAAATTACCTTCAAAACAGGCTATTGAAATCACACCAATCGGTATATAAGCGAGTGCCGCTCGGAAATCCACTCAGTTATAATTGCGCAACGATTGAGGTACGATCGCTGGAATGGATGGATGTTTCCCTAACACAGACTTCGAAACCATGGAGCCTGGGGGAAATCAACATTACAAAACAGATTCAAACTGCGGGTACTTTTGTACTCGCTTGCGTTTCTGGAAATCGGAATGTTTCCCTAACACAGACTTCAAAACCATGGAGCCAGGGGAAATTGGCATAGCTAGAGACGTCGGTTAATCGTTCGATTAATTTAAATAATCGAATAACTGACATTATAATCGAGTAATTTTGTATCGAATAATTTAAAATCAAAATATGAATACATCGAATAATTGTCACTGTAATCGCGATTAATGAAAGAAGAAATCTTTCTCAAGGTTAATGCATTTTTAGGTTAAGAATTAGGCTATATAATTGTTTTTCCAACATTTTTTTTATCCAACCATCTAACATCGACAACCCGATAGACCACGCGACCAGAATGACAACGTGATACGTGATTATTACAAGAAATAAATATTCGCTCGATTAATCGAATATTGAAAACCAATTATTCTAATGAATCGAATATTAAAAAATACCCCAACGGTTAATCGATAAATGAAAAATTTAGACATCACTAGGCATAGCAAATTAGATGCAAGCAGTGGGTACTTTTGAACTCGTTTGCGTTTCTGCAAATTGGAATGTTTCCCTAACACTGACTTCAAAATCATGAAGCATGGGAAAATCGGCATTGCAAAATAGATGTGAGCTGCGGGTACTGTTGTACTCTCTGCAAATCGGAATGTTTCCCTAACGCAGATTTCAAAACCATGAAGCCAGATTAAATTGGCATAGAAAATTAGATGCAAGCAGCGAGTACTATTGTACTCGGATTGACTACGGATTTGATATGCTATGATACGTTGTAGTGGATATGATCAAAGTGGATATTATATTACGTATCGAAGAAATCACATTTATAAAAGCAGCGTTATAAAATTATTTGTTAACGAATGCTGCAATCGATTTGGAATTTGGAGTTGTTGGGAGGGGGTCTTATTTTCGCTGTGTGATTCCGAGGAGGAAACCATTCCTTCTCAAGCGTTAATAATCCTGCTCCGGATCAACGATGATTCCAAGTGTCGGGGCTTGGAGAGTTGGTACTACTTGCGCTGGGTATTTCCGAGGAGGAATCGATTCCTCCTTTGAACGTTAATAATTCTTTTCCCGCTAAACGAAGTGGTATGATAATCACTTTATTCGAAAGATGAAACGTCTAAGATTTATATGCTTGTTACTTATTGATTGCTAAGTCAACGTTAGTCCTACGTCCACCTTGCGTTTATATCAAAGATATAATCCACTTCTAGTTTTTTTTATTTTATTTTTATTATTAGATATTTGAAAAAAAAAACAGTTTGAAGATATTTATCAATCTAGAGAAGCCGTAAGAGCACATTTAAATATGAATTAGAGTAGTACTGAATCTCTAAATCACAAAAAAAAAATTTTTTCAGAGTTAAAATATTTTTTTTAGTACTAAAATTTTTGATGAAATTTTTTTTGATAATTTTTCTTGATACACCGTGGTAAGATGTACATTCAGTATTTTTTTAAAATTTTTATCTCGGATCTACTGAGGATGTACTTTTTCACTATAGATCCTACGTCAAACCACATAGGGGTTCAAATAAACACCCAAAATTTCTTATTTAATATCCTTTACAATATTTGCCATACAGCTAGTGATTTGGTTTGGGGGCACTTTTTACTCCCTTACCTAACCACTCTTTGGAAATATAAAAAAAAAATTTTTTGATACCGCGGAACACTGAAAAAAATCACACATATCTAGAAAAGCCGTAGAAACACATTTAAATATGAATTAGAGTAGTACTGAATCTCTAAATTTAAAAAAAAAAAAATCAAAATTTCAATTTTTTTTTTGGTACTAAAATTTTTGATGAAATTTTTTTTTGAAATTTTTTCTTGATACACCGTAGTAAGATGCACATTCAGTATTTTTTTCAAATTTATCTCGGATCTTTTGAGGATGGCGTGAAATAAACGAAAAAGTACGTTTTTCACTAAAGATCCTTCGTCAAACCACATAGGGGTTCAAATAAACCGCCAAAATTTCTTATTTAATATCCTTTACAATATTTGCCATACAGCTAGTGATTTGTTTTGGGGGCACTTTTTACTCCCTTACCTGGCCAGGCCCTTTGGCGAAAAATCTGTAAAATACAGAATATTCTGTATATGTGGCAACCCTGCTTCGCATGCCCAGCATTCGTTCGATTAATATTCGATTTCTGTATGAAGTATTCGATTAATCGAACGATTATCGGGGATCACTATTTCAGCCTCCTTGGCTGGTTCGTTTGAGATCAAATTATTGCACATAAAATTATTACAAAAAAGTTGGACTTCAAGTGACACAAAAAATAAAACACATAAACACATAACCATTTTCAAAAAATAATTTCCAAAAAAAAATCTTTCTGTTTGCTTGCTGGACCAGAAGGCAAGGTTGTCTTCGGTCCATGGTTCCAGGCCAGTGGAGAGGCAGCCGTGCCGTTGAAGATGCCGAAGTGTTCTTATTCCCCTTCGCCGTGGAGGGGAAGGAACAAGGATCTTCTTGACTGATCCATTAGACTGTATTTTTCTGCTCTGATGGTCATGAAATATTCTAGTAGACCGGTCGAGCTTCGCGCCGGCTCGGAAGTTGTTCCTGATACCGTTCTCGACGAAAACAGTTAGGAACCTCCAGTCATTCGCACCAAACCAGGATTGTTTTGCCACCGGGGGGAGGTTGGAATGTGCCATGCGGATAGAAGATGATATTATCCGACACATCGATTATGTTGAAGTGTTGGATTCTAGCATCGTATTGCCTCGATCGAAAGACTGCAAAATTTTGCCTAAAGGCAGCCTCAGTAAAAACCCGGCTTCAGATTTTGGCTATGATAGTACCACCATGGCTCAAATGATGTAGCATAAATTCTACTCGTAATGTAAACCATACATTCTCATTTTATTGCAGTATAGGATCGAATTATTTAAAACAAATATAAGGTTTCTCCAACTTTTATAAAAATGATACATTTCTGAGTTTAAAAAAGAAAATCGCAATCGGCATAAAACATGTAATTTTTCATATTTATTCTAACACTGCTTTTATGCTTAATTTAAACTTCAATTTTTATAGAAACGTGAACGCATTGTAAAAACAGTTTTACCAGTCAAAGAAACATAAAATATAATCTAAATTTTGCAGATATCACTTTCATTCTAAGTTGATTTTTTTTACATTAGCTATAGACTCATTCCAGTACTCTCTGTGCAATGTCTGCGAGGTACGGAATCAAGACTATTGATATCTAACTTCAACGTATTTGCTTCATTGCGACTTCGAAATTAATATCTACTTCCATCCGGTTAGCATGTTTTACGCAAACGTTCATATGTCTACATTTTCTGTTAACAAAGGTTTTTTTTGTTCCTGCTCAATCACCGTTCTTTGTGTTCTCCTAATAGGAAATACCCTCGCTCTAGCTATATTCAAAAACGAATACGTAGTGTTATCGCTTTATTTTTTGTGCCTATCACTATAATAATATATCCACAAAATATCTCACTCATACTTTATTAAAAACTCACACAAACTTTCATAACTTCTTTGATATCGCATCGGAATCAACTGCCTCTTTGACACACGCATGAGAGTACCGTTCAAAGGGGCAGATCAGGCAGTTTTTGTTAACGATATCAGTAACGTACGACCCGTCACAGAACCCAGAGTCAGTTGAGAGATCTCTTACGCTGCTGATGTGTGCCTACCGAAAGAGATTTTCTTCTTGTGGTAATGGTGGAGGTTTTGCTGCTACTGCTGCTGCTGTTATTGTTGTTGTGGTGTTTGTTCGCGCTATTGCTATTAGCGGCGGATGAACGTTTGTTGGTTTGTGAGGTAGAAGAAGACGAATGAGATGAGTTATGATGGGTGGTGGATGATTGGTTGGAATGAAGCGCAGCGCTTGTACTTCTACGGCGGGGTGGTGAGATGGCTGTAATAGTTTGTGCGTGATCTTTAGATATGGTGAAACATCGAGTGAGTTTTGATGGATTAATGGATTGCGTTGCGTACCATAAAACCACACAAAACACCAATTCAACAAAGCGAACACTTACCATTTTTAATGATCGCCGTAACAGACGAGGCAGTATTCTTAGCAGGTGTGATAGTGGGTTTGACTTTCTTCTCGTTTCCCGTACTACCGATAATCTTGAAGGATGGAGTAGACAAAGGAGTACCACTTGCGCCAGCGCTCGTTTTCTCCGTTGTCTTTTCTGTCTTTGGTTGAACCTGTTTGTGCACAGTGACATTGTTCCAATACTCCATCTGGTCTTTGCGGGCCGTGGACACTTGTTTTTGCAAGTCAAGACTCTCAAATAATAATTTCTAAAAAAGTTTCTTTTTCAAATATTTGAGTGAATATAACCAATAGTGTTTTTTACCTGTAATTTTCTAACCGTTTTTTGCATCGCTTCCGGCGATACCAATCCAAAATCGAACATTGAACACATGTGCAGCACGAAATTACGATAGAGATTTTTCCTTAATAATTCTCTTCCCCGGCAATCGATGAACATGTCCAAAGCGATGGGGATTTGACAATCGCCGACGTAGCCATACTTCATCACATGAAGGTTCCACATTTTCATCAACTCTTTCTCGCCTTCGTTGACATCGGTGAATTCATCAATCATCTGCATCGTTTTATATTGCAGCCAAAGCGGATCACTTTCACCCTCTGAATCGATCTCGAGCTCCTTGGGATGAACCGGCAGGCATGTCATCGTATGGTGATACATTCTGTTCCAAGGAGAAAGAGCGACTCGTAAATTAGACGTGCGAATGTGGCTTACAGTAGTGATGAATCGGATAGTAGTTTGGCCGGATACCGGATATCCGGCAAGCTTCGAGATCGGATAGCCGGTTCTTCATTTGCCAAGACGAAACTGGGAGAAACTGCATGTTTGCACGAAGCTCATAAAAGATTACATTTTAGGGAGAAATAAACACATCTTTACATCCGCTTTTGCCTACAACATGGGCGGAAACAGAGACAGCTTCCGAATTCAATGCGGTTTATGCCGCAGTCACCAGTCAGTAGAACATGTTTAATGTCACTGTCCACAATACGATACACATCCACAATTGCTGCAGTGATTGCATACTTAAAAGATAACAACATGTACAACCGGACGTAAATAACACCACCAAACACACACCATGCGAATGGAGGAGGGCGATGGCCCGACCGGCAGTAGACTCCTCTGTGATGCCACTTGTAGACACGATAAAGGTAAAGGCAACCACGGGTCAATAAAATAAAGACGAGACATGAACTAGAACAACGAGAACGGAAACAATGTTCAATGGATAAGCACGACGACGCGAACAATAGAAAGGACACGCAAAGGAAACAGCAACGACGGATCTACAAGGCAAAGACCAGGCATGGACTAGGACAACGAGAACAGAAACCAATATAAAAATAGAAAATATAGAAAATTTGATGTCCCCAATTCATAGGTCTAGCCCACTCAGGGCTCCATGTTTAGAGTGTAACATAATAAGGGGTAAAATTACCCACTATTTGGGAGAGTCCCCTCAGGATTCTCCACTCTCTCATTTAGAGATGAATCTGCCTTTGGCTGAAAATCTCTTTAATAAAGAAAGAAAAAAAACATCTTTACATAAAAATAATTAACTATTATTAAATTTTTCATATAGAATGAATATCCCTTAATAGAGAATCAAGTTTCCTGCAAGGAATATTGAACACATTGAATGATGAAATTTTTGTGGATATATTGAAATAATTTTAATAGCGGATATTTTAAAAGAGTCGCTACAGAAGTAAACCGGTAGGGACAGCAAACTACGCCATATTTTTTCCCGCTCTAGTGATTTCTTTTCAGTATGGTTTGTCATTTCGTAATGGAAAAAATACGATCCAACAACGAGTCAAAATTATTAAAATCTACTACCGAAATTCGGAGTCAATGGCCTCAACTTTAAGAGCGCTACGTCCAACTTATGGTCGTCATAATCGTCCTGCCAGATCAACAATTGAGCGCCTATTGGAAAAATTTGAATCCACAGGCACAGGCACATCGAAAAATCACCTTCAGCGATGAGGTTCATTTCCGGCTGAATGGCTTCGTCAATAAGCAAAATATGCGTTATTGGTCAGACAGCAATCCACACGTACTCCATGAGTCACCGTTGCATCCCAAAAAAAATACGGTTTGGTCCGGCGGCGTCATTGGGCCGTACTTCTTCCGTGATGATCAAGGGAATCGATGCAGCTCAATGATAACCGAATATTTTTGGCCCGAATTGGATGATATGGACTTGGACAATATGTGGTTTCAACAGGACGGCGCCACAAACCACACCGCAAATTCAACAATCGATTTATTGAAAACCAAGTTTGGTGACCGTGTTATCTCACGAAATGGCCCAGTCAAATGGCTGCCTCGGTCGTGCGATTTGACGCCGTCAGACCATTTCCTGTGGGGCTACGTCAAGTCTATGGTCCATGCCAACAAGCCAGCGAAGATTGATGAACTTCGTACGAATATTGAACGTGAAATTGCAACAGTATCGGTATCGCTATCGTCAAAAATTGGGTTAAGCGTCTGGACTTCTGCAAGCGAGCTCGTGTTGGTCATGCATAAGAAATCGAATTCCGTACATAATGGCATCAAATGTACTTTCATATGAATAAAGAATTTTATTGATATCCCAGTGGCGTCTCGTGAGTAAATTAACTAGTTCTGCACCTACACGGTGAACCAGCGAAGCCCAAAAGGGGCTAATTAGTGCCCATTTAAAGTAATCGCACTTTGGGCTTTGGATAAAGTATGGTGCCAACGAAGAGAGGGAAGAAAAACATTTCCTTGTTTTTGAATTATTCGTGCAAGAGTGCAGAAAAACAATATTGAGAACATGCGTCTTACAATGACGCATTAGAATAAACTCATTCTGAATTTATTCTAATGTTCCAGAAAACACTACCGTGGTATTTATGAAAACGGAAACCGACATATCTTTCGTAGCCAAAAAGTTACACATGTCCTTATAGTTTCCTCTATTTACAGACGTTATGCTTTCATCGTGACCTCGGAAGCTCAGCCTATGTGAACTGAGAAACTAATTCAATAAGAATGTTCATGCCTTCTGTTTTTCTTCACAATTGAATTATGCTTGTTTCTTACGACGCATCTTCAATGCAAATTTTCTCAAACGTGCGGCATGTCATGCTGTGGTTGGTGTGCTCTTTGGTAGCTGAATGAGTATTTATAGCGAAATATGGATGATTCAAATCTGCATATCCTACTCTGTATAGTTCATTAAGACTTATGTCAGATGAATGTATCTTTTAATAAAAATAAAAAAAATGAAAATAAAAGTATCTTTACACTGTTTTCTGCAGCAAACAAGACCAACAAAATAGCTTTACTCTTGTCACTGAACCACAAAGCTACTTCGCGTCGTGAGCTGTAGCATCAATGTTCCGTGTAACTATTTAACCGTTTCTAGCACAAATCGTTTTTAACTTGTCCAGTTTTGGCCGCGGAAAATCCATTTTCGCAAAAAGTTATTTCTCTTCCACAGTTTTTTCCCAAACGGCCTTTTTAAAAAATCATCGACAATATACTGCCCAACAGTGTGATTTGTGATGGTTTATCGCGAATCTCAATTGGCACACCAAAAAAACTGGACGAAATTTTGTCATCTGGAGTGAGAGATAAATAATCGGCACCAAGTGAGCTTTCAGAGAGCTGCTATATCCAAGTAGCTTACGCAAAGCGCACCAATTGCGAATTGCGAATTAGTTACCCGAAGCTTCAACACAATTTTATCAATCAATGTGTAGATATACGTAATTTTTATGCACTAATCGATGTGCACTGACTGGGGAGAGCATAGAATAAATGGTACAAAATAGAAACCAATATACGTAATTCTGCACAGTGCGTGGACTGGGAGAGCCGTATGTTTTCCATACTTTCCAGACGTATCGAAACTCTAGTCTGTGCATAGCAGAGTAGGAGCGTTTCACTTTTTAAATATTAGATTGTGCAGTGCACCAGGTGCACATATGGACGAGACGCCACTGTGATAACCAAAACCGTTTTTGTTCTATTTGAAAAACAACTTTTGTAGCGCTCCCATTGAAAAACCCGATACAAATTTTTGGTAACACTAACCAGGGGAATGAATACTTTCATTGAGTGAGTGACGCAAACGTTACGTGAAGCAATAAAACGCCAATATGAGCAGTGGAGGCGTCAACAGCAACTACTACTGAACAAATTTTCACCTTCAATTTTCCACCGAAGAACGCAGCTCTCATCGCTGAAAAATGTTCCATTCACATCCAGCTTGAAAAACGCTGCCCTTTGATGCCATTTAAACCCGGAGCAATGCTCGAGCTTGAGCTTGGGTAGACTATACAATTCGTAGTTGCTCTCCGTGATTGACCTGAACCAACCAAATTGCACACAGAACACTCAGAATGACGCTTGGGACTAGCAAATCATTCTCGTTGTGCAAGTTTCGGTGATTCGAGCTTTAAATGGTCAATAACGACGCCGGCCACGTCCTTACAGTCACCAGGGGAAGGGAAGGAATGTTAGTATGATATTCGCCGCCCGAAGGCCAGAAGGGTCGCCTCTATAGCGTGGTTCCCTAGCGTTTATCATGGGAGGGATAGTTGTTAGTGGGGAGAGGTAAGAATCAGGATTCACTATATATATATTCTATTATTTATTTATTGCACGTATTTTTTATTGAAATCCAATCGTGACGGCGGAGAGTTTTCTTTGGGAAACCTAAGAAGGTAACCGAGAGAACAGCTCCAAAACTAATAATTCTAAATTCATCACGCGTCTTCTTTATCGACCTCCAATCCCAACGATGAAGAGTTGTCTTTGGGAAACCTGAGAAGGTAACCGAAGTTACGAGTACTATTTATAGAACTCCAATAACGATGGCGGAAAACTGTAGATTTCAAATATTATTTCCTGAAGCTGAATTTGTAGTCTCAAACTTCAGATTGAAAATTTAAATACCGAATTCCGAATACCAAATCTAAAATACTCAATTTCGAATTTTCAATCCTTTAAATTTTATATTTCAAGCCTATGTTTTAATTATAAATTTAATTAAAAAAAAATAATTTGATAAATTATAAAATTTTTTAATTTCAAGTTCTAATTCCGAAATTTCATTATCTCACATTCTATTCTTGCCCATCTTGCATTGTGCTCCCCAAGGGTTCGGCAAGTGAGCCAGCAGCTACCACATTTACACACATTTTCTATCTCACTCTCATTCTCAAATAGTTCCCTCTCCGGAAAAGCTGCCATTCCTTCCTAAAGAGAATCACATTCATTAATTCTAATTAGATTCCTGATGGAGCTGAAGAAGAGATGAAAAACAGAGAGACACTGGTGCTATTCGATTATAAGCTCTAAAGAAGTTAAGTAGGATTAATGTATGGATATAAAAAGAAGTAATATTATACAAAGAGTAATAAAGAACTTAGCTGGGATCGTTGTCAACTGATCATTCCTGCAATCCACCCTATAGTGATACCTGCACTACCGAACACACAGGCACATACTTCGCCCTAGCAATGATAAAAAAAGAACACACACACATACACACAAATGGAAACAGTCCGATAAAGCCAAACGAAATCTTCGCGTCTTCGCATCACAAACAATTGCTTTATTCGGAGATCATTAACTTTTAACTGCTTCAGTGAATCCTAAACACACTCGCGAATTTATGGCCAACCGCTAGAATCATACTCAACGATCAGCAGAGAAAAACGCGTTCGAACATGTCTGACGAAGCTAGAAGAACCTTAAACCCGGAGCAATGCTCGAATTCACGAAAATAAATTGATCGATTGGAAAAAGTCACCAATAAGTAATTACCGATTTATCATTCTAGCCAACGGCAGTGAGGCTTTCTGAATGACCTTTCTCAAGGCCGAGCTTTCGGTTTAGTTTTCCAAATTGCCCTTTTTTTAAAGCTAGAGGCGTGCGAACTGAGAAAGTCTGGGAGTCCGAGAAATTCTATAATTCTTCCATAATTCGAAACATCAACATCAAAATACCAATAAATCCAAACACGCTCCGTAATTCACAGAAGCTCTCTTCCAGCAAACAATTATAAAAATAAATTCGCTGCGCGCATGAACCTGGATTGCTCTTTCTGTTGAGATATTTTTCTTCACACAAGCGTATACGGTTCAAATGGGGGCGCGCTGTTGTTTTTATACTTTGCTTAGAACGCGAACGAAGACAAAGCGGGCGCTAGAATTTGATTTGTATGTGTATGGGTGTGTGTGTGAGAAGCGCATCACACAAGTGAGAAGAAATATTTAGTATCTGAGTTCTGCGCCGGGTACATTTTGCACTGTCGTGCTTATGAATTTTGTGCGCTTCGCACCAAGAGAGAATACGAGTGTTCATTGAGCGCGCGCTGATGAAAATTCAACTCAAGCGCAGCGCTGCGTTTGTTTTCTGAAGACTGGTGAAAATACTTCTCGTAATGCGGCCTAAGGCTATTACATATTTAATAACGCATATAATGTGTAAGTAAGTGTGATTCAATCATACTCAATCAATCTTCTCATAACGGTATGAAAACCGGCGCGGTAGGCCCTGTTCAATATTATGCTTCTGTCCGTCAGTGCAAGCTCTGCACTATGCTTACTTAGCGCTATAATATATGAGAATACATTCTGAAGCTGAAAAATTTTACACGTCCGTTCAATACGGTAGCAATATAGAAATTGAGATTGACCAGGGCGAGCACAATAATGATAGTGCCTTCACGGTCATCCGGCGATATGCATCAACCGCCGACCAATCTTGACTTTGATTGATTTTCAAACATATTTACAGATTTTTGTGATTTCAATAGTTTGCTTTCAATGTAGTTTTCGAGCCATGAAAAACAAAAAAATATATTGTGTCAAAAATCTTTGGAAAATTTGTTGAGAATTCAAACATACACCCTTGTTCAAACACAGAAATGATGTAGTGCAAAAATACAGAAGCACTCTTCACCAGGCGACATGTAAATCGGCGCGCTGCCTCCACCAAACAAAATTACATCACTGTGTGCGATATCTATCTTGAGTAATGATGACCATGGTCCTGGTTTGAGTTATAGAGGCTTTTAAATTTCACAGATTATTCGCCTCTGTTTTCAGATTTGGCCCGATTACTAAAAGACGTAGCTCTACGCAGGGCTCTGCATAGTCACAGTCAACTGAGGATAGTCAGCTGATTATCTGACTGACTATATCCGTATTCAGTTGGAAATGACTTTTGGATTCTTTACGCAGTTTCTCCGCCAAAACGACTATATCGTTTCATTCTTCCCAGTCAAATTGTCTTCATTGCATTTTGAAGTGACTTCCCCCAAAACAAATTCGTTCCTCTCTCTCCCATGTATCACCGTTTGCATGTATCGATGTTTGAGTTCAACGTGGTTTGACAAACGCTACAGGTGAGCTAGATTTTTTTGTATCGCACACGAAAATTTACTCACACGTATAAAATAGCATGCAGTGTGTGTGTGCTATTTTGCACGCTATTTACTAATACTAACGCGAGGACTTTTATAGCCTGATACCTGATAACTGTCTAGGTTCGTTAGTTTGAGTTCACGATGGGTAGATTAGAATCTGTCCATTAGTGGGGTAACTACTTTTTTGCATCAGATATAAAGTTTTCGTTCCTGAAGTCTCAATCGGGCAGTCATCGACAGTGAACGTGTTTGCTGTTTGCTCTGCGCTTTATTTCGTTCAACATGCACAAAAATAAGATTGCGTACGCGTGTAACAATTTCGTTCCTAGGGATGTAGAAATGTGGATTGAAGTCAGTTGAATGAAGAGGAAAATTAAATTCCCTTATGTTCTACCATTACATAGTGACAAGCGTTGTTGATCCATTTGATGTTTGCGCTAACGAAATATCTTTATCTTCTTCTATCTATACCAAAAAATTGGATTGCCGAATATGTTGATAAGAGCAAAACTCGAGGAAGGAATTGTCCGTTGTATGGCTGTCTTTATTCTATCATATTTTCTGTATCAAACATTTATTCCATGTAGCGGAGAAACATGTTATTTGCAAGTGGTTGAAACATCTACAAATATTGTAAACATCATAGTTGCACACCATTTGTATCAGATTTATATATCTAAATCATGTAATTAATGCGTCTCGATGATCTCAATTTTGATCATGATTTGTCCGATGCACTGATGTGGGTTTCCGATTGGCTCAATAATAGGCAATATTCCGAAGAGAGTCTAATTTATGAATGGATCAATATGATGACAGTAAACTCAGAACAATGAGAAATGCAACATCTACTGAGAATTCGAATATGTTCGATGAAAAATGGTGATTTTTAGAACTGGACAAACCATGATCGTTTTTCGGACAAACCATGATCAGAGGTGGACAAACAATGATTATAATTTCTCTCTCTTTGAAGAAAATAGTTAAAAACATAAACAATTGATTAATGTGAACGTCTTATGGTATTATTAGCAACTAGAGACTTGGGTCTTATTATTATAACGTATATTTTGACAAGGATGCCTTCAAAATATACGAGTTCAAATGGATCGTGAAATAGGATCGGATTCCAGAATAAGGTTGAATAACACGCGTATGGCAAATGATTCGAATCTCCCAAATTCAGCATGTGGAAGTTTTAGGGTGCAATAAATGTTTCTATGTTAGATAGACACTCCTCCCCCCCTCATTAGGGAGGGCTGCCATCCAAATGAAACACAAATTTCTTCATAACTCGAGAATTATTCAAGCAAACGAACCCAAATTTGGCATGTGGAGGTTTCAGGGTGCAATAAATGTTTCTATGTTGGATAGACACTCCTCCCCCTCCCTCAGGGGAATGGTGCAGAACTCAAGAATCAATGAATAATAATTGTATAAGGAGAATAAATGTTTCTATAGTGGTTTGACACTCGTATAACTGGAGAATCAATCAAGCAAACGGAACCAAATTTGGCATGTGGAGGTTTTAGAGGGCACGAAATGTTTCTATGGTGGTTCGACATTCCTCTCCCCTCTCTAAGGGGAAGGGTGCTGCCATACAAATGAAACACGGAAACTCTGAAGAGAAGTGGGGAAATTCGGAAAATTCTATTCCCCTATGTTCTATAATTACATAGTGACAAGCGTTGTTGATCCATTTGATGTTTGCGCCAACGAAATTGATTTTTGTTCGAAAGTGGAAATGGATTTTAATGTGATAAAACGCACTCCTATATCTTTTTCTATCTATATAAATAAAAATGGATCGCTGAATGTGTTGATAAGAGCAAAACTCGAACAAGGAATTGTCCGATTTAAGGCTCTCTTCATCCTGTCATATTTTCTGTATCAAACATTTATTTGATGTAAAGGAGAAACATGTCATTTGCAAGTGATTGAAAAATCTTGAACGAGAATTGTGTCTGAAAATAATCTGATAATATAACGACGAGTTTTGGAAAAGGTCGTCAAAAGTCGTCAAATGGAATTTATATTAATAGTCAATTGTAAAGGGTCAATAAGAAGATGAATCAATGAACAGTTCTGCGATTGGACCCATGATCGTAAGTAAGAAAACGGGAATGTTTGGAAGTAATGATAACAAAAACTAAATTTTGGGCGGGACGAAGTTTGCCGGGTCTGCTAGTTTCTATGATAAATTAATATTTCGTTTTGGTTTTTCGAAATTCTGAGGTACGGGCGTAGTCCCCATTTAACGCGGATAAGGAATCGAAGCGGCCCAAGCCGCGAAGATGATGCGACCCAAGTCCACCGCCATCGGAAGCGGCGGTGTCTCGCACGCAAATCTATGTTCAACGGATTGCCCGGATAGTTTGAAACAGGACGATCCTTTAGCAAGGTAAACTAAATTGTCAACTAAATGTCACCAACAGAACGATCGATATGTAAGGAAATCGGGCAATCGCTTGATTCTTTATCCTTCTCAGATGGTGAACATCTCACTCATGGAAATTACTCCGCAAAGTTACAATAATCAATTGATATTAATCGACATTAGGGATTCAGCAATATCTTCATTTCATCATCATCTATCATGTCTAATAAATGTATTGCGGCTTTTCGAATGCATCGATAACAGTTCAACATTTTTGTATGATTAGAATAAAAACATTAAGCAGGTAACATTTACATGAAGCTTCATCCAGAATGCAGTGTAGTCGCGACAGATATCGCTTATTATACTATCATTTGAGAGGAACGTATTTGTTGATAACGGCATCGATTCTACTTACCTGCTATGTCCGGTTATGTACGGCCGCTGACTGTCGAATTCGTTCTCGTCGCATTCGATGAACTCGGTTAGACTGTGTTTCGTACGTCGGGGTCTACACACAAGCAGATTGGTGACTACGGTTCGTCGCACGGGGCCACGTCTGGAAAATGCATTCACGGCCCCCAACAGATCGTGTGGAGAACCATTGTACGAGCCATCGTACAGCTCATTGATGGATACATCGATCCGTGCCCCATTTGGTATTGGAAAATAGTTGAAGATGAACCTCGCATGGCAGAGCTTCAAGTGCTTCAACAGTGGATACAACGATCCACAGTTCAGACTGCACCACGGGCAATGGAAATCTGACTTGGTTTCGGTCTGCTGGCGGGAATTGTTATTATATACAAACTGATAAATGATATGATCGATTTTGGGTTCATCGGGACAGTGTTGCAGTTCCATCAATGAGGTTGCCGAAGTTGTGCTAGGGTTATGTGTACCAATTGGCACCACAGCGGCAGTGTTCACGTCCAACGCGGAGGCGCTGTTCGAATGTCCAGTTGCTGCAGCCGGTGTGAGTATGCTGTTGTTGTTGATGTTGATATTGAAATTTTTCTTGAATGCTGACGACAGCGTTTCGGGTTTATGATTCTCTTTATCATTCCCTTCATTATTGTTCAAATTGATCAGAATCGGTTGCGGTCTGTCGACGAATCCTGGTAAAGCCTCTTTTGTCCATTGTAGGCGGAATTTCAAACTTGGCGATTTACTAAACACTACAATTGGATTTTGATCATCAAGACCGTTTTGTTGTTTGTAAACATCAATCATGTCTACCTCGTTTCGATCGCCATTGAAAGGTTGTATGGTCTCCCAAGTTGAGTTCTTCTTAGGCGAATTGTACTTTTGTAGTTGCTGTTGATGTGGCAAAATTTCCTGCACTGTCAGCTCGTAGTCGCCTTCTTTCAGCAAACAACGGCCATACTTATCAAATATAATTAGCTCGGTGCCAAACAACTTAGTGCATCCGCTGACTTTCTGTCGCTTGGCGGAAGGTTCTTCGTCACTTCCGCCGTTCTCGTAAGCATTCATCCCGTTGGTAATTGCACAAAAACCATTACCACTGTTTGTATGCATATGAACTCTGAATAGAAGAAGGAAGGATAGCTGTGGTCCCGCCACCTGATTGATTCCAACGGAGCTGAACGATTCAGTTGCTATGCTTATTGTTGGTACCTTCTCTTCAGAACACTTTTCCATGGGATTAACCATCACTTCGGACCTGCCGACGGCCACTTGCATGAGTGCTGAAGAAATATCCTTTCGTTTGTTGTGTGAAATCTTTAGAAGTACTGTCTCCACTTGCACAGTCTTTCTAGATCCATTCTCTTGCTCTAGTTTCTTCCCTGTTCCGTCCATCGGATCGTCGAATTGAGTTTTATCGAAGAATCCTAAAAACAACAACGTCAAGTATTCGCCTGAAAGAGAAATGCCGTTCGCTTTGTCGCTACGCATCCTGTTCATTTTTTGGGCCAGCATGGTATCAATTTTGAATGTATTTCGCGTTTTATGAGATCGAGACATTCGATGTCGCATATAGGACAGATTGCGGTTGAGAAAGATTGGCTGCAATAAAACGAAACCCTTGTATGAAGTTGACATTGTAAATCTAGCTTGCAAAACTTACCGAAATCATGTTACGCGTCCGTAAGTATCGATATATCTGAGTAGGTTCTAAAATCAAAATGAGATGAACATTTAGATACATTCAAGGCGTTTACCTAGCATAGAGATCTCATTTGAGACAAACTAAAAGAAATATCAACGTTGCTTAAACTAAAGAATAAGCAACAACATATGTTTTACTAATTGATTCTTTTCATTTATTTAGAGCTGTCTTATAATTCAATATAAAACATTCCATTATTGACAGGCAAGACTTTAATTAGTACATAGATAAAGGAATATTATCAAAACAAAAAAGGTTCAATTGAACAACAAATCACAAAACCATTGTAATTTATGAGAATGTCTGAATGGCCCACGGAGTATATTTAGTTTCGGACCTTTAATCATAAAATAGCGAACTGTTGTTCATAAAAAATAAAAACTTCAGTCTAATTACATTATGCATGTTCAAATATTTCATGGCATCAATCGAAGGTGAATTCGTTTGGGTGAAATGGAAATAAAATCAAAGCGAGACTGAAAATTAATGTAGCAAACATTCGAAACTCCTGTCACAACCGCTTATCGCATAACATAAAGGTGAGACTTCGCCACCACCACACACGAAAACAAAATCAACATGAGAACGATTTACACTTACTCTCGAAGGCCTGCATGAAAAGCTCGTGGTCTGTCTGAAGTTGGTCCAGCTTCGGTTGCTTGGACACTTCCGCATCTTTTTCCTTTTTCTTTGGAGCCACTTTCCGATTTTTGGAACCACCGTTCCCGACAGCGTTGCTGCCCCCTCCGGTGCTGCTGCTATTGCAGCTTTTCAGCTCCTTTCCTTCCAGCTTGATGGCGATATTGGTTCTATGCCGATCGTGAGCAAACACAGCCTGAATGAGGCAAATAGAAGAGCGGTAGTTCCCTTGTTGTCGAAAACCTTCACTTTCTCGTCTTTTTTGGCAACAAATGTCCACGATTTGAACCGAAAAATAAATAATGCTTCGTTGAACCACCAAAAAAAACTACATCAAATTTTCTCTTTATCTGGGGTTTCAATGCACAATTGAACAACAAAACAGATCCTCGTCTTTTTCTATGCGCACTGTATGCTTCTTTGGCGAAAGACGATGGTCAGAACATAAAACCCGCTCAAAAGGTGAGTAGACGTTTGACATGACGCTCGTCTAATCTAGTACAACAATTATCGTTCTCAAAAGTGCACCTAGATTATATTGTGGTTTTCAGTGAAATTTTTCAGTTTGTTGAATAAATTCTATACAGTACACTCAAAAAAATGATCACGTCAAAGTTAAGTGAAAATATGCATAAATATTATCCTTCGATCTATTCATGTCAAAATTACAGAATTGACATGTGGATACAAAGCGAACAATAGCAATATATAAATGAAGTGATTTGTGTGTTACATTATAGTAATATATAATGCTAGACGCGAAGCATTCAATGCTTGCAGTCGGCAGATTCTGACACACCTGTCTATCGGAAGTGCCTAGCTAGTTGAAGAGGGCACGTCAAAGCTTTCTTGAGTTTAGCACGTTTGTGTGCTGATGATGAATCAATAATTTAGCTCACAGTAGCCACGAGCTATGGTGACCAAATTTACACTTCCGCGAAGCTCGTTCGCAAGCTGCGAATAACCCCTCGTAGAATGTGCCTCAGAGCAGTCGGTGATAATAAATAAGCACTCCCAGAACGTTTTGATATCGTTTGATTCCAAGTATGTTGGGTATACGTAAATATGTATTTTAATGCATTTTCCACGCCACATAGTAATAATCATTGGATTGTTTAGATTGTAGGTCTCCATGTGTTGGATCTTGCCAACGGGAAGTTTCGCCATCAAACAAAACTTGACGATTTACATACTTTTCACACATGGACCAAATCAATTTGAGAAGATATGGTGTTGAGCCTGAACTACAATTTTTTTCGCACAATTCACGCCGCCTCAGTTGATTTTTGCAGAGACGGCTATAGAAAGTGGCCTTAAAAAGTACATAAACTTATTGGCCATTGTTGTCAGACAAATCCTTTCTCAAATCATCTTCTGCCGTCATCCAGTTAAATAGATCGAATGCGAAACAATCATTTTCAGGAAACTCCTCATCATCGACTTGTGAAAGCTGGGACCGATCGTGTTTCTCCACCTCTTTCAAGAGAAATTCGACATTTTCGTATCTGAAATGAAAATTTCGGGTAGTGAATGTGTTTTGGTTTAAGCTGGTTTTTGAATAAAGTTACATATAAAGTGTGATGAGACTCAATCAACTTTTTTAACTTTTCAATATTACCTACTGGAAAAAAAGTTTAATGGATAAATCTACCAATTGTATCAACTGCAAAACGTAGTTCCACACCACATCGTTCTTTAAAACATATTTACCAACTAAAAATTTAAAACGATGATAAAAAATACGCATTTCGCTAGATGTTGTTTTAAAGAAAACCGATTTACGTCTCTTCTATTAAAAAATGTTTCAGTAACATCAGGCATATGTTATGCCAAAAAAAACCTCAGCTTTCACGAAGAAACATTGAAAAATATGGCACCCTTTGTCTCGAGACCATGTGAACTATGAAAAACAAATACAATCAATAATTTCAAAAACAAAATCCAATTTGTACACCAGTATCGTATTGTTTTCATATATGTTGATCATCGGGATCGATCCAGTAGTTCAAAAGTTATAATTTTTTTTAAAAAGTGATTTTCGGAGAAAAAAAAGGTAAACAATTGATTTTTTGACCACCCTAAAATGGAACAAAGCACTTTAATAAAAAATAGAGAAATACGGGTCTAATATTTTTCGATAAGAAACAAAACTACCACTTTTCACGAAAATCTGAGAAGCATCATATCGGTTTGACATGGAATAGCTGTATAGCAATGTGTCGAATTCAGCATTTACAATGGTTTAAGCTTCAATATTTTGTGAATTGAGTCTTTTCGCTTTGCGTTGTGCGAAAAATTACTATAAATAACTAGACCGCAATGGGTTTTACAAATTCGGACTAGACCAATTTTATAGTCTGTGTTAGGGAAACACCTTGTGGACTACACAAATATATGGGAAAGTAAAAGAAAATTTTACACATTCTGTGTGTAAATTACTTCGAACATTCACGTTTTCTTAATAAGTGAACGTTTTTGGGTTCAATCGCAGAGCTCTTCATACAATTGGTTCAGAACGTCAAAGGAAACGCGTCAGTTTCATGTAACGATTGCAATGCCAGCGAGAAAGCAATTTGGTCGCGCCCACAGCACAATCCGAACGAAGATATGTGACGACACAAAACAAGGAAGAACAAACGATGTTCATTGCTTCGTATCTAGACCAATACTGAAAGTTTGCCTCAGCAAGATCCAATATTTATGCTCTATGCAAATATTGCCCTTAATTTTTCTTCTTCTTTTCTATGTTCACAGAGCTTCCTTTATTGATCGCCGATCAGTTGCTCGTTATTGATGGCCTTGGTAGGGAAGCTCACAAATAAGCAGAACAAATGTATGGGAAAAAGGAAACGCTTCTAGTTTTCATCTATTTGAACCGTTTACACACCAGAGGATTGTGATATACAGCACAAAAAACAAATTTCAGGAAATTTCCGATTCGTTTGGTATATAAATCGTCAAAATCCATTGGCGACAAAAATAGTTATTAACGATAACTCTATTTCATAAAAACGGTACCAGTTTACTCATTTGGCACTCCTAATGAAAGACGTAGTTCTACGTCAAAATAAAAATTCTACGAGTAGAGACAAATACAACAAAATGAAGCCGGCTCAAATCGGACCATTCCGTACTCGGGTTTTGAGGTTACCAACAAATTTGGCGTTCCATTTTGATTTAGATAGATAATGCCAAACAGTAACGCAGATGTTTGCATAAGAATGTAGGACATCATGCTACATATGAATGTCGAAAACAGATGATCAGATTGGAATGCTATATGAATAAAATGGGTGAAATGGGATAAAATATTATTAACATCAAGCCGTAACTATTAACTTTTGGGTAAATCGATCACTCATGCTATGTCATTCAAGTATCATGGGGTCTGGTTAGACTCCAAATGTACTTGGGGGCCCATATTAGGTATCTGAGTAAAAAATGCCAACAAAGAATAAACTTTCTCCGTACAATTACCGGCACCTGGTGGGGAGCCCATCCCGAAGATCTTATAATGTTGTATCGAACAACTATTCTCTCAGTGATGGAGTGTGACAGTTTCTGTTTTCAATCAGCTGCCAAAACACATCTCATTAAACTCGAGCGAATTCAGTATCTTTGTCTCCGTATTGCGTTGGGATGTATGCCCTCAACGCATACCATGAGTCTCGAGGTTTTGGCAGGCGTACTCCCACTAAAAAATCGCTTCAATTTATTATCTCTTCGGTTCTTCATCCGGTGTAAGGTTATGAACCCATTGGTGATCGGAAATTTTGAGCAGCTGATCAGGCTAAATTTTCATTCTGGATTCATGACTTCATATCATCAATTCATCTTCATGCAGGTTGATCCTTCTTCGTATATTCCCGACCGTGTTTGTTTTCCTGACTACATCAATTCCTCTGTACATTTTGATCTGTTCATGAAGGAGGCATCCTTGGAATTCCAGATTATCATCGATCGGGGATCGTTCCTACGATCTTCAATGCAAAGTATGGGCGTATCAATTGTGATAATATGTACTTTACTGATGGGTCCTCTATGAATTAGTCCACAGGATTTGAAGTGTTCAACGAATTTTTTAGCGCCTCCCACAGTCTTCAGAATACTTGCTCAGTGTATATTGCTGAATTGGCAGTGATACTGATTGTCCTTATATCCTTATATTCTCCTTTTCCTTTTCCTTCGCGAGAAATCAAATCCCTTCTTATTAACAATAGAATAAAATGAAATGTAAATACATATTAGATATAAGATAGGCTTAAGAATTTGTAATGAATGTGAGTTTGAATGTGAGAGTGCACTTTTATCCCTTCCTTTTCCTGAAGAAAATATGTCACCCTTCTAGACTCGAGTAGACCGCGAGTAATCGGTTTTCTACACCATTAACATTATAATTAAGAAAAAATGTTTATATATACTTGTAACAATACAGTCAGGAGTTTGGCTCCTTTAAACTTATGTAACTGAGCCTGTAAAAATAAACGATTTAATAAAAAAAAACCGTAACTATTATTGGAACGTTCTTTAAAAAAAACTGTATATTCTGTATGAAACCCAAAAAATCTGTAATCTGTATCTACAGATTCTTGTTTTAAAAAGTCGAAAAAATCTGTAGAAATACAGATTATTCTGTAGATATGGTAAACCTGGAGCGGACTCGGACTCGTAAGCTACGATCGGCGCCTTGGAAGGCACCATTTTTGAACAACAAATAAATGATCATGATTTTTTTTTAGTACTGCACGTTGGAACGCACTCTCCAATTGGCAACACAATTGGAAGGAACATCACATGGGACGCTAGTTGCATACAAATATTTCTAATTCATCTACAAACGCAACGCAAGAGATTGGTTATAGGTCGGGACTACATTCGCGAGATGTCCCACCTCATGTTTTATCGTTTAGATGTACATCTATATCGCATTGGAATTGTTTATAGTGATAGGAGTGCCGGTAAATATCTTCGTTTTTTTTTTTGAAATTAATGCTTTATTCTGCAAAAATGGTTACAAATTTATTATTCATCGCTAGTCACAACTATTTCTTATATTTTTATATAAGTGCTGGTCAATCAGGCCTAAGAATCGGACGGAGCAATGTCTGGAGAAGACGGTGGTTGGGATAGGACCTCCCATTTCAGCGTTTCCAAGTATGTTTTGTCCGGCTTCGCGACATGCGGCCGAGCATTGTCGTGCTGCAAATAAACTTGCTCGTATTGTGGCCGTTTTACCTTCAGTGCACGGCTCAAACGCATCAATTGTCGTCGGTAGTGGTCCCCCGTAACGGTTTCATTCGGTTTTAGCAGCTCATAGTACACCACATCCAGCTGGTCCCACCAAATAGACAGCCGTGAATATTCCGCGCGACCGTCAATGTTGATGCATGGCTGGGGTATCTATACGTTGCCCGACGTTTAGGATTGTCGTAATGGATCATGGAATTTCATCGCCAGTGAAGATTCGATGCAAAAAAAAACCTTTTCTTTTATGCCGTCGGAGCAGCTGTTCGCACGTGAAAAAACGACGTTCGACGTCTCGTGGCTTCAATTCATACGACACTCAATGTCCTATCTTTCAGATCATTCTCATTGCTTTTAAACTATCGGATATGGTTTGCTGAGCTACTCCAAGTGTATCTGCTCGTTCTTGTTGCGTTTGTGACGGATCTTGATCGAGTAAAGCCTCCAATTTTTCATCTTCAAACGCGTTTTCGCGGTCCGGAACATTCTTCGTCTTCCAAGTAAAAATTACCACTTTTAAACCGTGCAAACCACGTCTGATACGTTCGCTCAGTTGGAGTATGGTCACCATAAACTTCCACCAAAATGCGATGACTTTCCGCAGCTTTTTTCTTCTTGAAGTAATGAAGTAACACTCCCCGCAAAAACACTCTCGTTGGTACGAAATTCGACATATTCGAAGCGGCAAAAAAACTATGTTGTTTGCGCTTCAACTTTTTGACATATGCTGAAAAAGACGCGCAATGACAGTAGCTTTCCAACGAATGTCTGGAAATTTGATTCACTGGAATAATAATCAATTTACGGCATGTGTTGTAAAACTGAAGAAACTTACCGGTACACCTAATAATATTTGCGTTTGTGGTGATGGTTATCATGACATCGAGCATGTGGTCTGGTCACATTCATTCTGTCAGGGCTCACCTATCGGAATCACTCAGGGCGCTAGGAATTTGACTTACCGGTTAGAGACATCTTAGCATAGTCGCGACCTCAACCTTATACTCTCTCTTTATAAATTCCTCAAAAGAAATGATATCACTGTTTCATTCCGGCCCTCCTCATCAAACTGCCTCACTCCCTCCATCCTAGTGCTAAATCCTTGTCCTGTCTAATCAATATTATCTAATATTAGAGTTAGTTATTATTAAATTGTTATTCTTAATTAAAAGCGAATAAGATTTAATTTAAGGTGAAATTTGAATATGTAAACGCTAGATGATAAGTAATATTGTCTGATAAATAAACGTTTTTGAAAATAAAAATGAAAATGTACACAAATTAATCCGGCTCTGTTACAACTGAAGTGCTGATGAGCCTAAATAGAAATAAACATATGGGATAAAAAAGTTGTCTAATAAAAAATCAAAGTAACACTTACCATTCATCAAAATATTAATAAAATCGGTTGGAAACACTATGTCTGCAAGCAATCGAGACGCCATTGTGAATTCTTTAAATTTTCACACGGGAAACTCACATGATGAAATGTCAAATACGTTGTATTTGTGCAGGGTACGTTTATGACAAGGTATCCTGGACTCGAGATGTGTAGGACACGATTCACTTATACACCCTCAACTATGACAGCGATCGCGAAGCAATTCATAACAAGTGTTTTTTTTTTGTTGCAAATATTACGTGTTTGTTTTTTTTTTTGAAAATACATCTAGGTTTTTCATACAACAACATCTCTAATGAAAAACCTAGCGATTCGGCAGGTTTTGATGGCTCAATTCAAGCTCTGCGGCAGGAAATATCGAAGAGCTAAAGAGAGCTTTAGGAAGCTAAAATCTAAATTACCGAACCACAATTTACTCTATGTTTTGATTAGGTTTGGAATCTAAATATATTATCTAAATATATTAATATATTAATTATACATGCCGAGGCACCACTCAGTGTCGCATTAGAGGATATTGTGACCTGTAATTGGACATTCGCGCTGGCAGTGGTCAGTGTCGACGTCTGGTGGCGACTTTCAATTCGGGTCCCGAACTAGATAGTAAAATTTCTATTAGATTAGAAGGCACGAATGCAGTTTTAAAATGTTAAAATTTGAATGAAAATTTCTACATCATGTTATTTAATTACTTGAAACACCTATTTTTGACTCTTATTTAACTGTTTGTCTATACATTTCAGATATTTTGACTGAAACTTTTCACTATATATAATATGAAATTGTCTTCAAACACAATTTTCGTATGAGATTTTTTCACCGCCTGTAAAAAAAGTGTATTTCATTTAAATAGAATACTAATTCGATACGAATAAGTTAATTTTTATTCATAATTTTAATTTTGAATACGTGTTCATTCCGCCTGAAAATTATTTACTATCTTTGACGCTCCCGAAATCGTGAAACAAAGCTCAGTGCCGTCAACGCAAATATCAACAAACACAGCACAAACGAAAAACAGAATGTGAAAAACAAGTTAGAATCAGAAAAGAAAAACAGAAAAATGGATGCAAGCAGAATATTTAGATAAACATTTAGAAGATCTACTACCGGCCAACATTCATTCGAGCTGTTCTATTGCTTTAGAACAAATCACCGTCAGCGAAGCTAACAGCAAGCCCGATCAAAATGACCGTCCAGTGAAATACAAGAGACGAAAGTATAATGTCCTCACCATCAAAGATAAGAACATACTCTTGGACCTGCTAAATTGTGGTAAAACTGTTCTACAAGTGACTGACGGCCTTCCACGGTCGACGGTTTACGGAATCAAGAAGCAAGAAATATCATTGCGGCATTGCAAGACGTTGGCCAACAAAACGATCCAGTTTCGCAAACGGATAAGACTTCCGACGCATGTATTGCTGAATCAAGTCGTCTTATTGTGGTTCTACGGAAAACTTCAGAAACACAGATCAGATATCAGATGCACTCTTGAGTGAAAAATACAAGCTTCTCCACGAAACATCGTGCACGACGCCCAATTGTCGATTTAGAGCAAGTTATGATTGGTTACGTAGCTTCAAAGCTAGAAACGGGATCAGAACGTTAACTGTCTCGGGAGAGAAACTTGACGCAGATATTGCTGCGGTTAAACCGTTTAAGAATAAATTGACGGAGATTATAACATCAAACAATTATAGTGCTGATGATATCTATAACGCTGATGAGACGGCATTAATTGTAAAGGCCTTGCCTACAAAGTCATTGGTTAGTTCTAGCGAAAAAACTGCACCCGGACGCAAGTCGTTGAAGGAGCGACTGACAATTACACCTTGCAGTAATGAAAGTGGTAGCCACAAATTACCATTACAAGTGCTTGGCCGCGCATCAAATCCTAGATGCTTTAAAACGTAAGGCGTGCCCGATGGGATACACTATTTTTCAAATAAGAAAGCGTGGCAAACTAGTGCGACGTTTACGTTTACTGGTTCTACTCCGTTTTCGTTCAATCGGAAGGCAGCTGCACAGAATAGACCGACAAAAGCGCTTATAATACTAGATAATTGCACCGCACATTGCAGTAAAGATAATTTTCAAGTGGATGACGCAGAAATTCAGGTGATCTTCCTTCCTCCAAATGTGACAAGCATTCTGCAGCCTATGGATCAAGGAATCACCAATGCTTTTAAGGATAATAATGTCAATACATTTTCGAGTCCAAGTTAGTGAATATTATTTTTATTTTTTAGTTATCTACAAATAAATTTTTCTGCGCCGTGTTCTGTTAGAAACTGACAGCGATCGTCCAGTTACAGATGTTATCAAATCGTTTAGCCTTTATGATGCTATTCAACTAGCGATTGATTCGTGGGCCACTGTAACCCCAGAAACGATTGCTAACTGTTGGCGCAATTTCTTAAGTGTCAGTCAAGATCAACATTATAACTCGTTCAACGATTTCACAATTTCTTCACCAACAAGTGACCCCGGCGTGTTGCCTTCTAAAGTAGTGCAGCTCGTTGATCCAAACTACGTACTGGCCGAAGAAGAAGTTCAAGAATGGCTATGCAACTCAGACAACATAGATGTAGCGCAAATATATACCGACAAGCAATTGGCCCAGTATATTGCCTCTGGTGGTGACTTTTTCGAGGCCGACCATGAAGACCATGAAGACTAACGAAAGTGCTGAGGGTGATCTTAGTACTTCGGGTTATATGTACTCTTGGAGCAGTCAATCCGAGAAACGCAATGATTATAAGAAGGCTATCAGCATCATGGATATACTCAAAAAAGTTCTTATTGCTGTTGGTGATGATCATAAATTAGTGGAAGTTGAAAAATGGAAAAACAAATATGAAAATGAAATTATTCGTCTTCTTGACAAATAACAATAGCGAATTGTAATTAAGTATATGTCATGATAACAAAAATACAAAATGATTGATTGTAACACCATAAATTGTTTTGATTGGAAAAATGGTTCAAAACACTCCTAAAAATTTATCGTGTTGTAAAAACTCGCACAATGGTATATTCGTGTTGACGGCATTGATTTTTCACTTTTAGTTTATCGAACTGTTCTTGATAATCGGGCTGCTCTCGGATTAGCATTGCGACTGTGCCTCATTTCACACCCACTGCTGTTCCCAAGTCTTCCGACTCGGCGTATAGCAATATGGGATATTGCGTTACTCACAAAAAGTTGGCAAGTGACACATGATTTCCACTTTTCTGCAGCGAAAATTACAATCCTGTAAAAATTGAGATGCGAATTAGAGACTTCCGATTAGATATTTGACTTTTTTAAACCTTTTTTCAATTGCAACCTCAATTTCAACACACAATATACACATTGCTTACCCTGTTTCATTATTCCGCGGACGCACTTGAACATCCTTTAATCCATATCGTAAATAAGATTTGTGTTTTGAGGCTGCAATTAATTAATATAGATAAGAACACGCGGAAATAACATTAAAATATCCATCTAAACCTTTTTTTTGATAAGTTTATGAATGGTCTTGGTTAATTTCTTCGGCGCCATGGACTGAGCGATTGCATTCGCATCTATTTCTTGATTCTCGATTCCGTAATCTGTCGAGCGTTTCGTCAGTCACTTGTGGAACACTCTCACCACGATTTATCAAAATGTTATTCTGAGTCCGTTTTGATGTTTTTCTTCTCTGGTTCTAACTTGTTTTTCATATTCTGTTTTTTGTTTGTGCCGTGTTTGTTGATGTTCGCATTAACAGCACTGAGCTTCGTTTCATGATTTTGGGAGCGTGAAAAATAGTAATTAATGTTCAGGCGGAATGAACACGTATTCAAAATTAAAATTATGAATAAAAATTAACCTATCCGTATCAAAGTAGTATTCTATTTAAATGAAATACACTTTTTTTTACAGGGGGTTAAAAAATCTCATGCGAAAATCGTGTTTGAAGACAATTTTATATTATATATTATATAATGAAAGGCTTCAGTCAAAATGTCAGAAATGTATAGACAATCGATTAAATAAGAGTCAAAAATACGTGTTTCAAGTAATTAATTCACATGATGTAGAAATTTTCATTCAAATTTTATTATTTTAAAACTGCATTCGTGCCTTCTAATTTGATATAGATTACACTATCGAGTTTTGTCCCAAATTGAATGTCGCCACCAGACGTCGACACTAACCACTGTCAGTGCGGATTTACCTCTGTCCAATTAAAAAAATATCGCATTAAATGTAAATTACTGTACTTGCAAAGCTAACACGTCACAGGTTCACTACTATTGATGCACTAGTCAGTCCGAACTACCTTTCCATATACGTACCCTGGTATTTGTAGAATCAATGAAGTCAGTAAGGCGGCGGTCAAGACGGGTCTATGGTACTAGGTAAGGCCGTTTCGTCACTAAGTTGGTTAGGGGAGCGGTATATGAAAACAGTACGGAAGAAAGCAGAAGGGGAATTATTTGCTTGTAGCGTGAAAGAGACAGACTGATCACGAGCGAGCTTCGCCACTAGCGTATTGTGTATTGTTTACAAACAAAACACAGTAGACTTCCAAGATGGCTGAGTCGTTTTAGCAAGTTGGCCCACCTTAGGATATACTTCTAGGCGCCTTGGCGGCGGTGACACTGGATGCGGAAAAGTGGTCGTACGAATTGTATGCAATAGTGAAAGGAAACAACCACATTGAGTTGTATTGGTGTGGTTACATTGCTTCCCCCTCGCTTCGTTCGAATTCGTCAGCTTCTATCGAACAAAATTGTTTGTTTCTATTCGTACAATCAAATTTTCGAAATTACGTTTTTCAAAAATTCATAACTTTTGATCTACTGAACCGATTTAGATAATAGACATAGTTAATTCAAGTCAATAATTTCACACTTGCAAAAAATTATTTTTTTTATTTATAAAAAAACAGATACAATTATTAATCACGAAAACAAAATAATTTTTTTTCGCAAGTGCAATATTTTTCCAAAAAATTCTAGGCTTTAATTTGATATATCTATCATCTGAATCGCTCTAGCAGTTCAAATGTTATGAATTTTTGAGAATAGGAAAAAGGGGAAGAAATTAATATTCCGAACTATCGGTTAACTTTAAAAAATTATAACTCAAAAAGGAAAAAAAGAACATATCTAATTTTGAGTTAAAAATCCTCAGTTTTCAAGAAAAAATATAGAAAAATATAGCGCCGTTGGTCCCGAAACCATGTAAACTATAAAAACGGATACAATCAAGAATTACAAGAAAAAAAATCAAATTTCTTGCAAGTTTGACATTTTTTCCAAAAAAGACTAGCTCATTAACTTCAATTTGATGTATCGATAATCTGAATCGGCTTAGTGGTTCAAAAGTTATGAGTTTTTGATAAAAGTCATTTTTGGGAAAAAGTGAAAAAAATCGAATCACCCCAGCAAACATTAAATCGTATAACTTGGCATATGATAAGTTACATAAATTCGTATCAAATCACAATCGCATAAAATATCAATCAAAATATCGATCATTTATATCTAAACTCGCATAAAATGCAAAAACACGATTTTCCATGTCATCGATGGATTGAGTGGTAACATTGTCGGATCAAATCGCATATCAGTCCAAAAAGCATCGCATATCGTTATATACGGCTTTATATGCGTACAAAATATGCCATATACGTATATAGCCTCCACTTTTGCGTGTATATGCTAGTTATATGCATCATATATCATACAAATGTGTCTTGGTTGTATGTATATCGCCTCCAATTATAGCTATTCATACGACTTAATGTTTGCTGGGACCCAACAAAAAAATAATACAGGTTCAATATTTTACCATAAAGAAAACAAGCTACCAATTTTCACGAAAATCTTTCACGGAAATCTGAAAACCACTATATCAGTTTGACATGGAATGGCTGCAATAATACATTACTGCAATAGTTCACAAATTTCAAAGTTCGCGTTTTTCTTGTTGTTTTTCATATCTTTTAGTGCGGCCATAATAATAATTAAGATTACTGCATTTGGATTGATGGTAGAAAATATCATTAACTTCCTTGAATAGTGGATGTGATATAATCCACTTTATATATGTATATATATTAATAAATATTTTCAAACGAATACATTTGTCAAACAAACTGCAAAACTAAATACTTTTATACTGTGCCTTAATTTTTTGATTTTAACGTTCGAAGACTCTTCGATAAAAATGGCATTGAAAAACTGAGTAAAACTTACATACAATTATGACGGATGATTGCTTCTTGATTGACGCGTGCTCCAACTGGCGAACTGCCTATTAAAAAGCACTCCAACTTAAAAAGCGCTATAAAACTACTATAAAACTGTGAAAAATATATAAAAAATATACGAAGACTCTTTTTGTCGTTTATGAGTTTGTTTTATTTTAAGTTACTACTAGGCATGTTTGCGGATTAATGGAAAGATATGATATGTTGATCCTTGATATGAGAATGAAAGTTAACAATTGGAAAAAAAATTAAATTCATGTGAATGGAGACGATTTTTGTGTACAGCACATGCCACGTGGGCCTTTTGCTGATTAAATAAGTAAGATTTCTTCCAAAACGTCATAATTTTACAACCATTGAGTCGATTTCAAAAATCGTAATATCAAATGAAATCTTATTCTTCTATGAATCAACTTCAATCTGTCATTCAAACAAACTCAAAAATTAAATACTACATAAAAACTTTAATTATAAAGTTTAGAGAATTTGCGACTTAATTTTCTACAATTCGCTCTTTCACTCCAAATTTCTATCTTGTCGCAATTTCAAACCTCTCAAAATGATAGGTCAAAGAACGAAAAGCAGGAAAAATTAACAAATAATGGGGGGTAAATAATAAAGCAAAGGTAATCATGGATTTTTAATAGATTAATCTCATAAAAATATTGAAAAAAACATTCCTTTTTTAATTTGTCTTTCAAATTTTGATAAAATTGCACTGAATAGTTAAATAAGGGCAATATTAATATTTGAATAAACTTATGTAATTATAAACATGTTTATATAAACCTTCCCATCTTCTCATTTTTCATTAAAGACCTTGCGTCAAGACAGCCAGAAATCCATACACTCTCAAATCAAGTGTGCCTGAAAAAATTATATTCTTCACGTAAACAAGCGATGAAAATGTGGACACTTTTTAGTTAGTGAATTGTATGGAGTTCCACTGCTGTGCATTCAGTGTGAATCCCGTTTTCAATGCAAAGGAGTTTTCACACAAATTCAATGGGAATATTTTTTTGAGTGTAACGTACTCAGCTGCCAAGCTGAGATCTGCAAAGCAGCACGCAGAAAACAAATATGTTTACAATGGCGATACACTGAATTACGAAAATTCTAGAGCAGGAGGTTGCGATTCCAAAAGAGAAAGTAAATGTATTAGACAGTAATGTATTACTATTTTCCTTGAATTCTATTTCTAATGAAAAATTCTGAACAATATGTGGATAGTTGTGTGACAAAAGTCTACTTACACTAAAAAGGCTAACAGCTCACCAATTTTTCGTGGATTATTGCGAAAAAGACGTAAACAAAAACAATTAAAAACAAAAAATCATACCTATCGACGCTGACGATGGAATCAAGCTTGAATAAAATCTTGTGTATGAATCGACAACAGCTTAGCGGACAATTGTACAAATATACTAATGTGGTAAAAGGTAAGAGTGAATAAATAGGATGTAAGTAAAACACAAGAAATGGAAACAATTATCTTCCCCAGGATGGCAGTATCGCTGGTTCACAGTTGATGCACAGGCAGGATTACTCAGCTACTATCTATGTGAGCCGTCAAACGATGATTCTAACCCGCACATAGTAGGTAACGCTCCTCGAGGACAGGTGCATCTGGCTGGGGCAGTAATCTGTCCGAGTGACGAAGACTCCAAAACGTTCACTGTGAATTGTGCATCGGGCGATATGATGAAGCTGCGAGCAGGTGATGCTCGCGCCAGACAAGAATGGGTCGATGGCCTTCGTGCGATCGTCGAAAGCCATTCGATTTCGGCTATTTCATTGGCACCCCGCGATCAACTCGCCGCACACGACGCATTCGGTGTGGCGCGTCAACAGATGCAACAAACTGAGCTGAGCAATGCGGCATTGGCGCGTGCCGTCGAGAACGTAGCAAGTCCTCTCACGCACACTGATCCGGATCTATTACTGCTGAAAGCCCTGTCCGCAGCCAACACACACTGTCTGCTTCAGTGTTTGGGATTACTTCAGAGACACCACGAGCAGGCTGACGCACGAAATGAACCGGCGTTTTAGGAGCAGTATGTAATTTGACCAATAAACTTATCGAACATCAAAGCTCAGTAGCTCACGGTCAAGACATAGGGCGAATACTATCCCTTCATAGGCTTTCTGCATTTTGCAAAACGGAACAAAGTTCGGTAGATACTATTTGATTTTTATTGCATCAAGCACTTAATACAAGTAAATACAAGTTTAAACTGCAAAACCATGTAAGAATATCAGGGTTCAAAACAGTCTACCTTTCCCGTCGTTGATGTTTGTGTTTCTTTTTATCTTTTTTGTTTTTCTTAGATTTTTTGTGTTCCTTATGCTTTTTCTTAGATTTTCCTGATATTTTCCTTTTCTCTACCCACTCTACGTCTTCTTTACTTTTATCAACTTCGATTGTGGAACCAACTGTTTTATCTGCACGTATTGCTGCGTTAGATATACTCGCGGGTAGCTTCGGCCCGTAAAGCGCATCATTTTGTACATCGCTCTCAGTATTTGATGAAGATTTTGCCTCTAAGATTTTATCAGTGACATTCATCGAATCTTGCGAAGCTTGTCGAGAAGATTTTATCTCGAAAATACTTTTGAAAATTCCCCGCGGTGGTGAGTTATTGCGTAAGATATTTACTTCACTTGCTGGTTTGATAGCTACGAGACTATCGACTAGCTTTGCTTTTTCGCTATCAGGTAGCTTTGAGGATTCATTATTTTCTGATTGTGGAATATCCGTGCCTTCATCTTCTTCATCACTGCTACAGAATATTGATTTGAACAGATTTTTCTTCTCTTCCGTTGGTTTGTTGACACTTTCAATCACTTGTTGTTCGAGCTCAGTTCGTTTTTCAGTCTTCGGTCGAATGATTATTTGCGACTGTTGTGATTTTAGTGGAGGTGTCGAAAGTTCTTTCTCTCTATTAATTACAGACTGAGCAGCTAGTCTCACTGGACTGGAAGGCTTGTCGGTATTTACATCTTTATCGCTCTTTCTAGGAATAATCACTGGCGTTACAAAGTTAGTCTTGCTGTTAACTGGAACCTCAAGATAGTCAAACACAGAGAATGTAGCTTTCGGTTTGTCTTTCTCATCCTCCATCATACCTCCGAAAGGTTCAGGTACATTGAAGCGTTTACAAAGTTCTTTTTGAGGTTTCCACATAACTCGTACACGTTTCATTGTTATTTCTTTGCTTTGAGATTGGTTCTCGACATCACGTTCTGCTTTCAAAGTGGACTCTGTTACGAATCTATCCGACATTAATCCATCCATAGGTCGATACATTCGTTGAGCTTGAATAAATTCTTTCTGTTCACGTTCTCTATCCCATTCGGACATCCCTAGTGGTTGCAACGAACCCAGATAGGCTTCCTTGTTTTTGAATTTATCCGACGGTTTGAACGAAATGAACTTCTCATAACGATCCTGTTTATCGGGGTAATTAATGAAGGGTTTAAAGCCGCCTGACGTTGATCCGTAATTTGAGGCTTCTTGGCGTAATGTGGGCTTATTCGGGACGACTTTCAAATCCTTCGAGATCTTTGCAACAGGTCTACTTTGGGAAGCATCACTTGTATCAATGATTTCAGCGGAGACCAAATTTTCTTGTTGTCTACTTACTGAATCTAGAATTGAAGCACTAGAGGATGGTTCAACAGAAGGTTCACCTAAAATTTGTCCACGCGTTAACGGATTTAAATCATGACGACCCAATCCTTGCAGTTTATATTCATCCTTCTTCAGATGCTGCCGTCTCGTTTCATCGATTGGTTCAAACCGACTGCGCCTTTCCATCCAATTGCGAGCGACATATGTGGCGGGAACTTCTACGCGAAATATTTTCTTATTCTGTTTACCCTTCATTTTAGAGGGGCAAAACCCCTCCAAGCATCCTTCATGATCTTTGTGTGTAATCGCCCGAACTGTTTTGGATTTTTCGCCTAGGGAAAAATCGTAACGAGTCATGTCATCTTTCGCGTAAATATCTTCATCGTCGTCTTCTTCTAATGCCCCAATGCCGAACGCCTGACCTCTTATGGACAGCTTCTTGTTGTTTTTATCAACGACCTCGAGCGTGTCGAAAAGATTAAATCGCTTAGATTCTCCGTCATGTCGATTCAGCCCCTTATAACCAAGCCCAAAAACGTTATCCTTGATCATGGCCACAAGAGGGTCAAAATCATCGGGAGCAAAATTTATTTCACAGTCCGATAAATCACTCTCCGAATCGGTTTCATCATGGGAAGCATGTGACACTGTTCTGTCCGGATGTTCACATCCATACATTCTCATAACGTACCTTTCCTTTTTATTACGTTCCTTAGCCTTTTTCTTCTCGCTTTTATCCTGTCGCTCACCGATCCCTTGCCCCTCACGCCATCCCATTCTTTTGAGCATTCCCACGACAGTCTTCTCTTTGGCCGGTTCGAGTAGCGCTCTTAGCACAGGTTGTGCGATGGCTGATCCAGACGTATGCATGCGACGTTTCGTCGCTTTACTCGCTGGTGCGAAATCTTCCTTCGCTTGCACACGCTGGGGTGCAATTCCGAATTCTCCCAAATCTTCGTCATCCATGAAGTCCATTGGATTCTGAACCTTCGCTTTTGCTTTCTCTTGGCGGGAACTTTTGAACTCCGTTGGTTTCCAACCTTCTTCGGAACCGACCGTGTTCCAATATCCGGCGGAAAATCCGCCAGTGAACGCACCATGGAATCGACGTTTTCCATTGACATCGAGCACAATTTGGTCCTCGACTGATACAGGTTTCTTCGATGGGATTTCATCTACCGATGCGGAAAATAAATTCAATATGAGATCACTCTAAATATCATATAGGAATTGTGATGCACACCTTGTTCGTATGGTGGTAATTGCGTTCCATATTTGCATAATGTTTCATCGTCTTCATCCATATCGAAGAAGTGAACATAAGCAATCGAATGAAATTGAGTTTATTATGAGCTCTTGACCAAGACGGGTCTATGGTACTAGGTGAGGCCGTTTCGTCACTAAGTTGGTAAGGGGAGCGGTATATGAAAACAGTACGGAAGAAAGCAGAAGGGGAATTATTTGCTTGTAGCGTGAAAGAGACAGACTGATCACGAGCGAGCTTCGGCACTAGCGTATTGTGTTTTGTTTACAAACAAAACACAGTAGACTTCCAAGATGGCTGAAGAGTGGTTTTAGCCAAGGCGCCTAGAAGTATATACTAAGGTGGGCCAACTTGCTAAAACAACTCTTCAGCCATCTTGGAAGTCTACTGTGTTTTGTTTGTAAACAAAACACAATACGCTATTGCCGAAGCTCGCTCGTGATCAGTATGTCTCTTTCACGCTACAAGCAAATAATTCCCCTTCTACTCTCTTCCGTGCTGTTTTCATATACCGCTCCCCTAACCAACTTAGTGATGAAACGGCCTCACCTAGTACCATAGACCCGTCTTGGTTTTAGCCAAGGCGCGTAGAAGTATATCCTAAGGTGGGCCAACTTGCTAAAACCACTCTTCAGCCATCTTGGAAATCTACTGTGTTTTGTTTGTAAACAAAACACAATACGCTTGTGCCGGAGCTCGCTCGTGATCAGTCTGTCTCTTTCACGCTTCAAGGAAATAATTCCCCTTCTGCTTTCTTCCGTACTGTTTTCATATACCGCTCCCCTTACCAACTTAGTGACGAAACGGCCTCACCTAGTACCATAGACCCGTCTTGGTTTTAGCAAGTTGGCCCACCTTAGGATATACCAAGGTGCCTAGAAGTATATACTAAGGTGGGCCAACTTGCTAAAACCACTCTTCAACCATCTTGGAAGTCTACTGTGTTTTGTTTGTAAACAAAACACAATACGCTATTGCCGAAGCTCGCTGGTGATCAGTCTGTCTCTTTCACGCTACAAGGAAATAATTCCCCTTCTACTTTCTTCCGTGCTGTTTTCATATACCGCTCCCCTAACCAACTTAGTGACGAAACGGCCTCACCTAGTACCATAGACCCGCCTTGGGATATACTTCTAGGCGCCTTGCTCTTGACATTACACAGGGATGCCAGTAAAAAGTAATTACCAAGATGTATAGAAGTATTACTACTAGGTGGGCCAATCTGCTAAAACCGCTCTGCAGCCATCTTGAAAGTCTACTGTGTTCTGTTTATAAACAAAACACAATACGTTGATTATAAACAAGTTGCAATGCGATGCGGCCATTTGCATTACAGCCATCTCTTCGATGGAAGCAAGCACGATCTCGTTGATTTTTATTTTGTTCTGCCCAGTTTATTCGCGCGGAGAAAGCAAACATGGACGGTCAGAGAAGCAGATTTTGTAGGAAGTCGAAATATAATTGTGGTTGAAGTGAGTATATAATGGCAATTTCCGATATTGTTTCTAATGTTTACTTTTGTTTGCTCCCCAGTCATTTTCACATTCTTCGTTTGTATCCGGTTTCATGAAGAGTGTAGGTTTTATTTTGTGCTAGAACTTATAGGAATATATATATATATATATATATATATATATATATATATATATATATATATATATATATATATATATATATATATATATATATATATATATATATATATATATATATATATATAGGAAACAATCACCCAATGAACGTTTTGAGGAAAGAGTGGCAAGTAAATACACTTATCAAATAGCAGATTCAATTGCAACGCTGACAATATTATTTATAGCGATCTGAAGCCGAATGATGACAACGTGAAATTGGAGGATGGAATCGACGGAAAACGCTTTGCGGCCACTGGATTACCTGCTACCGGAGATGGTTTTTGGAAGGATATTGACTGCGTGAATCAGCCATGAGGTTATAGGAGGAAATATTTCGTGATTTTGATGGAATATTTGTATGTCTTTTCTTCGGAGTTCCTTCCTGCTGTGTGCGCGGGAAGTGGGTGTCGTCGTTCGCACATCCATTGCAATTTGTCCCATGGATCTTGTTGCTGATGACTGCGGACGAAACTGAACATTGCAAAGGTTTGCCGACCAACAAGTAAAGGACAACCTGTCATGGCTATGTGCATATCTTGAGGTATGAAAAGTATCGTGTTTGGGCATTCTGTGCTTCGAGTTTTGTGTCGGTTTTCCACTGTTCATGTCAGAACCGATCGAAGTCACGTACGCAAAACCTTCTGAAGTTAAAGATTCATCGCACTGATTCGCTGCATCGGATATATCAACGAACAAATGATGATGGTTGGGGAAGAATATCGGAAGGATGAGCTTAGCTCTCAAACATGAAACTTTTGTCGGTAAATGATTTTCGATACGGTCGAGATGCAAGCGGAGAGAATTATTGCAGGATAAGTTTACTAATATATTGGTGCAGCGCGGATGATAGTGACGGAAAAATAAATATACCATAAAAAAGTGACTAAAATGATTTGTTTATTTAAGTATATTTATGCTACATTTTTTTAAATTCAAGCAGCAACGAAACTACTTAGCTCATTGATAATTAACACATCGTTATAATTGAGCTGGTGTTTTGATGAAAAAATCTAACATACTATAGTCAGTTGCCTCTAATCATTAATAGTGTCGCATTAGATCAATTGTGATCTGTAATTGGAGTCCAAGTATTTGTGCCAAAAGTCCAAATTAACAGGTCTGTCCAATTAGCTAGATGTCGAATTAGATGTAACTTACCGTATTTCGAAATTTACATGTACATGTTTAATCAAACTTCTGTATTTATAAAGAAATCAACCTTTTTTTTTATCATAAACAACATGTCGATTTATTTCAGCCTTTTGTGGAACATCTGAATAATTATAGTAATAACTAAAATATTAATTGTAATTATTTAAGAAGGACAACTTTCCTCCGAGTTATAATTTTGGTTTGATTTTTTAAAATCTGTTTTTAGTTTTTTGTATAGTAGAATATCTAAAAGCATTTTGCTAAAATTTCAGAACGATCGCAGTTTTCTGACCATATTAAGTTATGACCTGTACGCATCGCGGATAATTGGGGTTCTACTGTAAATGTCGTTTGTTCCTCAAACTTGTTTTATGTTATGCTTAATTTTTGGCGATGAGTTTAAAGATTTGAGAATACACATTATTGAACTCTCCGCTGCCATCTTGGAGTTTCACTTCGGACCACGTGTTCACGTTCGACCAATGGTTCTCAAAGTACTAATAGCGAATTCGTTTTTGTCCAGTTTCAACCCCAGTGCCGCACTAACTGCTGTCAAAACGTTTTTTTATTCACTCAGTTTCGCACTCAGTGTCGCACTAGTTCGCCCCGAAAGCTGTTAGTTTCGCACTGAGATGTTTCACGGGTTGGCACTCGGGTTCACCAATACAACTATACTGAACTGTCAAGTTCCGAGTATTGTTTTAGAAAATCTAAAAATAGAGACTATGAAAATGGAAAACCTGCTGCTCTTGCTTTTGTATTATTTGAATCGTAATCCAATTCGGATTCTGATTTTGAAAAGTATATTCGTGTAGACGGCATTAAGCTCCGTGTGCTTTCATTGGGAGGCGAAAATTATTATGGATATTCAGGAGGAATAAACATGCTCTCAAAATCAAAATTAGGAATGAAAATTTACTTTAACGTATCGAATATTTATTTTATGTGATGAAATAAGAGGGTTTTTTCCGATTCTGCGATACATTGAACGAAAACTGTGTTTAATGATGATTTTATATTATAATAGTAATTATTTGTGGAACAAACAGGAAATGCATTGACAAATGGTTAAGTGAGTGTCAGGACTACATGTGTTAGGTAATCAGACAATATGAAGTAAAAATTTTCATTCAAACTTTTATATTTTTACACTGCACTTGGCCCTTCTGATCTTATAGAGAATACTTTACCTCCCAAGCACTGATATCTCCACCAGACGTCGACACTGTACATTTGTCGTCGCAAATATAAACAAATCAGACTATACAACGCACACCAACAAACCACCGCATTCGTGAAACTGAAAACGTTTTTTTATTACAGAGTCAGTGTGGCACTGACTCAGTTTTAAAAACGAATTCGCTATAAGACTGCTTCAGGCAGGATGGTAGCACCCTGAATGACTTGGGAAAGGTGCGGCTACACTGTGTAACCTCAGCGTTACGGTTTTGAATTTTCTTTTGTCATATGAACAACGCAATTTCACGTTGTGGACAAGTTGAAGCCGAAGTCGATATTTGGACAGCAAAAGTCTTTGTTCTGTAAGCATTACGATTGCATTCACCTTATTAAGAACGAAGCCGATAATTTCGTCACTTGTGCCGGGGTGGTGAACCGTGCGAGTGCGAGTGCGAGGCATTTGGTGTTCAACTGCAGCCTCAAAACGACGACAGACACCCATATCCTATCGAAGCTCCGATACATCCGATGTGAACACCTATGGTTTGATGACCGAATGCCAGGGCCTGTCAAACCCCAAGCATGATGTGGCGTTGGTGGAAGAATCGTTCAGCTTCGGTTTAGGCGGTTCGGCAGATCAAGAAACAGTCAATCAAAACCAACAACAACAGACGGTAAAACTTCTCCATTTCCGTGCTGATAGTGTGGAGCTATGCATTTCAGAGCATTGTCAGTCCTCAGTCAACATCCGCAGGCGACAAGAAGGTCAACAAGAAAGACAAGAAAACGCAAATGAAGACGATTCAGTCAGTGATGCATATACAGAGTCGTACGAGATATGTTTCCGTCAACTTCTACGGCTCCTAAGCGGATCTTAAGCTCGACTTTTGTTTCGACATTTCGGTGATCACACAAAAAAATTATAAGATTATTGACCTACGTTCAATTCCACACAAATGGATGTAACATTCGTGCATGAAGAACCTCTTGATTCGGTAGGGGAGTTCAGTACATTGAACATCATAAGCCAGTTCGAATGGAGTATTTCTACGTAATTTCGGTTAAATATCTAAACGTAATTGGAATGGACTGATGAATGCACTCGATCTTTGGTTAAAACCACTTGCTGCACACTGCAATCAGGTGAAACTTTCCAAGTTCCTTTGTAATGATTAGCACTTCCTAACTCGGGGCTTCGAAGTTTTTTTTAATAACATCTGAGTCACTGCACTAAAACTAAAGTTCGTCTGAACCTAAAACACGATGGGCAGTCAATTTTTTGATACAAGCGAGCGGTTCCTTTCTGTGCCGCTTAAAAAGTAGAAGAAGAATCGGAACTGCTCCAACGTATGGATATTATCACGCTCATCGAATTCTCCGATCGGGCAGCTCCTTATCATTGGCATATATGCGTATCTGCGCCGATTATTCCACCGGACTCGAGGCAGCGCTTAGAGCAAACCACACTCTCCCAACGCCCGGAGATATTCGCATCAAACTAGTCGGCAAACGTGTCCCCAGTATTATTCATCTTTCCGACGTGTACCTGCGAGTAGAAGTCCATATGTCAAAGAAACTTATGATAATCAACACCCATCGTTACCTGTACCGAAGTAACGGTTAAGCTCTTGGCGCATTCCAGAAACTGATGGCAAGGATGATAACAGGTTCGGATGGACTCCATGCATTCCTAGGCGACATCATGATCCACAGTGAAAATAAACAAAAAAACAGGAAGTGGGTTATATCTATGGTATAACCGCAAGGGTGACGTAGGACTATCGTTGATTTAGAGATCATTTGTTTGAAGTTGAATCTAAATCCATTCTGGATGAATGAATAAATGAATATTTGGGGGACTTCGAAAACGAGAGCGTTATGTTGCAGGCACAAGGTTTTATGCATCCAATATAGGATACGAAAACCTTGTTCTGAAGAATAATCTTCAGAAGCTTTCCTGCTAGCTGCACTTGATTGACAAATCACAAAACCAAAGGTATTAGATGGACATTTTATGGATAGAAAACTTAAAAATAAACTCTTTCGCTTGAATGTAATTATTTTCCAGCAACGATTAGATATTTCCACATTTTTCTCGATACTGGAAGCCCACCAGTGGTTAATACTAACTCGATAACCACCTGTTAATAGCACTTGATTGAAAAATATTTGGTCACAGTGTTACATAGATAGGAAACATTCAAATAAACTCTTTCACATGAATGTATTTTTAAATTCCCAGAGGAACTGGCAGATTATATTCCAGAAATGATTAGATCTTTCCGGAACTTTCTCGATGCTGAATGGCATCCAAACGGAAAGAATTCTGCGCGTATATGTGTCGATCCTTCCCCATCCACCTCCTCCAGCACGATAGGCAACGATGTTGTCTTGTCGATGTCCTCACGAAAAATGAATGCGTCTCACCACCAGAATATCGCTTAAGTATGCTTTTTGTGTGTGATTGCATCGAGAGAAGGTGTGGTTTACGATAGCAATTTGGAAGGCAAACTAGAGGGGAATGAACTCTCTGAGTTCGAAACTTTCGGCGACTGAGCAATAATCGATTGCGTGCGCATTCAATATTGGATACGGAAATATCCTACTGATGGGGAAGAATAATCTTCAGAAGCTTTCCTGCTAATTACACTTGGTTGATGTATTTGGTCGCTGTGTTATTTGGTTAGAAAACATTAAAATAAACTCCCTCACATGAATGTATTTTTAAATTCCCAAAGGAACTGGCAGATTATATTCCAGAAATGATTAGATCTTTCCGGAACTTTCTCGATGCTGAATGGCATCCAAACGGAAAGAATTCCGCGCGTGTATGTGTGTGTGTAGCGATGTCTTCCCGGGGAACCGTTTGTGGCATCACTCTCCTCCTGATGGATTCCCTTCTGGCCTAAGGTGCACAAACAGGCTCTTGGTGATACCGTTCATCCGCGCTTTCATGATAAACACGAAGAGCTTCACCACAATAGCGACAACATGCTCCAATCGCTTTTCAATTAGAACTGAGTGGATTTCCGAGCGGCGCTCGCTTATATACCGATTGGTGATTTCAATAGCCTGTTTTGAGAACAATTTTAAGGCTATTGAAACAAGTTTTTGGATCAAAAAGTAACAAGTATATAACGCGTAGACATTTTATCTTTCGAATGAAGTGTTTATCATACCATTTCGTTCAGTTGTTTAGGAGCTATTAACGCTCAAAATCTCGGTCTCCGGCGTAACGCTTTCGGTTTCGAAACTTTGATTTTACACCCCGGTATAGAAATGAAAGACGTAGTCCTACGTCAAAACATTATGTAGTTCTCACTACTCTTTTCAAACGACATCGTCGATATGCTATCGATTTACGCCTGGAAAAATGGCGATTGAACCAGAAGGAGAACAAATACCTTAGACTGATGCAAATATAAAATGGCACGATCCAGCAAGAATTTCAGCTGCGATTGTTCCTGGTCAATGTAAACTCCAACCAAATTCCATCACAGACTTTGGGGTCGTCGTTTCATGCTGCAAATAAATCATCATTAACCATTGATAAGACTCGAAGAAAAATTCATTTGTTCCTCAAGCAGAATCTAACACACTTGTGACACAATCACTCGGCAGTCTCTCTGCCGCCTTTTTTTGTAAATAATCCCCTCTCACATTCCTCACTACTTACCCCTCACTAAGCGTAAGAACACACTGGACGGCTCTCCCGCGCGGATTTTGCAATGACAGATCGCCGCGGGGCCTCGATAATGAAATGTGAATGAGATAAAACACATAAGGCGGGGCGGGTGTGTGCGGTTCCAATATCACTGTTGTAAGGTTCCTCATACGCTGCGGTGGGTCGATGGAGATGATGCGCCGCAACGGTTTTGTGGGAGTATTAGTGTTTATGCGCTTTTGATAGGTGTAAATAAAGCAAGGCAATAAGAAATGTACTCTCAGGTGAGCCAATACGTGAAAATCATTCTGCGGTCATGTAGCTGCGGATACTCGAATTCCATCCAAATTGTCGAGAAATGCAATATTTTAGACGTTTGTGATCAACTTCTCTCTCCCTCTTGCTCAGGTAAACATCCCCTCTTCCGTTTTCCACCATTCTGTCTTTATATACCGCATCTCTCATCCGCTTACTATCCAAACAGTTGTACCTTGTATCATAGACTCGTCTTGCATCCGTCTAAAATATAATAAGCCGAGAGCCGCTTAATGTGTTTTACTTCAAGTTCCTGCTGCGACTTGTCATTGCGAAAATCGCGCGGGTGAGCCGTCTAGTGTGTTTCCACGCTAACTTACTGAAGATACGGCCTCACCTTAGTAATACTTCTATACATCTTGGTATCAACCAAGGCGCGTAGAAGTATATCCTAAGGTGGGCCAACTTGCTAAAACCACTCTTCAGCCATCTTGGAAGTCTACTGTGTTTTGTTTGTAAACAAAACACAATACGCTAGTGCCGAAGCTCGTTCCTGATCAGTCTGTCTCTTTCACGCTTCAAGCAAATAATTCCCCTTCTGCTTTCTTCCGTACTGTTTTCATATACCGCTCCCCTTACCAACTTAGTGACGAAACGGCCTCACCTAGTACCATAAGCGGACCTTACACGGTCAACTTTATTGACAATATGATGACATTTGAGAGCATAATGACAGCTGAACATGGCCGACGACGCAGAAATCCGGATTTTCTGATTTTCGAGCATCAATATCGTGACATTTCATATGGATGCATGATGTTGACGTTTTACCTCACGGACTTCCAGACTGAGTTGCCAGATATGCAAGCGCACATTTAATTTTTGTTAGTCTTTTTTGCGATTGCAATTAAAATTTATAAACTACTGAAATTGTAGGAATCATAAATGGAAGCTTTTGGTTTGGAAAACCGATACTTTGAATAGCAAAATACGGTACTTTTCACGATACAAATCAAAACTTCAAAGTAAACTGACAATGTGATGGTGAGAGAGTGGATGAAACTTAACAACGTTTTAGGAATTTTTTAACGTTGAACTCGGTCATTCTTTGTGCTAGTGAGCGGGTTGTGTGTTTCTTCACACTCCGCTATAAAATTTGGAGAATGAGAAAATCTGGGAAAGTCACAGATGAAAAAACATCATGTGTCAATTCAAGCTACAGTAGAATCCCGATTATCCGCAGAATAGTCGGGCAAACTCACCGCGATTAACGAAAATCGCGGATGATCCATTAAAGGACAACAAAATGCAAACACGAAAAGAGATGTTTCAACATAAAAACTATGTACTATCAATACAGAAATCAATCAACTATCCATCTATAAGGTCGTGTACACCAGTGGCTAAATAATGTAAAAGCCATGACCACAACAAAAGAGCATGGGCCTACCACTCACTAACAAATTCCGGAAAGGCCTATTGATTTACTATGGAACTCGCAGTCACGAATAATCCGCAGGGCGGATCACCCGCTCGCGGATAATCGGGGTTCTACTATCATAGTCTCATTTATTGAATTTATTTGCTTGCAGATAAAATAACTTGCATATATTTTCGCAAACTAAAATAATCTGGCATCTCTGACTCTGACAGCTAGGCTTTCAACATCTGATCTAACCTCAATCAATATTTTTCCACCTTACACGGTCAATATCACCCTCAACCCGAGACAACGAAAATATCCGCGATGGCTACTGGCGACATTTGAGTTTGGGATCCAAACTATTCTCTATCAGATTAGAAGGCTAAAAGGCAATTTTCAATTGGTAAAATTTGAATGAAAATATCTACTTGGTATTATTTAATTAGTTGAAGCGCGTAGTCCTAACCTTAACTTAACATATTTCCCCTGAATTTTCAGATATTCCTACTAAAATGTATTATTATAATATAACGTCAATTTCAGACATAATTTTTGTATGGGATTTTCTCACCACTTGCAGAAAAAAAGTGATTTATATTCACATAGAATACCAATTTGATTCGTAAAAGTTAATTTTCATTCATAATTTACACTTTTGAATTCGGTTTTTCTTCTCAAAAATACATCATAATACTCGTTTCACAAATACAGACTGTTCCTTTCAGTTTCAGAGATGCCAGATTATTTTAGTTTGCGAAAATATATGCAAGTTATTTTATCTGCAAGCAAATGTTTTTATTCCATAAATGAGACTATGACAGTAGAACCCCGATTATCCGCGAGCGGGTGATCCGCCCTGCGGATTATTCGTGACTGCGAGTTCCATAGTGAATCAATAGGCATTTCCGGAATTTGTTAGTGAGTGGTAGGCCCATGCTCTTTTGTTGTGGTCATGGCTTTTACATTATTTAGCCACTGGTGTACACGACCTTATAGATGGATAGTTGATTGATTTCTGTATTGATAAAGGGTGTGTCACATTAAATTGCATCACGGAAAAAACGCTGTAGAAATTTAATTTTTAGGAATTATATCTTCAGCTTTCGCTTATAATCAGATAAGAGTGTATAGATCACGTTGGCCATGCTTCACTGTCAATTTTTCGTAAATTTGGAAAAATGTCGTCGAACGAAAAAGAGCGTCGTGAATCAATCCTGTGCACTCAATTCGAGAATCCGGAGTTGTCACATCGGGACATCGGTAAGATGCTGGGAATCGTCCAATCCACGGTCAGCAGAGTACTAAAACGATACTTCGAGAACCTAACCATCGACCGGAAGGTGAAGAACGGCAAAAATGGATGCTCCGTCAGTGAAAAAGATCACAAGCGCGTAGTTAAGCAGTTTAGACGTGATCCGAGAAGTTCGGTCCCGGATGTCGCCAATAAGCTGAATTTGTCAAGTTCATTCGTCCAGCGGACCAAGCAGCGGGAGGGCCTGCGTACATACAAGGTTCAGAAGGCTCCTAACCGCGACGAAAGAGAAAACATGGTGGGGAAGACGCGAGCCCGGAAGCTGTACACCGAAATGCTGACGAAGCCGCATTGCCTGGTAATGGACGACGAAACCTACGTCAAAGCGGACTTTCGTCAGCTGCCGGGTCTGTTGTTCTTCTCCGCAGAGGACAAATTCAGCGTTCCGGAGGAGATTCGCAAGCAGAAACTATCCAAGTTTGCCAAAAAGTACATGGTGTGGCAAGTGATCTGCTCTTGCGGAAAGCGGAGCGCCCCCTTCGTGATGACCGGCACGGTAAACGGGCAGGTTTACCTTAAGGAATGCCCACAGAAGCGCTTACTACCACTATTGAAGCAGCACGAGGGCCCGACCATCTTCTGGCCGGATCCCGCTTCGTGCCACTATTCAATGGACGTGTTGGAGTGGTACGAAGCCAACGGGGTCACCTTCGTGCCAAAGGAAATGAACCCGCCCAACGCGCCGGAGCTTCGCCCAATAGAGAAATATTGGGCAGGCCCTCCGGAAGAACCCAAAAGTTGTCAAATCGGAGGCGGACTTCAAGAGAAAATGGATTTCTGTTCAAAAAAAACTACAACCTGACGTTGTACAGAACCTTATGGACGGGGTAAAGAGGAAGGTGCGAGCATACGGGCTTGGGCTCGAAGTATGAATAAAAATAAAATGCCAAAAGTTGTTTAATAGTTTTTATTTTACTGTCTAAAATTTTCAAAAAGATCGGTCTACTGGGCGAATTTCTACAGCGTTTTTTTCGTGATGCAATTTGATGTGACACACCCTTTAGAACATAGTTTTTATGTTGAAACATCTCTTTTCGTGTTTGCATTTTTTTTTTGTCTTTTAATGGGTCATCCGCGATTTTAGCTAATCGCGATGAGTTTGCCCGACTATTCCGCGGATAATCGGGATTCTACTGTAGCTTGAATTAACACATGATGCATTTTCATCTGTGATTTTCCCAGATCTTCTCATTCTCCAAATTTTATAGCGGAGTGTGAAGAAACACACAACCCGCTCACTAGCGCAAAGAATGACCGAGTTCAACGTTAAAAAATTCCTAAAACGTTGTTAAGTTTCATCCACTCTCTCACCATCACATTGTCAGTTTACTTTGAAGTTTTGATTTGTATCGTGAAAAGTACCGTATTTTGCTATTCAAAGTATCGGTTTTCCAAACCAAAAGCTTCCATTTATGATTCCTACAATTTCAGTAGTTTATAAATTTTAATTGCAATCGCAAAAAAGATTAACAAAAATTAAATGTGCGCTTGCATATCTGGCAACTCAGTCTGGAAGTCCGTGAGGTAAAACGTCAACATCATGCATCCATATGAAATGTCAGGATATTGATGCTCGAAAATCAGAAAATCCGGATTTCTGCGTCGTCGGCCATGTTCAGCTGTCATTATGCTCTCAAATGTCATCATATTGTCAATAAAGTTGACCGTGTAAGGTCCGCTTTATAGCGAATTCGTTTTTAAAACTGAGTCAGTGCCACACTGACTCTGTAATAAAAAAACGTTTTCAGTTTCACGAATGCGGTGGTTTGTTGGTGTGCGTTGTATAGTCTCATTTGTTTATATTTGCGACGACAAATGTACAGTGTCGACGTCTGGTGGAGATATTAGTGCTTGGGAGGTAAAGTATTCTCTATAAGATCAGAAGGGCCAAATGCAGTGTAAAAATATAAAAGTTTGAATGAAAATTTTTACTTCATATTGTTTGATTACCTAACACATGTAGTCCTGACACTCACTTAACCATTTGTCGATGCATTTCCTGTTTGTTCCACAAATAATTACTATTATAATATAAAATCATCATTAGACACAGTTTTCGTTCAATGTTTCTGCGATATCGGAAAAAACCCTCTTATTTCACCACATAAAATAAATATTCGATACGTTAAAGTAAATTTTCATTCCTAATATTGATTTTGAGAGCATGTTTATTCCTCCTGAATATCCATAATAATTTTCGCCTTCCAATGAAAGCACACGGAGCTTAATGCCGTCTACACGAATATACTCTTCAAAATCAGAATCCGAATTGGATTACGATTCAAATAATACAAAAGCAAGAGCAGCAGGTTTTCCATTTTCATAGTCTCTATTTTTAGATTTTCCAAAACAATACTCGGAACTTGACAGTTCAGTATAGTTGTATTGGTGAACCCGAGTGCCAACCCGTGAAACATCTCAGTGCGAAACTAACAGCTTTCGGGGCGAACTAGTGCGACACTGAGTGCGAAACTGAGTGAATAAAAAAACGTTTTGACAGCAGTTAGTGCGGCACTGGGGTTGAAACTGAACAAAAACGAATTCGCTATTACTGTCAATCCGATTGATCGTGTAAGGTGCCCAATAGACCCGTCTTGGTATCAGGGGTACGACTAAAACGTCAAATCCCTCATATTGCCAGTGTACCCAATATTGCTGCGGTTTACTGACATTTTGGTTCAATCAATTGCTGTTGTTTACAACTCGGTCCGGTTATATAGTCGAATAGTGGCTAACTTTAAACTCCATGTTAAATGTGAACACCTCCATGTGAAACCGAAATATGAAAATCGCTCATGCAGTTAGAATAAAGCAGCGCATTTTTCGATTTAAATCCTCGTAAATGATATGTTGATAAACAAATGACGCCATATTGATTTTGATTTTGGGTAGCCTATATTCAATTGATGTCTAACCCCTGCTTGGTATCAACCAAGGCGTATAATAAGGTGGAACGTTATGTCAGAACTGCTGTTCAGCCATTACTTGAGTTCGAATTGACAGCGGCCAAACGAACGGCTAGAGTTTTCCGAGAAAGAGGATAACAAATGGCATGCAATGAGGAGTGCATGCCGCTATGTGTTTGCTGCGCATAAATGTTGGTTTTGTTTACGCTGTTGGCATCATTGTAGTGTTTCGGTGACTGCTGCAAGTTATTGTCTGCATTGCTGTTCTACGGGACGTGAGGGTTGTTGCCGTTGCTGCTGGGATTGGAAACTCAGCGATTGTGGGAGCTTTGCTAGTGGGTATATAAAAGAGGTGGCTCTTAATAACCGGTGGGCTTGTGCCGTACTGCTTTAGCGTGGAAACACACTAGACGGCTCTCCCGCGCGATTCTCGCAATGACAAGTCGCAGCAGGAGCTCGATGAAAAACACATTCAGCGGCTTTCGACGGCTTCACTAGCGGCCATTATCATATTTTTATAGACGGATGCAAGACGAGTCTATGGTACAAGGTACAACTGTTTGGACAGTAAGCGGATTAGAGGGGAGGTATATAAAGACAGAATGGTGGAAAACGGAAGAGGGATGTTTACCTGAGCGAGAGGGAGAAAGAAGTTGATCGCACACGTCTGAAATATTGCATTTCTCGATAATTTGGGTAGTATTCGAGAATCCGCAGCTACATGACCGCAGAGTGATTTTCACGTATTGGCTCACCGATAGTACATTAACTATTACCTTGCTTCATGTGCACCGCATAAACACTAATACTATCACAAAACCGTTGCGGCGCATCATCTCCATCGAGCCACCGCAGAGAATGAGGAACCTTACAACAGTGACTTTAGAACCGGCCGTACCCGCTCCGCCTTGTGTGTTTTATCTCATTCACATTCCATTATCGAAACCCCGCGGCGGTCTGTCATTGCAAAATCCGCGCGGGGAAGCCGTCCAGTGTGTTCTTACGCTTAGCTGAAGACTCGCCTGATCGTTCGGGTTGTGAGACACAACAGCTAGTTCGATTGAAACCAGCCCAGCGTAGGTATATGTTGGTGGGGACCGCTATGTAGCATAAAGATTTGATCTACTTTGTTTATAAACAAAAAAAAGCCGCTGTCATTTTTCATCCCCTCTCGCATCATCCATGCCTTATCATCATACTGTCGAAAACGAACCACCTGTCAATTCCAGCTCCTTGGTATCAACGATGATTACAGCCATCGACTGGAAATTATTTTCCCTCAAGCCGGGTTCAGACGGTGCGAGTAAGCATACGAGTCGGTCTAGTCAGTTGCTGCAGTGCAGCTACTCACACCGTGTGAACACATCATGCCAGTTAGTGTCATGTGTTTTCCGGCGTGCGAGCTACTTCAAAGTTTTTTGAATTCACTCGCACTCGCATCCCTCAAAACGTCAAAAACAAAATTTAGTGTTCGAATCAGGGATGCCAAATGTAAAGAAATGTCTCTATTTTTAAGATAATTGAAAGTATACGAAGATATTTATAGACTTTACAATTATTGGAAAAATAAATAAAAATCTCATAGTTTCTAAACGAAATCGTTGTTATTTTGTTTTGCACGCTGGCGGGCACGCTTTCTTTTTGAGATAGTTTTCTTGAGAATCTCTAATATAGAATCATTATCAGGCACAATTTTCATTCAAAATTCACACACAACTTGCAAAAAAAAGTATTGATCTAAGAAACAGAATACATATTCGAATTAAAAAAGGACATTTTCATTCATTCACTTGCAAATCTACTATCATTTTTATTTCACGAATTGGTACAAGCTGTTGGCAAGGCGAAATAAATAAAATTTTAAAAAATATTTTAGACTGCCATTTATAGCATCACATACTTCCGGAATTATCTTAGCTATGAATGCTTTCGAGATTCTAAAACATATCGACAACAATCTGAACGATATTCCAGAAGAAAGCCACATCAATGTCGTTTTTTGATTTCACTCTTGCAGGTATAGCACCTCTCATGAGTGTATCATGGCGTTGTATTTTTGGACCAATGAATTCCAACAGTGTTTCCACTTATTCAGGTGTTTTTCTCAACACTGCTCTGTACTCTAGAGGATCATCATCGTAGAGTACCTTCAGTATTACTTTTGTTGCTCCTTTTCCTTGCATCCAATTCCTGGCCCAAATCCTTTTGCCCTTCTGCTTTTTGGGATAGTACCTTCAGTTCGAAGAAATTCAGCTCAAAGTGTTTTTATACACGGTCAGCGTGTATTTCGCGATAAAAATGTGTAAATGTGTAATAAAAAACTGTCAATAGAGAACTCGATTTGGGATCAATCATCTGACAAATTCGGACCTGATTGCTGTTTCTGACTATTTGATGGACATTTGAAAAATCATCTGGCATCCCTGGTAAGCCAATGCAGTAGTATCTAGTTTCTCGTCAGCAGCTCACACTGTGTGAACGGACAAGGCGAGTCAACCAACTGTCAAGCGAGTTCACCGGCCCAGTAGCTGCTCACTGTAAAGTCAGCTACTAGCAACGTATAAATGGGCCTTCAAACTAATCCGCGTACGTACAGTGTCCACATCTGGTGGCGTCATTTGTGCTCTTGAGGCGTATTAACAGATATTTCTTCCTATCAAATTAGCAGTCCCGAAGGTAGTTTTAAATTGTTCAAATCTAAATGAAGTTTCTCGTTTCATGTTATTTGATCACTTTGAAAACGTAGTTAGGACTCTTACATAACCATTTTTTAAATAAATTTTCTGATATATCCTCTGAAATGCATGATAAAATCATCATCAAAAACGGTTTTTTATTCAAGATTCCCGCTTGCAAAAATTGTTATTAAATTTTATGAAACACACATTAGATACGAAAAAGTTGAATTTTATGTATCGCTTTTATTACAAAGGTGTGTGTTTATTCCACCTGCAAAACCATCACAATTTTCGCTTCAACCCAACGGAACACGAAAATCAATTTCGTCAACGTGAATAGCAGACGGTTGGTTGAGATCTAGTTGAGATATAAGTGATACACGAGGAAAAGAGTATTTACGCCACGCATAGCGGATCATATGATTGAATGCGTTTTGTCTCAAACTCTCAAACTGCAAGTGTGCTCATTGTTGTTATTTCTGATTCAGTCGCTCAGTAATGTACCGGATCATGTGCTGTACATTCCTTTTAGTCAATGTGTATTCTAAAAAATACTACTAATCAAATGTTGGTAAACATTACCTCGGCAGACGATCGTTCGATCGTCTGTAACGTGTAGACGAAAAGACTTCCATATTGAGTATAATGTGCCAGGTGCAAGCGGCTACAATCTCCCACCATTCGGTTGTAGCTAAACATGTTATTAGTCACTGTGAAACTAGGCATGCATAGATTTATGATTAAGAAAAACCAAATTCGATGTAATGTGAAGCGTGAGAATGTAAATAGCGTAAAGCCGCCAGCCACACCACTTTCCAAAAAAGTTTATTTCCATCCTGAAATTGGAAGTAGCACGTGCTAAAAGTAAGAGAAAGTAAAAGTCTAGACGCCTAATCCATACCAAGATCTGTTTAGTTCTAAATTTAGATACTTGTAATTTCCACGATGATGATGATGAGTTTGCGTAGCAAGTAGAAGAAAATCCCATTGAGAATAATGTACCGCAGCGAGCGCAAGTAGTTGCAGTCTCTCAATGGTAACATTGAACTTGAAATACAGTGCGGTTCAATATCCTCAATTTTCAGATGAAAAATGATGGAGATGACATCAGCGTACTAATTCAAATGTACGACATCCATAGCTCTGCAAGGATGATTTTTCCGCGTCTGCTCGCTCTGATAATAAGATTTGCTTTGAAGGTATATTTCCTACCAACGAATCTTGTAGTTATGGTTCACTACGTGTACACAATACATAGAAACACATGTGGTACTCATTTCTGTCGAATTGGGAGAGCTCGCTCTGTTACCCGGTACTCAAACAAATGTGGGATGATTAAAAATAGTTTATAAACAAAATCCTTTTGATCTTTTGTTGTGTATATGCTCATGCTTATGCAGGAGTTCAGTCGGGTTGTTGAGGTAACAACGAGAGGTATACCCTTGCCAATTTGCAGTTAACTTTCGTGGTTGAATTTCCCCTTATGTGTGGTACTGAATAGTTGATTTCGTTAGCAATCTTCAATCAAACAAATGTCAACCTTCGAGGTAACATCAGAGCTGTATTCAGAATCTGATTTTGCTACAATAAATACGCCTAATGGAAGTAAGTAACATCATTAGCGCATTTAGTTAAACACTCATTTCCGGCTTCAAATTTCAGACAGTGTATCCCGATTCGCATTCGTGCTACCCGCTGAGCAAAACTCGAAAAGTGGGAAATGCCTAAATGGTAAAAATCGTGAACCTGATCCAGATTGTAACAATGAAGAACGAGCACAATATATAGATCCCATTACTCACAACATTGAATGTGAACACAAGTCAGAGAATGATCAGTCAGAATGTTTGAAATGTGTACCATTCAAAAGGAAAGAAAGTTTACCGCAAATGGATAAAGATGGAGATTTGGTGGTGGAAAGAAAGCAGAAAGATGTAATCGAAATCGGTATGCGTATTTTTTTTCTCTCTTAAGTTTACAATCTCGTTCACAAAACGAACATATCGTATTTTAGAACACCACAAATCAACAAAACTTGACCTCGTCGGTCTGCAGATCTGGCGGGGCGCGTTACTACTGGCCGATTATATCATTTATAACGAGAAGAAATTTAAAAATAGAAAAATACTAGAGTTGGGATCCGGTGTTGGCTTGACAAGCGTCGTGTCAAGCTTTTTTGCACGAGAAGTCATATGCACAGGTATGTAGATGATACATTGAGTCACGGTTGACTAAAATACACTAAACCGCTTTATGTATTTGAAGATATAAATGTGGGTGGTCTATTAGACTTGATTCAATCGAATGTCAACAGAAATTCCCATTTAAAAAATCCCGACTGCAATGTAACAGTTACAGAACTTGATTTCAAAGTTCGATATGAAGACTATCCTAGTGAATTAAAGTCAACTTTGCAAGACGTAGAGTATGTGATAGCCGCAGATGGTGAGTTGAATTGTTGTTGATTTCGAATTGACATTAAAACCATCTTCATTCTAGTTATCTACGACGACGATATAACGGAAGCTTTCGTCCTCACTCTTGAGAGTTTACTGTTGGAACTGCCCAAGCTGAAGGCAGTTTACATAGCTCTAGAAAAACGTTATGTGTTCACTGTTGAAGACATGGACTCGGTGGCACCATGCTATGAGCATTTCTTAAGAGTTTTCCATAGAAGAAACAATCGATTTGGGATAACCCGATGGAAGCTCATGCAAGTTCCACTTACTTTTCCACGTTATTTCATTTATGAAAAAGTAAAAGAGCTTGTGTTATTAAAAATATCCAATTAAACCATGTTCATTGCCAAATATATTATAAACACCATACACAACCTATTGTTTTCAATTCATTCCGTTCTTTGTTTTAAAAAGGCTTTAAACTTTGCAGTTCATTCGCCTCTAATCTTCAATTCATGAATTGAAATGGCTGCCACAATGGCGCTCATTTCTTTTATCTCCCTTCCTCACCCCTCGCTCGAAAATCAATAATTTTGCGAAACAGCGTGAATAAAATTATCGTTTTCGCACACTTCTCATCAAGTAATATCAACCAAACTCTAATCGATTACTCACAAGATATTAAATTTTCATCTGCTGTCGCACTGTATAGTGAAAAACGTCGGAAAACTCAAGCTAGTGCTCTGAAAGTTAAATTTTCATTTTTCAATTTTCGGCAATGATTTTGTTTGTTTGGTGAAAGCATCGTTATTTTTTCGACACTGATGCCAGACAACATCATCGAAACAGCTATAAAAACCACTTAATAAAATGTTATTCCTGAGTCATAGCGTTTCATGTCATGAAAATCAATAGAATAAAATTGTGTTGATATCAATACAATTACTTTTTTTACGTATAATGGGTCTGCAATGTAAGTTTAAGTAACTTTAACAATGGTTAAGCAAATTGTATTGCAGAGCTCGGAACACTGCCATGGCTGATTATGCTTTCAAAAACAGTAAACGGAAAAGTTTTACATTCAATCAAAATGCCTCGGCCAACGAAGAGAAGGGTTACGGCTCTCCAACGTGAATATGTGAAAACAATACGATCAACGAAGGAAAATATTAAGGAATTATCAGCATCGAGTTACTATGCGGAAGAACTTGCTAATACCAAAAGAGCCCCAATTCGCATGTGATATAAATTGGCTCATGTTACGCTCGCGTATAATCTGAATTTTACCTCGTATGCAAATGCACCTTCTATATATATTTGCAATTGTTCATCAGAACATATCATTAATACATTTTACTTTAGTATTGAATTGTAATTTTTTTCAAATGTATTCAAAGACTCGTGTCAATGAAGCGCTACACAGTCTGATAAGTGAATTGATCTATTTGCTCTTCTCTCACAAACACTATTACCCCATTTTTACTCGTGGATTTACCTATACTACTACAATGGCTTCCTTCCAGAATCAGTTCTAAGTTTTGAAAAATTCAATGAAAATCATTGAATTCAATTATTTAATTGCTTAAACCCCGTAGTCCCGACCTTTAGGCGGCTTGCACACCGGAGCAATAAGCAACTAGCAAGCTGCAATACGCAATATGCAACAGGCAACATATTTTGTTGTTCTTCACATACCAGAGCAATAAAAACGCCTGACATTATGTAAACAATCTACTTATTGTACGAAACTTGTCAAATTATGAGCGATAAGTTGCTCTTCAGCCGACACGTTGTGTTGCCAGCGATATGTTTTGTATGCGATATGTCTGCGATAGCGATATCGTATTGCGTCGGTGTGCGAGATCAACAAAAATTAAATGGAAAAATCCATTGGCGATAATATTACTTATTGCATGTTGATAGTTGCTAGTTCCGCATTGCTCCGGTGTGCGAGCCGCCGTATTCAGCAAAAATAATATAGTGGAGATGAGGGGTTGTATCTTTGGAAACTAATGTTTTCCAAAACATAAAAGCAGTTTCTTACAGTTCAATATACTGGCATTCGAAATAATTGGCCAAATGTTTTATAAAAATGTGTTTTTTCATGTTTTTTTTACTGAAATTAAAACAAGCCGAAAAGTAGAAAATTTTTATCGATGCGGGTATAATGGACATATAGTGGAGGGAATATGGACAGGTCAATAATATACGAAGCGTAGAAGTTTATCGCACGCGAGAGGAATAATTTCGCTCTCTCTCAGTGTTTGTGCGTCCAATAACTGAAATAGAACAAAAAGAAAAAGAGTTCAGTATTCTTCCCTTCACTTTCCATCATGCATTGGATGTGATTATGGATGTGACTATTCATTTCAACCCGGGGCTCTGGCAACCCTATCCCATCCAATGCAAATTGAGCGTAGGCAGCATACAACAGGGCTCGCGCTTAGGGGGCTCACGTATTGTTTAATGTTTGGAGTCATATATGTTAATATTTGATTAGTTGGATAGTTTTTTTTTGGCAAGCGATGTTTGGATACCCATCCGGAAGCTTTCTTGACGATTTGCAATTCAAATCACAGCCGAAGAATCGCGCGGAGCACTTCATTTTGAATTTTAGGTTATGATTTCTATGCTCATGATTTTCTATGCTGGCTACTGAAAGGCGGCCATCTTAGCAATCCCTTGTTTCAACCCCACCACCAGTGCAATTATTTTAATAATTTAAATTTACCACTTACGAATGAATTTACTTTTTCGTACAGATCCGGCGTGCGAGCTACTTCAAGGTTTTTTTGTTTTCACTCGCACTCGCATCCCTCAAAACGTCAAAAACAAAATTTAGCGTTCGAATCAGGGATGCCAAATGTAAAGAAATGTCTCTATTATAAGATATTTGAAAATATGCGAAGATATTTATAGACTTGAAAATTATTGGAAAAACAAATAAAAACCTCATAGTTTCTAAACGAAATCGTTGTTATTTTGTTTTGCACACTGGCGGCACACGTTTTCTTTTTGAGATATTTTTCTTGGGTATCTAGATATAAAATCATTATCGGGCACAATTTTCATTCAAAATTCACTCACAACTTGCAAAAAAAGTATTGTTCTAAGAAACAGAATACATATTCGATTTAAAAAAGTAGATTTTCATTCATTATTTTAGTTTTTTTTAGGCCTATTTATTCCTCCTGCAAATCTACTATCATTTTTATTTCACAAATTGGTACACGAAGCTGCTGTCAAGGCAAAATAAATCAAATTTAGAAAAATCTTTTAGACTGCCATTTGTAGCATCACATACTTTCGGAATTAATTTAGCTATGGATGATTTCGAGATTCTAAAAAATATCGACAATAATCTGAACGATATTCCAGAAGAAAGGCACATCATTTCTAGTTTCACTGTTGTAGGTATAGCAACCCTCATGAGTGTATCTTGGCGTTGTATTTGTGGAGCAATTAAATCCAACAGTTTTTTCACTTTTTCAGGTGTTATTCTCAACACTGCTCTGTACTCTCGGGGATCATCATCGTAGAGTTCCTTCAATATTGTATTTGTTGCTCCTTTTCTTTGCATCCAATTCCTGGAGCGAATCCTTTTTTCTTTCTGCTGTTTTGGATAGTACCTTCAGTTCAAAGAAATTCAGCACAAAGTATGTATTTTTAAACACGATCAGCGTGTGTTTCGTAATAAAATTGTGTAATGATACATTCAACTGAAAACCTAAGATGAAAACTGCCAATAAAGAAGTCGATTTCGGACCAATCATTTGACAAATTCGGACCTGATTGCTGTTTCTGACTATTTGATGGACATTTGAAAAATCGCCTGGCATCCCTGGTAAACCCGTGCCGTAGTATCTAGTTTCTTGCCAGTAGCTCACATTGTGTTAACGGACAAGGCGAGTCAACCATTTGTCAAGCGAGTTCACCGAGTCAGTAGCTGCTCATTGTGAAGTCAGCTACTAGCAACGTATAAATGGGCCTTAAGACATATAGACTATTTCTCTCAGCTAGTCGCGAATGATTTTCACTCCGAAATTTGGAACTGAGAAGTATGTTGGCATAAAAAGTACAGTAAGTTACTTATAACGCGACATGCCGAGGCACCACTCAGTGTTGCATTGGAGGCGATTTTGACCAGTAATTGGACATTCGCGACTGGTGGCGACTTTCAATGTGGGGTCATAATTTGGGCCCCAAGCTCAATGTTTACAAAAACGTCCAATTAGAGGTAAAAATGTCCAATTCAACGTGCTGCATCACAGGTCTATCCAATTAGTTAAATGTCGATTTAGATGTAAATTACTGTACAACCAAAATCCAGGGGCTAGACATCAATTGAATATAGGCTACTCAAAATCAAAATCAAAATGGCTTCATTTGTTTACCAACATATCATTTGCGAGGATTGCAATTGGTGAAATCACGGAGATAGCGCTGCTTTATTCCTAACTGCATGAGCGATTTTCATGTTTCGGTTTCACATGGAAGTGTTCACATTTAGCATGGAGTTTAAAGTTAGCCACTATTCGACTATATAACCGGACCGAGTTGTAAACAACAGTAATTGACAGAACCAAAATGTCAGTGAACCGCAGCAATACTGGGTACACTGGCAATATGAGAGATTTGACGTTTTAGTCATACCCCTGCCAAAATCAATACAAAAACCGAGACACAAAGCCCAGACAAAAACCCAAGGAATCGTCCTTCTCCGTCAATTAAAGTGCGCTACACATACAACGTCCCGTCACCGTGAAGTCAAAATAAAGGAATGAAATGTCAAATATTCTTCCATGGAAATCGTATAGTAGCATTCACATATCAATCACCGGCAACTTTGACGTCGGCAAAATAAGTTCAAGAGAATAGTTTTCTACAAATCCTACCGGTCGTTTTCGTTGAACGTATGCTGTCGGGTCGTTACGTTGCCGGTGTATGTGAATGTTTTCATGATAATTGCATGGTAAAATAAATGACGTCACGTTCACGTTCCGTCCCGTCACGTTGCGTAAATTATTCTTCCAAGCAGTTCTTATGCAAACATTCACAAACACCGGCAGCGGCAACTTCGATTTGCCGTTGCTGGTGTATGTGAATGCTTCAATAGGAATTGTATGGAAGAATAATTGACGCAACGTGACGTGACGTGAACGTGACGTGGATGTTGTATGTGAATCGCGCTTTTATTAACGAAGACGGACGGCGCGTTGGGTTTTTGTCTGGGCTTTGTGTCTTGACTTTTGTTTCGATTTTGGTTGCATTTTTTATGCCAACATATCTCCCAGTTTCAAATTTCTCAGTCAAAATCATTTGCGACTAGCTGAGAAAAATAGTCTATATATTATTATTGTTGGACAATGGTCGGAGCTACAGGTTTTATGCATTTAAATCAGGGTACGTTTATGACAAGGTAGTCTGGACTGACTAGTGTATTAGTAACAGTGAGGCTGTGACGTGTTAGCTTTGCAAGTATCATGGAGCGGTATAATGAATTCGTTTAAATAAGTTTATTTCTTTTGTATTTTGGCTAAATGCATACATTTATTCATTGCTGCGTAAAGACAATCTATTTAGATTTTTTTTCTGATCAAAACCTAGGAGAAATTGTGGTTCGGTAATTTAGAGTTTAGCTTCCTGGAGCTCTCTGTAGCCCTCCGATACCTCTTACTGCAGTGCTTGAATTAAGCTAGCAGAATCACTAGATTTGATTTCCCGAGGCATGAGAATCGTTGGCTTTTCTGACAGTAGGAACAGCTAAAAAAACCTTTTTTTTGTAATAATTGTAACTATAGTATGGATTTGTTCAAAATTACCTGTTTGTATAAGTTTTCGACAATATTGCACTCCCAATCCATCGATATGAATGAAACAATCTGGACTGAAGTGAAGCGAACAAATGTACATGTTTTTAGTAGTGCTGTTTAGGTCCTGTCCAAAGAATCGAAACCATTTCTTCCGAATAGTCACATCCCTTGGGGATCAATGGAATGTTAATTTGTGGGATATGTTTTCATAATTCGAGTTGGATTCGAGCCAGGGTATCAATGTCCGAACGCTCACGCATCCGGGTGTCACAAATCGAGACATAGCTTTATCTGAAAATAGAAATATTTTATATATATTCCTTCGCAGTCGGGCCGCCGTAAAAAGGTCATACAGAAACAACACATCCTGGGTACTAGTTCCGTTATTTCAACTTTAATGGTTCACTAACTCCTCTATCTCACATAAACACGTAATATTCGCAACAAAAAAAAAACACTTGTTATGAATTGCTTTGCGATTGCTACTTTCCGTCAAAGCTAAGATGTCATAGTTGAGAGTGTATAAGTGAATCGTGTCGGACACACTTCGAGTCCAGTCCTTCTCATAAACGTACCCTGGCATTTAAATATTAAGATTGAATGATTTTCATTGATCTTTTCAAAATTTGAAACTGATTCTAGGCATGCTGAAGGTATTGCAATTTAGAACAGTTGTAAGTGTCGACACTATGAACAACACACTGGACGGCTTTCCCGCGCGGATTTTGCAATGACAGGCCGCCGTGGAGCCTCGATAACGGAATGTGAATGAGATAAAACACACAAGGCGGGGCGGGTGTGTACGGTTCCAAAATCACTGTTGTACGGTTCCTCAGTCGCTGCGGTGGCTCGATGGAGATGATGCGCCGCAACGGTTTTGTGAGAGTATCATAGCGAATTCGTTTTTAAAACTGAGTTAGTACCAAACAGACTCTGTAATAAAAAAAAACGTTTTTAGTTTCACGAATGCGGTTGTTTGTTGTTGTACGTTATATAGTCTGATTTGTATATATTTGCGACGACAAATGTACAGTGTCGACGTCTGGTGGCGATATTAGTGCTTGGGAGGTCAGAAGGGCCAAGTGCAGTGTAAAAATATAAAAGTTTGAATGAAAATTTTTATTTCATATTGTTTGATTACGTAACACATGTAGTTCTGACACTCACTTAACCATTGTCGATGCATTTCCTGTTTGTTTCACAAATAATTACTATTAAAAAAAATCAAATCATCATTAGACACAGTTTTCGTTCAATATGTTTCTGCGATAAAAGAAATCTCTTATTCCATCACATAAAATAAATATTCGATACGTTAAAGTAAATTTTCATTCATAATTTTGATTTTTAAAGCATGTTTATTCCACCTGAATATCCATAATTATTTTCGCCTCCTAATGAAAGCACACGAAGCTTAAGGTGATGGTGGAAGGAAGCCATTGTAGTAGTATAGGTAAAACCACGTGTAAAAATGGGGTAATAGTGTTTGTGAGAGAAGAGCAAATAGATCAATTCACTTATCAGACTGTGTAGCGCTTCATTGACACGAGTCTTTGAATACATTTGAAAAAAAATTACAACTCAATACTAAAGTAAAATGTATGAACGATATGTTCTGATGAACAATTGCAAATATATATAGAAGGTGCATTTGCATACGAGGTAAAATTCAGATTATACGCGAGCGTAACATGAGCAAATTTATAACACATGCGAATTGGGGCTCTTTTGCTATTAGCAAGTTCTTCCGCATAGTAATTCGATGTTGATAATTCCTTAATATTTTCCTTCGTTGATCGTATTGTTTTCACATATTCACGTTGGAGAGCCGTAACCCTTCTCTTCGTTAGCCGAGGCATTTTGATTGAATGTAATACTTTTCCGTTTACTGTTTTTGAGAGCATAATCAGCCATGGCAGTGTTCTGAGCTCTGTAATACAATTTGCTTAACCAATGTTAAAGTTGCTAGAACTTACATTACAGACCCACTAAACGTAAAAATAATAATTGTTTTGGTATCAACACAATTTTATTCTATTGATTTTCATGACATGAAACGCTATGACTCAGGAATAACATTTTATTGAATGGTTTTTATAGCTGTTTTGATGATGTTATCTGGCATCAGTGTCGAAAAAATAACGATGCTTTCACCAAATAAACAAAAACATTGCCGAAAATTGAAAAATGAAGATTTAACTTTCAGAGCACTAGCTCGAATTTTCCGACGTTTTTCACTATACAGTGCGACAGCAGATAAAAATTTAATATCTTGTGAGTAATCGATTAGATTTTGGTTGATATTACTTGATGAGAAGTGTGCGAAAACGATCATTTTCTTCACGCTGTTTCGCAAAATTATTGATTTTGGAATGAAGGAATGAAGGAGAGTGAGGAATGAAGATGAAAGAAATGAGCGCCATTGTGGCAGCCATTTGTGGCTAGCTTCCACCTTTACCTTAATGTCGTCTACGTGAATAAACTCTTCGAAATCAGAATCCGAATTGGATTACGATTCCAATAAAACAAAAGAGAAAGTAGCAGGTTTTCCATTTTCATAGTCTTTATTTTTTGATTCTCAAAAACAATACTCAGAACTTGACAGTTCAGTATAGTTGTATTGGTGAACCCGAGTGCCAACCCGTGGAACATCTCAGTGCGAAACTAACAGCTTTCTGGGCGATCTTTGTGCAACACTAGGTTGAAACTGAGTGAATAAAAAAAACGTTTTGACAGTAGTTAGTGTGGCTCTGGGGTTGAAACTGAACAAAAACGAATTCGCTAATAGGCTAACCGACGCGCACGGTGTCGACTTGCCATTATTTGTTGTTTGTTTACCGCGCACGATGAAGGAGTACCGCGACATCGTAGTAAAGTTGTTTGTGAGAGGTGAGCGACCCGACGACATATTCCGGCGGTTGAAATCCCACGGAGTGAAGCGGAATTTCATCTATACCACCATCCGTCGGTACCGGGAGACAGGCTCGGCCAAGGACCGTACGAGATCTGGGACGAGATGCCGATGGACCAGGTGCGTGTCGAGTACAATTCTTTTGAAAAACGCCTCAAGCTTGACATACAGCACAAAGGCACAAATTGACGCAGAAAACAATAACTTGTATTTTCATTTTTCCAACGCATTTTTAAAAAAGGTCCGCAATTACCGTTTCTTCAAGTTATGCGTATTTTGGAACCGTCATGGCATGTCCACTGGGATTTATTGGATACACGCGAGACAGGCGATCGGCATCGGAATTTATTGGAATATTCGAAACTACCTTTCGGTTTGCGATTCGATCATTGTTTATTGAATTATTCATCATCAAAGACGAAGGAACGTTCTAAGAATCAAATAAAAACTGCTTGGTAAGGTTAGTTGGTTAGTCCATAAAATCTTTAAAAAAAACAGAAATAAATCATTTTTTTTGTGACAGAACGAAAACCATATAACGATTCTCAACATTTTCATGTCTTGTTTCAAGAATCAATTTTTTTTCGATGGGTCGTAATAACTGAATCCGGAGCCCTTGATTTGATTGGCTGATCTTGTTGAAAACTTAAACAGCTCATCCAACTTGCAACGGTTTATGATAAAAAACGTCCGAGATTAGATTCACAAGCAGGGATGCCAGGTGATTTTTTCAAATGTCTTCACATGTTACGTAAAAATGTCTTCAAATGTCTTCACATGGTACGAAAAAATGTTTTCAAATATCTTCACAGTCCTATCGAAAAAACTAAAATTCATAGCATACATTTGGACAAAGTTTGATAGCTTATTCAATGTTTATATTAATTGGCATTGTTATAAGCGCATTTCACTAAACTTGCCTTGAGGTTTTGAAGTTTATTTCGATAAATGTGAACAAAGAATATATTTCACAACTGCGAACTAAATTTCATGAGTTTAGAAATGATAATTAGCCTGATATACCGTTGTTTGGGCAAATATCGCCCCAGTTTTTCCACACAAACGGAACTGCGATAACTCAATTTGTTTATTTCAGCTTTGAAGTTTTGGTTGTAGCTCAAACCATATCCATAAAACTGATAATTGAAACGGTGTGTAACCAGAAAACCTTCGTTTTGTGTAGTGGTCGTTTGAAAGATTTAAGTTAATCTATTGTATAATATGGGTCCAAATTTATAAAAATACAATGTCACAGTCATTCAAATGTTCTAGTGCAAATGAACTAATGTCTTTAGAGACATTTCTATATACTTGTGGATTTTCTACTTGTAAAAGTTTGAAAAAAGCGAGTGAATGACCCCGAGACTAGCTTTGGCGATATCATAACCATTGAGGTTTATCAGAGGTGTGATTATTGCTAGTTGAACATTAAAAAAAAACCCCGAGGAAAAGTCTCTGTTGATTCCTAAGAACAAAAGTAAACAAGTGACACTAATAAAACAAGCGATCGAATGAGACTGATACAAAAGCCCTACTTCTTTTGATGATCTTTCCGGCGAATAGAAATTTATGAAAATAATATCTCAAAAATACACATACGCTATCATACTGAAATGTCTTCACATATTTCATAATGTCTTCATAAAATCGAATGTCTTCACAGTAAGTCAAATGTCTTCAAAATGAAAACATGTCTTGAAACCTGGCATCCCTGTTCACAAGTGATGTTTTGATTTGATGGCAATACAAGATAATCAAAATGGGTGCAACAAGATGGGCCTGATCACGAACGTCGCTTCACGGTGAAAACGAAGTGAATTGTATACAACCTTATTACGGCTGTCACCGTGTGTGTAGAATCCAGAAGAGTTCATCCGTCGTGACAACTTAAGGCCCATTTATACGTTGCTAGTAGCTGGCTTCACAATGAGCAGCTACTGACCCGGTGAACTCGCTTGACAAATGGTTGACTCGCCTTGTCCGTTCACACAATGTGAGCTGCTGGCAAGAAACTAGATACTACGGCACAGGTTTTCCAGAGATGCCAGGCGGTTTTTCAAATGTCCATCAAATCGTCAGAAACAGCAATCAGATCCGAATTTGTCAGATGATTGATCCGAAATCGACTTCTTTATTGGCAGTTTTCGTCTTAGATTTTCAGTTGAATTTATCATTACACAATTTTATCGCTAAACACACACTGGCCGTGTTTAAAAATACTTTGTGCTGAATTTCTTTGAACTGAAGGTACTATCCGGAAAAAGCAGAAAGAAAAAAGGATTCGGTCCAGGAATTGGATGCAAAAAAAAGGAGCAACAAATACAATATTGAAGTAACTCTACGATGATGATCCCCGAGAGTACAGAGCAGTGTTAAGAATAACACCTGAAAAAGTGAAAAAACTGTTGGATTTAATTGCTCCACAAATACAACGCAAGATACACTCATGAGGGATGCTATACCTACATAAGTGAAACTAGAAATGTTGTACCTTTCTTCTGGAATATCGTTCAGATTATTGTCGATATTTTTTTAGAATCTCGAAAGCATCCATAGCTAAAATAATTCCGAAAGTATGTAGTGCTACAAATGGCAGTCTAAAAGATTTTTCAAATTTTGAATTATTTCGCCTTGACAGCAGCTTCGTGTACCAATTTGTGAAATGAAAATGATAGTAGATTTGCAGGAGGAATAAATACGCCTCAAAAACTAAAATAATGAATGAAAATCTACTTTTTTAAATGGAATATGTATTCTGTTTTTTAGAACAATACTTTTTTTGGAAGTTGTGAGTGAATTTCGAATGAAAATTGTGCCCGATAATGATTTTATATTTAGAATCCCAAGAAAACTATCTCAAAAAGAAAACGTGCCCCACCAGCGTGCAAAACAAAATAAAATGAGTAAAAAAACTTTTTAAGTTAAACGGTTTATTTGTGATTAAACATAATAATGTACTAAAAGCTAGAGAAAATAATTAGGCAAGTTGCAGTTAGTAGTTATCACACCTCTCCTTCATTAGTCTAGGGCATTGATAAGACTAAAATAAAATAGTGGGACATATGATGAAATCACTAATTGTGGATAATGAAAATGAATGGATTTTATAATTTAAAAAGTTTTTGTTTACTCATTTTATTTTCTAGTTTTTAGTACATTATCTGTTTCATTAGAATATTTCTCTACAATAAAGGCATTGTACTGTATTCTATCAGTCAAAAAATTTCATTTGATACCGATATTGAGTAGATTGCAGAAAATACATAGTGTGTTCTCCAAGTCAAGTTCGTTGGTTTGATACACATATCTCAATCAACCTTTTTTTTGAGATGATATGGAATCAGCGATTTTGAGCGGAGGCCAAATTGGATTTTTCAAGATAAGCAGTTTTAAAATGACAGCAGTTCCTATCCGGTCAGTTCCTATTGGTCAAATTTCTATTACTGTGGGACAATCCTACAGACATACATACATACATACGAACAGTTCAAGCTAAATAAAACCGTTTAATAAAGTATATTGCTATTTTGTGATTGCGGCCATCTTGGATTTTAATTTTTCATGATCTACTGTGATCTACTATTCAAGCCCTTTCATTTGATACCCATATTAATGGTGTTTTGACATAATATGTAGTCCGCCATTTGGTAGAATTTTGATGGATTTGCATTTTTCACAAATAACCGTGTTCTGCTAGTCAATCCCTTTCATTTGATACCCATTGTTACGGGGGTTTCGAAGGTTCTATTCAGCACGCGTTTTTATCAATGTATAGCGAGCTCAAAGCTGTATTTATTAAGAGAAACAATAATTAAACAAGAACTTTACATTATTAGGTTTTACCTACATTTGATCTCCTCGTTTTAAATTCAAAGCACGACAGGATGATTCAATTATTTAACAATTTGGGAATTCAACTTTATTTTGGGTTCTATCTCTACTCCTTTTTTGTGATTAGCAAAGAATGTGTGGTACGAGAGAAGTTTTCAGAATGACAGTGATGACAGCTAGCTGTCAATGATTGTCTGGGTGCGTCATGGAGTGGCACCGTCCGGATGCGCAGGTTCAGATCAAGTCATCAGTGGCGTAGTTTGCTTCCCCCCAACACCCATATTAATGAAGTTTTGGGAAACTATGTAGTCCGCCATTTAGTAGTGGCAGCCATCTTGGATTTGCATTTTTCTTAAATAACTGTATTCTGCTAGTCAAGCCCTTTCATTTGATACCCATATTGATGGGGTTTTGGAAAACCCACATTGATGAGGTTTTGAGGAAGAAAGGGATCCGCCATTTTGTAGCGGCCTCTATCTTGGATTTACAAGATAATGAAATACGCAGTTTTGTAATGACTACAGAGATAAAGGTGTGTTCCAAATTTCAGATCAATCGGTCAACAAGAAGGGGGTCAAATTTCTACTAATGTGGGACATGTTACAAACATACAAACAGATTACAGGGCAAGCTAAATAAAACCGTTTAATAACAACGATTCCGCTTAGAAACTATGAGGGTTTTATTTGTTTTTTCAATAATTTTCAAGTCTATAATAATCTTCGCATATTTTCAAATATCTTAAAAATAGAGACATGTAAAGACAATGTAAAGATTTGGCATCCCTGATTCGAGCGCTAAATTCTGTTTTTGACGTTTTGAGGGATGCGAGTGCGAGTAAATTCAAAAAAATTTGAAGTAGCTCGCACGCCGAATCACACATGACACTAACTGGCATGATGTGTTCACACGGTGTGAGTAGCTGTACTGCAGTAACTGACTAGACCGACTCGTATGCTTACTCGCACCGTCTGAACCCGGCTTTAGATGAACTAGGTGTTATTATGAATACCACGATACTGTCATGTCACGAAGAAAAACAGGTATATTTGTCACTTGTGTTTTAGATGGTGAAAGCTAGTCACGCGGAATGGAGTAAGTTTAATTTCGTATTTATTAAACTTTTTTGCAAACATTTTGGATCTTGTCTTGTCTTGTTTAAGAAACAAAAGATAAACAAACAGCAATTTACCCGCCAGGTAGCATTTTTAGAACGAAATCCTGACGTATCCAGATGACGTAAATTTGTTTATTTGGATTCGGTGAATGCACTATGGGATGTAATTAAGGATTAAAAATGTAGTTCCCGTAGGCCCATTGAAACATGGCGGAGGTCTACTTCCGATTGTCTTGAATGAACAGAAATTTCTTGTTTCTATTTTTAGGATTATACTAAGAGAGAGTTGCAACACCATAAAATGGCAATGGAGGCCACTGGCCCAAATACAATCATGATTGATTATGTATAACGTTTATTTATTGATATTTTGAATATAAAATAATAACTGTAAAGTTTTTCCAACATTGCAGAGCTAGTTTTTTTGTAATTCAAACATTCACAGTTGGTGGCCCAGACCAGAATCAGGACGATATTAATAACTTTTTACGTTATAGATATTTTCAACGGTATTATTTTGAAGACATACTTTGATTGAAAGAATTTTAAAAAAGTGATAATAAGTTTCAAACAAGGAAAAAATGAGTCTATTATTGCAAAGCATTCTCAAGATACTGTTATAAATTTTTCTCTAGTTTTTTTTCCATAATTTTGATATCCGTCTAAAAAAAATCTGAAACACTTTCCGCTTTTTTTAAATTCTTTGAAACCCATCAGATGTTTTCTATGAGGATTATGCTTCTGACCGACACTGCTGACCAGTTTCTGTTCAAATAATTAAATCAAACTTCATGTCCCGTATATCAAATTACACGAGAATGGGAAGGATAAGATGAATAAACTTCAGAATCCCATATGGGAATAGCTCAGATTATACTGATCGTGAGGTGGATAAATTTGGGTTTGTTCTGAGATATAGAAGATATTATTATTCATCACAATTGTAGAAACGATTCAAAAAAATGATACTAAATATTTCTCACTATTAAAACGAGTAAGACAGAGCTAAGTACAAGAGTATGCGAGATTTCGATTATTAAACATAACAGTCATGTTTTATCTCTAGCGTAGAATTACATTCCCATATGTTCAACAACTACATTATTCCCGAACAACCAAGAATTCCTCCTCATCTTTGAGCTAGCATTTGATTCAGCAAACTAATCATCGAGGTATAATCGCAAACTTGTCTTCTAAAATATACGATTAATTAAATGGAATATTATCTCATACGCTGTATTAATTTTACCTGCATAACGTTTAAACATAGATTCAGATTCACATCGATGGAACGATGTAAGCAATATTCAAGCTAAATTCTAAATTCAAGGATAATAAATAATTGTACGATTTTCTATTTTTACTGAACTGAATTTTCTAATATTGAATTGTATCGAGTTGGAGGTATACTTGAACTCACATTTGTGAATAATATGAATTTGTTTCACCAATCTCGTACAACTTGTTTTCGTTGTGAGGACGATAGTTTGACAGATTCGCATAATCACGGCTTACAGAGACAAGGCTAGTTCTTTAGCGAGTAAACATTTTTTTTATGACGTCATCCGAGTCGTCAGTGTAAACAGTCGCCAGTTGTATTTTGTTTTCCGACTTACGCGTAAATGTTCCTGAAATGAAAAATCGAAAATGGTTCAATGCGCTGTGAGCGGGTGTATAAATTATGAAAATGACATTATCGGGCCAAAAAAGAGATTCTTCCGCTTTCCGAAAAACCGAGATTTATGTTCTTTGTGGATAAATGTTTTATCAAATTATTCATGGTGTTAAATATAATCAACTATATTATCAACGCACAAACTTACAAAGCACGAAAAATAAAAAATAAGAACACATTGTTTACTTCAACGACTCAGATGACGTCACTAAAAAATGACTGATCCGGAGTAGCAAGCCTTGTCTCTGTAAGCCGTGCGCATAATTTCGTGATTCAATGTGAATGACTTGAGATTTTTTTTGCACCTGCAAAATTCGCTCATTCTAAAAAAAGATAACCATTGGTAGTATTTACCAACAAAAAATCGTCATATCAAATTTTTTCTGAGAGTGTAAGCGCTTTGGATAATCTAAAGCCGGGTTCAGACGGTGCGAGTAAGCATACGAGTCGGTCTAGTCAGTTACTGCAGTGCAGCTACTCACACCGTGTGAACACATCATGCCAGTTATTGTCATGTGTGATCCGGCGTGCGAGCTACTTCAAAGTTTTTTGAATTTACTCGCACTTGCATGCTTCACAACGTCAAAAACAGAATTTAGCGTTCGAATCAGTGATGCCAAATGTAATGAAATGTCTCTATTTTTAAGATATTTGAAAATATGTGAAGATATTTATAGACTTCAAAATTATTGGAAAAACAAATAAAACCCTCATAGTTTCTAAACGAAATAATTGTTATTTCGTTTTGCACGCTGGCGGGGCACGCTTTCTTTTTGAGATAGTTTTCTTGAGAATCTCTAATATAGAATCATTATCAGATCACAACTTACAAAAAAAAGTATTGTTCTAAGAAACAGAATACATATTCGATTTAAAAAAGTACATTTTCATTCATTATTAAAATTTTTGAAGCGTATTTATTGCACCTGCAAATCGACTATCATTTTCATTTCACAAAATAAATAAAATTAAAAAAAAATCTTTTAGACTACCATTTATAACATCACATCCTTTCGGAATTATCTGAGCTATGGATGTTTTCGAGATTCTAAAAAATATCGACAACAATCCCAACGATATTCCAAAACAAAGGCACATCAATGTCATTTCTAATTTAACTCTTGCAGGTACAGCATCCCTCATGACTGTATCTTGGCGTTGTATTCGTGGAGCAATTAAATCCAACAGTTTTTTCACTTGTTCAGGTGTTATTATCAACACTGCTCTGTAATCTCGGGGATCCTCATCGTAGAGTTCCTTCAATATTGTATTTGTTGCTCCTTTTCTTTGCATCTAATTCCTGGCCCGAATCCTTTTCTCTTTCTGCTTTTTCGGATAGTACCTTCAGTTCAAAGAAATTCAGCACAAAGTATGTATTTTTAAACACGATCAGCGTTTGTTTTGCTATAAAATTGTGTGATGATACATTCAACTGAAAACCTAAGATGAAAACTGCCAATAAAGAAGTCGATTTTGGACCAATCATTTGACAAATTCGGACCTGATTGCTGTTTCTGACTATTTGATGGACATTTGAAAAGTCGCCTGGCATCCCTGGTAAACCCGTGCCGTAGTATCTAGTTTCTCGCCAGCAGCTCACACTGTGTGAACGGACAAGGCGAGTCAACCAATTGTCAAGCGAGTCCACCGGGTCAGTAGCTGCTCATTGTCAAGTCAGCTACTAGCAACGTATAAATGGGCCTTAATGCTGAATTCATCTCTAGTAGGTGGATTCTAATATTGCCAAACAAATGTCTCAGAAAAAAAACAACCACGGCTTACAGAGACAAGGCTAGCTACTCCGGATCAGTCATTTTTTAGTGACGTCATCTGAGTCGTTGAATTAAACAATGTGTTCTCATTTTTTATTTTTCGTGCTTTGTAAGTTTGTGCGTCGATAATATAGTTGATTATATTTAACACCATGAATAATTTGATAAAACATTTTTCCACAAAGAACATAAATCTCGGTTTTTCGGAAAGCGAAAGAATCTCTTTTTTGGCCCGATAATGTCATTTTCATAATTTATACACCCGCTCACAGCGCATTGAACCATATTCGGTTTTTCATTTCAGGAACATTTACGCGTAAGTCGGAAAACAAAATACAACTGGCGACTGTTTACACTGACGACTCGGATGACGTCATAAAAAAAATGTTTACTCGCTAAAGAACTAGCCTTGTCTCTGTAAGCCGTGAAAACAACAAGCTGTCATTTTGGTCAACTGGGAGAGTGGCGCGACGGGCGCGACATTCTGTGCACAATTCAGTTGGGATTTTTTTGAATTTGCTTCACAATGCGGAGCGCAACCGTAAACAAATTGGATGTAAAGCTTAATTTGGATGTGAACACGGAGGAATCATGCTCACGCATTCTCCAAACTGCTATCGGAATTATACTGTTTCAGCGTGATCAGATTCCCTTGTGCTATGATTTGTTAAAAAAGGCTGTGGAGATATTAATCCAGAAAGAAACAACTGAGAATGAGCAACAGCGAAGTGGGTTGGATTGTTATCAATTGAAGAAACAACGCAAGATTGCGATAGGAATGTGGGATAGATTGCAATATTTGTTTGGGGTAATAATATTAATCGATTGCCGAAAGTAACATTTCCATTATTCATTTTCTTTCTAGGAAATATCTAATGCCACAAAAAAGTGCACGGGAAATATGCGGATATCCCTCCTGTTTGGATCAACTATCTACACAGCAAAAGAAGCCTTCCAAATAGATGTACCGACAGTCAATAGAAACCATTATTCGGCTCATCATCGCAATGCTTTAGAACCAATTTTAAAACATCTAGCACTGGAAATGATGCTAACGGACGAATTTCAACCGAGCGGTAAGATATCGGGCCCAACGAATATATTTATATTGCTTGGCGTTACACCAGGTTCAGACCAAGAAAACAATAGTACTGAAACAACGACTGCTTGGCAAATAATCGAGAATTATCAGCTGCCGATAAATTGTCATAAATATGAGATAAATGTATCTCAACGGGATAGTAACACGCATCTACACTGCTGCAAGGAAATGGATGTATTTGATGACTTAGTACAAGCCCTGCAGCTCAACCAAAATGATACCCCTGCGGTCAATTTAAATGGCAACGGAGATTTGACCAACAGCACTGAATTCGTTTGGTATCAAATAGGAGATCCGCTGAAAGGATATAAAGAAGTGCTAATAAGAGGAAAATCAATGTGGGACTGGGAGCTGTAATTATTATGTAAAACTGACCCGGCAAACGATGTTCTGACATATAAATTATTATTTTGGGTGCTAAATAAAACATAACTAATGCATTGTAAATGTTTTAATTATCTATAAAATAATCGAATGTGATCGATAAAAAAGAACAAATGGCACGATTCGAACAAAAGTTGACTTCTATGAAAAACAATGCATCATTTGTTCTTCATAGAAGTAACTGATATATTTGATCCTTGATTTTTTTTGATCAATATTGTTCTCAGAAATGTTAGCTACTCTACATACTTTGAAGTATGATAATTGTAAAAAATTGTAAATTGCGATTGGAAATTATTTAAAATCAAAATACAAATGATTGACACATGGTCCATTCTGTCAGGACATGATATAGAGCCATTTCGCCATGGTAAATGGTACATGGTCCGCTTCGACTGCATACTATGAGGGGTTTTCGTTGATCATTCATAACAATTTCGATCCGTCAATCCTGCTGTATGCGTAATTTTCCAAATCTGATAAGTGTGATATGTAGCTTACATAATACTTAGCCAAACGTAATCAATAACTCAAAATTTTCAATTTTGCGACTTGGTTCGCTCTGACCTAACAATGACCAAATGTAAAGCCAAAAAAGTAATATATTTTTGTCGATAAATAGAAAAAAGAAATAAGAGAATCAATATTCATTTGGTTCAATTGCTGTCTCTCTCTCTCTCTCTCTCTCTCTCTCTCTCTGATTCGAGTCGGTTTTTGGCACGTCGGCAAGCCCCAGCGGTACGTCATGTTGCCACATTGGAATCTGTATTTGCGAGCAACGAAATCTTTTTATCTGTAGAGGAAACAGAAAATCTGTATTGAAATCTGTATTGCGGATTTTGCACCTAATAAGACTTTTGCTATATAATTTGTATACCAGGTGAAGCGTCATCGTCACTTTAATAGGAAGAGGCCTATGGCCTATTATTGTGCTGTAAAGCAGTGCCACAATAGTCAACGTATGACTAAAAACACGTCGATATTGTACCACAGATTCCCACGCTATGACGAGCAGAGGAAAATGTGGATACGCTTCTGTGGACATGATGAATCCTGGTGTCCAGACCAAAAATATGGAGTTTGCTCGAGCCATTTTAACGCAGAGAGCTATGAACAGCGAAATGAATATACCGGGGCTTAACGGCGCAGACAACTTTTGAAAAATGGTGAGGGAGGAAACTCAAATTATCGAATGATACATACAATGTATTTCACTTTTAGCATTACCAATCGTGTCCGGACCCATGAACTAGAATGATATTGAATTCCCTCATGCTTCCGAGGATGCAATCGAACATTCTGGAAGAATAGGAATATATTAGGGTGGGTTTAGACTAGTGATATATTCATGTGAAGAAATATGATGAGATTTATAGATATCGCATCAACCGTTTACACTAGCGTGAACTTCTATAATGAATATATTCATATTATCGGTGAATTTATTCACCTAAAGTAGAACTGCATCCAACTTTAGTGATTTCTCACCAGTGAGAAATTCACAAGCGTTTACATATGCTAAATTTATTCAAGTTATATATACAACCTCGAATAAGTGTATCATATTTATTCTCACCCGTTTACACCTATTTTCACGTGAATAAATCCATCTATAGCTATAGATCTCCCTAATGTAAACCCGCCATTAGGCTGTCAAAAAAGTCCTGCGGTATTTTTTTTTTGAAATTTCATTTGTTCATAAAATTAGTTACAATCATCTGTTTTAAGTCAAATATGCGCCGTTTTATTCGATGACTTGTTCCCAACGAGATGCCAACTTCATAATACCCCTGTTATAGAAGCTCGCTTCCTTATTGGCAAAAAACTCGGATAGCCAATTTTCACAGGCCTCTTTTATGGCTAACTTCTGACTACCTAGCTCGTTCGCCATGGACAAAAACAGGTGGTAGTCACCTGGTGCAAGGTCCGGACTATACGGCGGATGCAAAAGAACCTCCCATCCGAGCTCCCGGAGCTTCTGGCGCGTCACCAAAGAAGTGTGTGGCCTGGCGTTGTCCTGATGGAAGACAATGCGGCCTCTGTTTATCAAAGATGGCCTCTTCTTCATGAGTGCTACCTTCAAGCGGTCCAGTTGTTGGCAGTACAGGTCCGAATTGAGCGTTTGGCCATAGGGAAGCAGCTCATAATAGATTATTCCTTGACAATCCCACCAAACACACAGCAGAACCTTCCTGGCCGTTAATGAGGGCTTGGCCACCGTCTGAGCCGCTTCAGCGGGCTTCGACCACGACCGTTTGCGCTTCACGTTGTCGTAAGTGACCCACTTTTCATCGCCAGTCAACATCCGCTTCAGAAACGGGTCGATTTTATAACATATAACATCCAATAGCATCCAATAACTGAATATTTGCATGTCGTGTTTTGTGTCGAATATATTTGATCAAATTTTAACTGTCAAAAAGAGTCAAATATTTGGCTTCGGTCAAACAGTGTAGGTTTTGAAGTTTTTTTCAATAAATCTGAACAAAGAATATATTGCGCAACTGTGAACTAAATTTTATTTTTTTAGAAATGATAATTGATTGATTGAGTTGAATATAGCTTCAGTTCTCCCACAATAACGGAACTGTGATAACTCAATTTGTTGATTTCAACATTGAAGCTTTGGTTGTAACTCAAACCATATTCATAAAACTAATTATTGAAACGGTGTGTAATCGGAAAACCTTCGATTTTTGAAGAGGTCGTTTGAAAGATCTAGGTTAATCTACTGCATAGTATAGGCCCAAAATAATAAAAATACAATGTCACAATCATTCGAATTCTCGAGCGCAAATGAACTAGAGATCTTCTAGAGACAAAATGTGTTCAGAGTTCTCCAGAATTTGAAGTAAAAGTCGCTTTGTTGTTGAATTGACACTGAGACATATCCCTTTTTACTTTTTTACCGGCTGAATGGAGTTGTATAATAATCACTTCATTCGAAAGATAAAATGCCCAAGACTTATATGATTGTCACTTATTGGTCTAAAATCGTTTGAATAGCTTGAAAATTGCTTTGAAAACATTGAGATCATAACAATCTAGCTCATGATGATTGCTTTTGTGATGATCGTAATACGTCAAATCGGACGGACGTAAAATCAAGGCACCTGGAGAAAAGGAGGATTTGCGCATTCGGTTCCCGTGATGCAATCGTATCCAAGAGCATCAGTTCCTGTTTTGCTTTCGCATGGAATGGTCACGAGGATATGTTCGTTTGTAGATGCGCTCGAGCAAAGGTAGATTTGCTATTTCGGTTTCAGTGATGCAATCGTATCCAATAGCATCAGTTTCTATTCTGCTTCCGCGTGGAATGGTCATGAAAACACTCGTGTATTATTCTCACGAGAACAAAATAGAATTATGTACCAAACTTCATCAGTTGCTTTTGCAGAATCACGCAAACCCAACTTTCTGGACCACCAATTAGTTCGAAATAGTTTCAATTTCATACTCATACTCATCCTCTCACACTCTAACGAGGAAAACTTCCAGCAATCTTCTGAAATAATTATTCATTCATCCATTGAGAACTGATTCAGATGCAACTTCAAAAAATGATTACAGGGCCAGCGGTAGTTCTACGTCTACCTTGCGGTTATATCACAGATTGTTTCAGCTGTATTTCAAGCTTTGAATGTTCCTCGAAGTGGGTAGATGTTTCATGTCTATGAAAAGTTTTGAAAGTGTCAAATTTTTTGAAATACGATTTTGTGCATTGATCGTCCCGGCCAGGAATTTTAAACGAAGCACTTGGAACTTTTCTTTTAGTGCTTCCAGTGAGCTTTTATACATCAAATCTACGAAGAATCGATATTCTTTCAATTGTGGAAGTACATCTATTGATTCGACACCGATTGTTACCGTCATTGCATATTTTTGCCAGTCGATGTTCCTTGTTAGGTCAAATGGAACTCGGAAAGGTTCAGTAGGTTACGGGCCACGCTTGATTGATATATTGATTGGCAAATTATCGCTACCATGGGGTTCGTTGATGACCTTCCACTGGCAATATAATAATAGCAAATTTGAGCACAAAGATAGGTGGAGTCGACTTTCTCGAGGCGGAGGTTTTGGAATTCGTATCGCTTGACCAGTGTTCAAGATAGTAGAGTTGAAATCGTCACGTAAATTGTAAAAAATAGCCGCTCTAGCGTCATCATAAGGATCGCCCAACCCAGTTCCAATGGAGTTCATGTTACCCAGAATTATAACTGGGGATGAGAGAATCGAGACTAGATCCCAAAGTTGACTACGGCTAATGTAAGTATTTGGAGGAACGTATACTGAAGCTATGCAAAGTTGTTTATCCTTTGCAGCTATCTGACATGCGACAATTTCGACGTCTAATAGAGCTGGGAGAGGAATTTTATAGAAAGAGTAGCACTTTTTGATCCCCAAAAGTACTCCTCCATAAGAATCATTTCTATCCAGGCGAATAATGTTAAAATCGTGGAAGTTGAGTTCTGTGCAAGAAGAAAGCCATGTTTTAGAAAGGGCGAATATATCACAGTCATAATTTTGAAGTAACAATTTGAACGAGCCTAGTTTAGGCACTAGACTACAGCATTGTAGCACAGTGATCATATCTTCTACTACGTTAGGTGAATTATCCATCGAGAGATATGATTGATGCAAGGAGGGGCCATGAAACAGTCAGTTGCTTAAGATAAGATTTCAGAGATGAAAGCAAGGCAAAAATAAGGCTTCTGAGGGGCTCTTGAATTTTGAACGTGTTTAATATGAAGTCCACAATGTCCGAAAAGGCTATCAATCCTCGATTAGATGCGAGTTTTCTAGAAGAAGATCGTGGAGCAGCGTTTGTATTTCTCTTCTCCGGGTAATAGTGTAAAATCCTTATTGCTACCAGGAACTGGCTGAGAAGGAGTCTTCTGATCCGTTCTTCACGTAGAACTACATCTTACATCAAGGGTGCCAAATCAGAAAACAAGTCACCTTTTTATGAAATAGGGTTAACGTTAATAACTATCGAATCGGAAATTTTCTAAGATTTGTTTGATATGCTATGCATCAGTCTTCCGAAAAACACTTAAACATGTCTACGTGATGTGAAAATTCCATGTTTTTGTTTGAACTCGAATATGATTTTCGCTAGTGTTGAATGTCTATCCCAAACACAGTTCCTTCCCTGATCTCATTGTTGGAGTTACTCTTCGAAAACAGGTAGGCTAAGTTCTGCTTTTTGCTACCCTTTTTTTGCTTTTCCTTCCTGTTTTTATCGTCCTCATTAACAAGAAATTAATTTCTTGCTTTCACAATGGAAGTGGATATTACTAAACACCACAGTCCCCCTGCCCCTCCCATTCCTAATAATGAATCAACTATCCCGGAGCCGGGGACCCCGATCCACCATCAAAAACAGCTCCTCGGATTAAGTCCTATCCTGAAGATTCCGATGGACCTTACAATGTTTATTTTCGCTCCCGTCAGAAAGCTTTGAGAATTTTGACAATAGCCAGAGAACTCAAAAAGAATTTCAGCACGGTCGATTCGATAAAACTAATTAGACAGCTAAACAAGCTTCGCGTGGTTGTCAAAGACCACAAGCAAGCCACTGAGATAACGCAATGCAAACTTTTTACGGAGGAATATTTTGTTTATATTCCTTCAATAGACGTTGAAATTGATGGTTTCATCACCATGGAAAAGGTCGATTCAAGAATGCCAATATTGATCATCTGAAGATACTTGCTTGCAAGAAATTGCATTCGGTATCTCATTCCGAAAAAGGGAAAGAGTATATCGAATCAGGTTCGTTTCGAGTAACCTTTCCCGGAAAAGTTCTTCCACAATTTGTGGAAATTGAAAAGGTTTTGCTTCTGGTGCGCCTTTACGTACCTAAAGTGATGAGCTGTATGAAATGCAAGCAATTGGGGCATACAGACTCCCACTGCAGCAACAAGATACGTTGTGCAAAATGTGGGGGGATGCATGAGGATAAATCATGCTCTGAAGATGCCGATAACTGCATTTTCTGCAAAGGAGAAGTTCACGATCTTTCTGCGTGTCCAGCGTTTAAATCGCGGGAGGCAAAAGTTATGAACTCTCTCAAACAACGATCCAAGACGACGATGCTGAAATGCTCAAAAGGGCTGTCGCAAAAGAGATCCCTAATCCTGGAGCACATGAGAACCCTTATGCAATTTTGCCAACCGATGATTGTGAAAATTTTACTTCCATTGAAGAAGCATTCATGTGAATACCGGGAGGCTCAAGAAAAAGAAAAATTTCTGCTCCTCTTACTCCTCCGACTCCTCGTAAGAAGCAAGAAAACTTTAAACCAACTGAGAAATCCTCTGGAAGTGATAAAACTCCAAAACAAACACCTCCTGGTTTTACTTCCCCGAGAACACAAAAAGACGTGAACACTCCGTCCGTGTCTTCCAAAGCTGGGTTATTTTCCCTTCCAAGTATTGCGAGTCACATTCTAGATACTTTAAACATTCCCGAGCCCCTCAAAAGTATTATCATTAGTTTGGTTCCTGCATTATTTGCATTCTTGACAGAAAAATGGCCCCTCCTTGCAACCATTTTCTCTCTCGATGCCTAATTGTTCTATAAGCGATATGGATACAATTAAAGTTATTCAATGGAACTGCAGAAGTATTAAACCCAAAATCGAATCGTTAAAATTTTTAGTCAACAATATAAGTTCTGACGTATTTGCTCTTTGTAAAACATGGCTTACCCCTGATGAGGACTTGAATTTTCATGATTTTAACATTATCCGTTTAGACCGAAGAGACTCACACGGTGGCGTTCTTTTGGGGATCAAAAAATGCCATTCCTTCTATAAAATCCCATTACCATCGCTTCTAGGAATCGAGGTAGTTGCTTGTCAAACCACGATAAGGGGAAAAGACCTATGCATTGCTTCTGTATATATTCCTCCCAGAGTTGGAATTTCACGCAACCAACTCGATGGAATTATCGAGATTTTACCTGAACCCAAGTTAATATTGGGTGATTTCAATTCACATGGTGTGGCCTGGGGGGCACTATATGATGATAACCGTTCCTCAATCATCTACGATCTATGCGATAATTTCAATTTATCAATTTTGAACACTGGCGAAGCTACAAGACTACCCAACCCAAGAGAAAGTACACTAGACTTGTCACTCTGTTCGTCTACTTTATCGTTAGATTGTATGTGGGAAGTAATCCAAGATCCTCACGGTAGCGATCACTTACCAATCCTTGTTTCTATTGCCAATGAGATGTGTCCACAGAAATTGGTCGAAGTTGTATACGATCTTACCCATAATATTGACTGGGAGAAATTTGCTAGTATTATATCAGAGAGCATCAATTCGACTCCTGAACTTCCACCTCTAGAAGAATATGATTTCATTGCTAGTTTGATTTACCACACTGCTATCTTCTTCTTCTTTGTTTTTAAGAGGCTTTAAACTTTGCAGTTCATTCGCCTCTAGGAGACACTGCTATTGAAGTTCAAACGAAACGTTTCCCTGGTGCAAAACTTCGCCGACGCCCTGGTGCTCCTTGGTGGGACAAAGAGTGCTCGGATGCTTATTTCAATAAATCCTCTGCTTTCAAAATTTTTCGCAAAAATGGCTCAATGGAAAATTTTGATAAGTATGAACTTTTGGAGACCAAATTCAAAAATCTTATTGGAGCGAAAAAACGCAGTTATTGGCGACGATATGTCAATGGTTTGTCAAGGGAAACATCTATGAGTACCCTGTGGAACACGGCCAGGTGTTTGCGAAACAAAAACCATACAAACGAAAACAAATAGTATTCAGACCGATGGATTCTTGATTTTGCCAAAAAAGTATGTCCAGATTTTGTCCCTGCAGAAGACATATTTCGTAAAGGGTGTGTCACATCAAATTGCATCACGGAAAAACGCTGTAGAAATTTAATTTTTAGGAATTATATCTTCAGCTTTCGCTTATAATCAGATAAGAGTGTATAGATCACGTTGGCCATGCTTCACTGTCAATTTTTCGTAAATTTGGAAAAATGTCGTCGAACGAAAAAAAGAGTCGTGAATTAATCCTGTGCACTCATTTCGAGAATCCGGAGTTGTCACATCGGGACATCGGTAAGATGCTGGGAATCGTCCAATCCACGGTCAGCAGAGTACTAAAACGATACTTCGAGAACCTAACCATCGACCGGAAGGTGAAGAACGGCAAAAATGGATGCTCCGTCAGTGAAAAAGATCACAAGCGCGTAGTTAAGCAGTTAGACGTGATCCGAGAAGTTCGGTCCGGGATGTCGCCAATAAGCTGAATTTGTCAAGTTCATTCGTCCAGCGGACCAAGCAGCGGGAGGGCCTGCGTACATACAAGGTTCAGAAGGCTCCTAACCGCGACGAAAGGCAAAACATGGTGGGGAAGACGCGAGCCCGGAAGCTGTACACTGAAATGCTGACGAAGCCGCATTGCCTGGTAATGGACGACGAAACCTACGTCAAAGCGGACTTTCGTCAGCTGCCGGGCCTGTTGTTCTTCTCCGCAGAGGACAAATTCAGCGTTCCGGAGGAGATTCACAAGCAGAAACTATCCAAGTTTGCCAAAAAATACATGGTGTGGCAAGCGATCTGCCCTTGCGGAAAGCGGAGCGCCCCCTTCGTGATGACCGGCACGGTAAACGGGCAGGTTTACCTTATGGAGTGCCTACAGAAGCGCTTAGTACCACTATTGAAGCAGCACGAGGGCCCTACCATCTTCTGGTACGAAACCAACGGGGTCACCTTCGTGCCAAAGGAAATGAACCCGCCCAACGCGCCGGAGCTTCGCCCAATAGAGAAATATTGGGCGATTATGAAGCAGGCCCTCCGGAAGAACCCAAAAGTTGTCAAATCGGAGGCGGACTTCAAGAGAAAATGGATTTCTGTTCAAAAAAAACTACAACCTGACGTTGTACAGAACCTTATGGACGGGGTAAAGAGGAAGGTGCGAGCATACGGGCTTGGGCTCGAAGTATGAATGAAAAGAAAATGACAAAAGCTGTTTAATAGTTTTTATTTTACTGTCTAAAATTTTCAAAAGGATCGGTCTACTGGGCGAATTTCTACAGCGTTTTTTCCGTGATGCAATTTGATGTGACACACCCTTTAATACATCGTCTTCCAATAGTAATAACGAGACATTGTTTTCTATGACTGAATTCTTACTTGCACTTCTTTCGTGCAATAATTCAGCTCCTGGTTCCGATGGAATCAAATTTAATCTTTTGAAGAACCTTCCAAACGTCGCTAAGAAACGTTTATTAAGGTTATTTATTAAGTTTATTGAGCAAAATATTGTCCCTATCGAGTGGAAACAAGTGAGAGTAATAGCCATTCAAAAACCGAATAAGCCAGCTTCCCACCATAACTCATACAGACCAATAGCCATGCTATCTTGCATCCGTAAGTTATTGGAAAAAAGACGGGTGGGTAATGTCGGGGACATAACCGGAGTGACGTAGAACCATACAAAGGGGACAGCTTTTGCTAAATATATATTTTAAATATATTGTTTTATTTTCTTCTCCTACGTGAATACCTACTTATCTACCTGAAAAATGGATTAGTTTACTGTTTACTCTTTATGAACATGTTGGGGGTTCAGAAAAGAACCTTTGGTGCTGTGTTTTTGCGTTTTTTTTTACAAACTTCTTTTGGCGTATTTGGCACATATCGTACAATCAAAATGATGGCTGTGATAGGGAATGCATAGGTGGTCATCAGCTCATTTACTATCATATATTTCTCTATTGAGCACATTACCGTACCTTAAACTGTGGTTTCGGAGACGAATGAATTGTAAGATTTGTAGTCTCCGCAAACAAAGTAAATAAAAAAGAAAAAGAACTGAGGTTTTGGAGACGAACTCTACGATCTGTCGAGAAATAAACGAGCTATAAGCGTTCTGAAAAACCAACAGTAAATACAGGGACGGATGACATTCGGATTAAAGTTCTTTAAAATAAGAACAGAGCAGCAGGAACTACATAGCTCATCATGTTGCTCCTTAGTTATTTTTCTATACAATGCAGATGTAACGTCAGTCAATTTTCAACATCAGTTATCATCCAAAGAAAGCAGTTCATGCTACCGAGAAAACTCGTTAATGCCATCCTGCATACAATGTATTGTAATTTGAAGCCACTTTTAATTCGGAAACCATGTATGGGTTTGTGAAAACTGAATGATCAATTTAAAAGACCCCAACCATCAATAAGTTCAAAAACACGCATAAACAAAATAATTCAGTTCATATTATATGTCATATTATGTCACTTTAGAATGCATTGGTATTGTAAATAACTTTTAATAACTCTTCTTTGAATGGTTTAATGGCCCTGAAAAGCGCCGTGTTTTACGGAGGCTAGTTTTGCCACCAAAGCAGGTTGTATAAACAAATTTTTTCCTTCTTCTACCTGCTGCCGTTTTGCGATTGCGTTTGCCACTCGCTGAAACTAGTTGTTGCCACCGAACCGAATGTGCTCAACTCGAGCACTCCAGCGGCAGAAATTCTATAACCGCTATTAGGTATACTGGTGCTACGGCACCAATCCGTTGATGCGGTGAGATGTGAAATGATGCCATACAACCACACTGATTTACGGTTTGAAAGAGAATGATATATTTTTCAGCGGATCCGCGCGTTTTGTACTTTAGCGGTACACGCTCACAGGATAGAGACAAATCGGCAGACTCAGCCAAAGGGGCGAGTCCAACGAGACGAATGAATGAGCGTTAAAAGGCAGCGATGGCAAAAAAAATACATTCATAGAGGCGAATGAACTGAAAAGTTTAAACCCTTCTTCTTCTTCTTCTTCTTCTTTAATGACACTAACGTTCCTAGAGGAACTTCGCCGTCTCAACGTTACTTGCGTCATTTTTATTAGTACTTAGTTGAGATTTCTATGCCAAATGACACGCCTTGCAATGCATTCTGAGTGGCAAGCTCTAGAATACGCGTGATCACAGTGCAAGTCGGAGGAAATTTCTTTGACGAAAAATTCCCCCAACCAGAACGGGAATCGAACCCGAACACCCGGCATGTTAGTTATGACGCTAACCACTCGGCCACGGGAGCACAAGAGTTTAAACCCTCTTAAAGCCAAAAAGAAGAAGAAGAAAATACATTCATTACGATTTATTCGCTCGTTGGATTCAGATGCAGGCTAAAAAAGGTCCTTTTCAGGATCACAAAATTATCTTTAATCTAAAGAGTTTATTGTTTTGTTATCACTCGATATCCCCATCTTGTTCGGCTAAACCTTCCTGTTTAGCGATTGCGTTTGCCACTCGCCACAGCTTTCACAGTTAGAAAATTTCTTCCCATCCAGCTTGTGACTGTGACTGTGAGTTACTGTACAACATAAATTATATTTAATGCGACGTGCCGAAACACCACTCAGTGTCGCATTGGAGGCGATTTTAAACTGTAATTGAACATTTGCTATGACAGTGGTACAGTGTCCACTTTTAATGTGGGGTCAAAATTTGGACCCCGAACTCTATATTTACAAAAATGTCCAAATAAATACGTCGCATTACAGGTCCGTCCAATTAGCTAAATGTCGAGCTAAATGTAAATGACTGTACTTTCAATCTAAAATCAATTTAAGAATTGGTGAAAATTGAATAATCGGGAAAGTCCCCAACCATCAATAAGCTCAGAACAACTGCCAAATTCTCATACTCAAACAAATTATCTCCTGGCAAACAAATTATGAAAAAATAAATTTGTGTTTTATTATTATTTGGGATATTGTTTTAGAAAGCATTGAACTGTATTTCGTAAACACTTTTTTGGAAGGTTTAATGGCCCTGAAAAGCGCCATGTTTTATGGAATGGTTCCAATTTAGAAAACTTAGTACTCGTGGTTTTGAAAAAAACCATTTCGAACGCCCTCGATGCCGCCTTGTTCTGGATTTGCCACCACAGCAGTTTGTATAAAGAACAAACTTTTTTCTTCTGCTACCTGCTGCCGTTTTGCGATTGCGTTTGCCACTCGCCACTCGCTGCAACTGCCTGTTGTTGTCTTGATGTCCACCGAACCGAATGTGTTCTGTTCTGAATGCGAGTTTTCTTATCGTCGCGAGCAGCTTTGCCAGCCAACTCGATCACTTCGGCGGCCGGAACTATATAACGGCGGCTAGGTGGACTGGTACTAACGCGCTCGGCCTAGCTACCCTTGTGGAGCAATTGGTGAATACACCTACGGGGAAATGCAAACCAACACGGTTCGAGCGGGATTTTGCCTTTCTCTTCACTTTTCCTCATTTGTCATGTCCAGACATGGCTGCTTGTGTTGGTTTGTTGATGTGATGTGATGCGAAACGATGTGGTGTACGGTTTCGATGAGAATGATCGTTACGGCAGCGGAGCGGGGATTTTTAAGCTGTCTGGCTGGCTCGAGAATTATGCATGTGTGAGACTGCGACCAATGTTTCGTTCATTTTTTGACGTAGGACTACGTCTTTCATTTCTATACCGGGGTGTAAAATCAAAGTTTCGAAACCGAAAGCGTTACGCCGGAGACCGAGATTTTGAGTGTTAATAGCTCCTAAACAACTGAACGAAATGGTATGTTAAACACTTCATTCGAAAGATAAAATGTCTACGCGTTATATACTTGTTACTTTTTGATCCAAAAACTTGTTTCAATAGCCTTAAAATTGTTCTCAAAACAGGCTATTGAAATCACCAATCGGTATATAAGCGAACGCCGCTCGGAAATCCACTCAGTTCTAATTGAACAGCGATTGGAGCATGTTGTTGCTGTTGTGGTGAAGCTCTTCGTGTTTATCATGAAAGCGCGGATGAACGGTGTCACCAAGAGCCTGTTTGTGCACCTTAGGCCAGAAGGGAATCCATCAGGAGGAGAGTGATGCCACAAACGGTTCCCCGGGAAGACATCGCTACACACACACATACACGCGCGGAATTCTTTCCGTTTGGATGCCATTCAGCATCGAGAAAGTTCCGGAAAGATCTAATCACTTCTGGAATATAATCTGCCAGTTCCTCTGGGATTTTAAAAATACATTCATGTGAAAGAGTTTATTTTAATGTTTTCTAACCAAATAACACAGCGACCAAATACATTTGATTTTGTAATTTTTCAACTAAGTGTAATTAGCAGGAAAGCTTCTGAAGATTTTTCTTCCCCATCAGTAGGATATTTCCGTATCCAATATTGTATGCGCACGCAATCGATTACTGCTCAGTCGCCGAAAGTTTCGAGCTCAGAGAGTTCATCGCCGTCTAGTTTGCCTTCCAAATTGCCATCGTAAACCACACCTTCTGTCGATTCAATCACACACAAAAAACATACTTAAGCGATATTATGGTGGTGAGACGCATTCATTTTTCGTGAGGACATCGACAAGACAACATCGTTGCCTAACGTGCTGGAGGAGGTGGACGGCTAAGGATCGACACATACGTGTATGTGATTCAGCATCGAGAAAGTTCCGGAAAGATCTAATCATTGCTGGGAAATAATCTGCCAGTTCCTCTGGGAATTTAAAAATACATTCATGTGAAAGAGTTTATTTTAATGTTTTCTATCCATGTAACACTGACCAAATATTTTTCAATAAAGTGCTATTAACAGGTGGTTATCGAGTTAGTATTAACTACTGGTAGGCTTCCAGTATCGAGGAAAATGTGGAAATATCTAATCGTTGCTGGATAATAATCTGCCAGTACCCCTTGGAATTGAAAATTACATTCAAGCGAAAAAGTTTATTTTAATGTTTTCTATCCATAAAATATCCATATAATACCTTTGGTTTTGTAATTTGTCAATCAAGTGCAGTTAGCAGGAAAGCTTTTGAAGACTATTCTTCAGAACAAGGTTTTTCGTATCCTATATTGGATGCATAAAACCTTGTGCCTCCACCGTAACGCTCTCGTTTTCGAAGTCCCCCAAATATTCATTTATTCATTTATTCAGAATGGATTTAGATTCAACTTCAAACAAATGATATCTAAATCAACGGTAGTCCTACGTCACCCTTGCGGTTATACCATAGATATAACCCACTTCCTGTTTTTTCTTTTTCCTTTCCAATCGTGCTTCATTGTATTTTGCTGCTGCTCTGGTTGCCCGTTTTGGACGGTACGATTTGAGGAGCACAAAATGGACCAATCAAAAATGGACACATAGTGCATTTGGACAATGCTTGATATTTCACAATTATTTAATTATTTATCTCAAGAAAAATGAAATGTTATTCGTTATGATAGATGCGTAGATATATTTCCTATCAATTGATGCAAAAACCTTTGCGATCTATTGAGAAATGCTCGAGTTATAAGCGTTCCAAATCTTGCATTTTTTCCTACTTGTTCAGTGCCTAGATTTTCATTTCACCCCCTATATCTTCCGGTTAGACGTAGTCCTACGTCAAAAATGATACTCCGACGCAAGGATGCAAAATTTCGAAAGAACATGTTGAAATCGAAAAGCAATTTTTATCAGTGCAAAATATCTCCACCGACATTCTTCACTTCTTTCTATCGCGGTGCTGCTGTGCCTATGACCGCTGGCTCACCATCTCGTTTGTTTTGATATAGTTTTCGTTCCATCAACAGAAATATCAGTTCATTCTCGATGTCAGTGAATGCTCAAGCCGAAAATATCACCTTTCATTGCGTCCTGGTGAAATTTTCGTTGGTCATACACCCATAAACTTAGCACTCAAATGTGCCGTTGCCCATCGATGTGTGTGCAATAAGCGGCACAAAAATGGGACCGGGGCTAGAAACATACTAGGAAAACACACACGAACACGCGTTTAAACGTCTGACGCGGTGTCAGTGAGATGATATTTCCTTGTATGGAATTTTGTTCCCTTCCACTGTCAGCTGATCGAAGATGCGTATGAAAATTTCGGGCGGAAATTCTCAGTGAGACAGTGGAACGAATGAGTGTGGGGAATAATGCAAAAACCAAATGTTCCACGTGACGGAGTGTCGGTTGCATGGAATTAAGTTTGGTTCATTTGTCATGAACTGCAGGGGAATTGGTGGTTGATTTTGATGTTGTCTCAATATCTTGCGCTGTCAGTAAAGTGAATGTGAGATTTTGCAACTCTGCTCCGACGTTTAGACGAATGGGTTGAAGAGGATAACTTTTTATCAGATACGCAGTTCGGTTTCCGCAAGGGCAAAGGGACAAATGATTGTCTTGCGTTACTTGCTTCGGAAATTCTGACGACCTTTGGTAATAAAAAAAAACAGATGGCTTCTGTTTTCTTAGACATTAAAGGGGCGTTTGACTCAGTATCAATAAGAATTTTATCCGATAAACTTCACAACCATGGATTTTCACCAATTTTAAACAACTTTTTGTTTAATCTGTTATCCGAAAAGCACATGCACTTTTCTCATGGAAATTGTGCCGTTTCTAGGACTAGCTACATAGGTCTCCCTCAAGGTTCTTGCTTAAGTCCTCTTCTGTATAATTTCTATATTAATGATATAGATGATCATCTTGCAGATGGATGTACTTTGAGGCAACTGGCAGATGATAGTGTTGTAACCATATCAGGTACTAGAACTATTGATTTTCAAAGACCGCTGCAAATTTCCTTAAATAATTTATCTACATGGGCTGTGAATCTAGGTATTGAATTCTCAACTGAGAAAACAGAAATGGTTGTATTTTCTAGGAAGCACCAACCTCCCGAACTTCTGCTTCAATTGTTCAACAAAACCATCGTTCAATCCACAAGCTTCAAATATCTTGGAGTTTGGTTTGATGCTAAATGTACATGGGGAAAACATATTGCGTATCTGAATAAAAAATGTCAACAGAGAACAAATTTTCTCCGGACAGTTATTGGAACATGGTGGGGTGCTCATCCAGAAGACCTAATACGGCTGTACAAAACTACAATTCTGTCAGTCATGGAATATGGTTCGTTTTGTTTTCGTTCGGCTGCTAAAACCCACATCATTAAACTGGAGAGGATACAGTATCGTTGCTTGCGTTTAGCCTTAGGGTGCATGCAATCAACACACAACATGAGCCTTGAAGTCTTGGCAGGTGTTTTACCATTGCAGGTTCGGTTTTGGGAACTGTCCTATCGCTTCTTAATCCGAAGCGAAATCATGAACCCATTAGTAATTGAGAATTGTAAGAAGCTTCTCGAGTTGAACCAACGGTCGAGATCCATGGATCTGTACTCTCATTACATTTCTCAAGAAATAAAACCTTCAGCAGTCAATAATGTAAGCTTTCCGAATTTTTGCAGATCTTCCGTTGATTTCGATCTTTCTATGAAGGACGAAACTCGAGACATTTCAGATCATCTTCGATCATCGTTAATCCCTAATATTTTCACTTCAAAATATAACCATATCAATTCTTCAAGAATGTTTTTCACTGATGGTTCAAGAATCAACGGATCCACTGGTTTTGGTATCTTTAATGAACATTACACTAGCTTTCATTAACTTGAAAACCCTTGTTCAGTGTATGTTGCCGAACTGGCTGCAATATATCATGCAATTAAGACCATTGAGTCCTTACCACCTGATCACTATTTTATTTTCTCGGATAGTCTTAGTAGTATACAAGCCATTCAATCCTTGAAACAACAGACGAAAGCATCATATTTTCTTATCGAAATTAGGAATGCATTAAATTCTCTTGTTGATAAAAGCATTCGAATCACTTTCATTTGGATTCCTTCCCATTGCTCTATTCCTGGTAATGAGAAAGCGGATACACTCGCAAAGATGGGTAGTATGCAGGGCACAGTTTTTGAAAGACAAATAGCGTATCGGGAATTCTTCTCCATTTCCCGACAGCAGTCACTCACCAGTTGGCAAAACCAATGGAACAGAGATGACCTTGGGAGATGGCTATACTCTATTATCCCCAAAGTTTCAACGAAGGCCTGGTTTAAAGGGTTAGATCTTGACAGAAATTTTATTGGAACTATGTCCAGATTGATGTCCAATCATTCCGCGCTAAATGCAATTGTGGTCAAGGTGATTGTGACATCGAGCACGTTGTTTGGTCATGTAATGAATTTTGCAATGAAAGAATTAAACTGGTTGCCGATTTAGAGGCTCAAGGAGTACACTCACGCATGACAGTTCGCAATATCTTAGCTACTCGCGACCCTAATTTTATGTTCCCCATATATGTCTTCCTAAGAAGCGCTAATGTTATTATTTAGGTCACATCTCCTACTCCCACTGTCCATTCCCCCTTCCTTTCCTATTACACAAGCAGAACTTAGTACCCGTTGAGATAAGATCATTACAGGAGCTATTAACATAACAAGGAACTCCGCCTGCGAATGACGGATCTCAATAATAGCATGTCCGAATAAGAACCTGAAATTATTGAGAAACCAGAGCAGTGGGTCCAAAGCCCCAGAAAAGGAGGATGGTTGTAATAGCTGTTATCCATGGTTATTATGGAAAGGAAGTAATGGATAAACCCCTAAACCAAGGTGTGAAGCGACCTGTGCCGAGGGATGAATGGTAGGGGGGGGTTTTAAACCTTGCCGTTAACGGAGCCTGTGGAGCACCAGGGCTCCCTCCACAGTATCGTCTGCCCTTGCTGCATTAAGCCGGTCACTGATGCAGTGGACCTTCTTAACCGCGAGACTCGTGGGACTTCTATGAATAATCCACATCCAAATGAACAAAACGAGCGGTCGAAAATAACGCAGAACACTAAGGTTCTGCAAATAAATCTCCATCACGCTAAAGCAGCATCTAGCGTGCTGTCTAGGAGGTTTATTGAAGACGCTATGGATTTAGCTTTAATTCAAGAGCCTTGGGTCCACAAAGGAAGAATACTTGGTATTCATACTGGTTCATGCAAGTTATTCTACGACGACAAGCATGACTCCCCAAGAACTGCTGTTCTAGTAAAAGCAAATATTAAATGCTTTCCTATAACAGAGTTCATTCGAAGGGACATCGTCGCGATCAGAGTTGAGATACCAACCGCCAAGGGAAGATCCGACATAATAATTGCGTCGGCTTATTTCCCTGGTGACGTACCTGAGGCACCTCCCCAAGAGGTTGCGGCGTTCGTAAATTATTGCAGAGAAATCAAAAAAGACTTCATCATCGGCTGTGATGCCAATGCTCATCACACTTTGTGGGGTAGTACTGACATAAACAGTCGAGGTGACTGTCTTTTAGAATTTCTCTCTTCAAACAACATTGACATTGCCAATATAGGCAATGAACCAACGTTTATAAACGCTATCAGACAAGAAGTCCTGGACCTAACACTGTGCAGTCCGGTAATTTCTTCGAAAATACACAACTGGCACGTTTCGGAAGAGGCGTCTTTGTCTGATCACAGACACATTATCTTCGAATGGGATGGTGGCTTGACAGTACAGAGAGAATATCGTGATCCAAGAAAAACCAACTGGGAACGATATTCACTTGAACTCGAGTCAGAAACTCTTAACACAAGAATAAGGTCGATTCAACAGCTCGAATCAACTTCAAAAGAATTAAATGATACGATAGTTTCTGTCTACAACAGTAATTGTCCACTTAAGAGAGTTTCTTCGACAAGAAACGTTCCATGGTGGAACAAAAGGCTCGAGCGGCTACGTAAAACAGCGCGGAAGCTGTTCAACAGAGCTAAAATTAATTCGGATTGGTCTCAATATAGGAGCGCCCTAACCGAATATAATAGAGAACTAAGACGATCTAAACGAAAATCTTGGGTAAATAACTGCGAAAGCATTGAAAGTACCCCAATCGTTGCAAGACTAAGTAAGACTCTTGCAAAAGACCACTCGAACGGGCTAGGTTCCCTCAAAAAGGACGACGATTCGTTCACAAAATCTCCCTCAGAAGTATTAGACTTACTGATGAAAACTCACTTCCCGGGATCTACATCGGTTCATTCTGATACCAGTCCTAACTACAACCGCGACATGAAATGCTCTCGAAGGAATTCTCAAAGTGCAAAGGATGTCGCAAAGATAGTTGCTGGAATGGTTTTCACGAGGGCCAGAGTAGAAAGCGCGGTGAGATCCTTTCAACCGTACAAATCCGCAGGTGCAGATGGAATTTTTCTAGCCCTGATTCAAAAAGGAGAATCTAAGCTGATTCCATCTCTAATCGAGATTTTTAAGGCAAGTCTGATACTAGAGCACATTCCTTCCACATGGAGACTCGTTAAAGTGGTCTTCATTCCAAAAGCTGGGAAACGTGATAAATCACTCCCAAAATCATTCAGACCAATTAGTTTATCATCAATACTGCTGAAAACTATGGAAAAAGTATTGTATGAATACATAAAGTCTGTATTCATGTCCAAATGCCCTTTATCTAAATACCAGTTTGCCTATCAATCAGGCAAATCCACAGTCACAGCGTTACACACGCTTGTGACTAAAATTGAAAAATCTCTTTCGTCAAAAGAAACTGCATTATGTGCGTTTCTTGATATCGAAGGGGCTTTCGACATTGCTTCCTATGTATCAATGGCACAGGCTATGAGAAGAAGACATTTCGATGACTGCATAGTCGAATGGATCAAAGACATGCTCACAAATAGACAAATCACCTCGGAGCTGGGTGGGTCATCGACATCTGTGATTGCAACGAAAGGTTGCCCACAAGGAGGGGTTCTATCACCTCTACTTTGGTCACTGGTGGTTGACGACCTTCTGATTAGTTTGGAGGCGAATGGTTTCGAAACCGTGGGTTTTGCTGATGATTTAGTCATAATGGTACGTGGCAAATTCGACGATGCGATATCGAGTAGGATGCAGATGGCCTTAAACCTTACACAATCATGGTGTATCAAAGAAGGTCTGAGCATAAATCCCTCAAAAACAACAATTGTTCCTTTCACCAAAAAGAAGAAACTGCATCTGCAGACTCTAAATCTTGGAGGAGAGGAAATAAAATTCAGCGTTTCAGTGAAATATCTAGGCGTAATCCTAGATGCTAAACTAAACTGGAACGCACACTTAGATGCAATTATCAGTAAGGCCAACATTGCCCTATGGGCATGTTCTAAAATGATAGGTAGAACATGGGGCCTGAAACCAAAAATGGTTATGTGGGTCTATACAGCAATTGTGCGGCCTAGGATAACCTATGCCTCATTAGTATGGTGGCCAAAGACTAAGGAGACTGCAGCTACAAAAAAGCTAAACAAACTCCAACGACTGGCATGCGTTGCTGTAACAGGAGCAATGCGAAGCACACCCTCAAAGGCATTGGAGGCTATCCTTCACTTGTTACCTTTGGGTCAACATGTTCAGCTGGAGGCTAATAGAAGCGCTCTAAAGCTAAAAAGATATAAAAAAATATTAGACGGGGACAAAACTGGTCATTTGAGCATCCTGAATCTCTTACCCGTTGGACCAACCTCAGAGATGAACAGCGATTGGATGGAGCCAAGGACCAATTATGACATTCCATACACAGTGATCGAACTTTCTCGTTCAGTATGGGATGAGGGTGGTCCCGATGTTCGTAATGGTTCAATCCTGTTCTATACCGATGGGTCGAAAATGGGTAACAGAACAGGTGCTGGAGTGTATGCTCCCAGAATAAAAATTTCTGTAGCTATGGGGAACTGGCCAACAGTTTTCCAGGCAGAAGTAGCTGCAATAATAGAATGTATAAATGTCTGCCTTAAAAGAAATTATAGACATGCTAACATTTGTATCTTCTCAGACAGTCAAGCAGCACTTAAAGCCCTCAATGCTTTCAAGTGCTATTCAAAAATTGTCTGGGAATGCATTTGCCTTTTACGACAACTGTGTCAGAGAAGTTCGGTACAACTGTACTGGATTCCTGGCCATTGCGGTATAGAGGGAAATGAACAAGCAGATGAACTCGCAAGACGCGCCTCAAGCTCACCCTTCACTGGTCCAGAACCATTCTGTGGAATTTCTGAATGTGTGTTGAAGAGTGAGCTGAAGAAATGGGAAGACCGGGAAGTAATGGCCAACTGGATGGCTGTACAACTCAACCAGTCAAAAAAATTTATCACGCCGAGTATTAAAATTACTCAACAATTGCTGAGTCTTAATAAGAAAGACTTCAGCACATTCACTGGTCTTATAACAGGACACTGTCCGAGTAAATACCATCTCAAAAACATAGGTTTAGTGCAAGATGATATTTGTCGCTTTTGTAATGCCGAAAGCGAAACCTCGGAACATTTGCTCTGCAAATGCGGAGCACTAACAAGACGCAGACTTCAACACCTTGATAAGGCTATTCTGGAGCCCAAGGAAGTTTGGTCTGTGTCGCCGATCAGGACTATAAATTTTATCAAACAGATTATTCCTGATTGGCACCTATCTCGCTATAGCTTTCAGTCTACTTCTTCATCAATAAGCAGTAGATAAGCTTGAAGCGTAGTACAAAAAATGGGGCATACCACAATAGTTCAAACTAATGGACGCAGTGGTTCACACCCAACAAGGGGAAAAAAAAAAAAAAAAAAACATAACAAGGACTCACTACCAAAGGATGCCGTTGCTACATCAACTGGCGATGTAGTTGTTACGACCCACCACAGGCACTGTTCAAGACAAGGATAATACCGACGAGGCAACGAAGGAATAAATTATATTTTTTTATATATTGCACTGTAGTTTTAGCTAATTAGACTTAAGTTAATAATTATGTAGTTATAATATATTCAAATAGTTTTAAAATGTATTGCTTGATGGTGGCTCTTTATCCACTTGAGCCTAATTAAATCAATAAAGGAAAAAAAATATATCCCAAACACGAACAATGATACATAAACATAAACATGTGTAAACAAACACGACGTTCATAATTCAAGAACATCATGTACAAACAGCGTCATAACTAACATGCCGAGTGTTCGGGTTCGATTCCCGTTCTGGTCGGGGGAATTTTTCGTCAAAGAAATTTCCTCCGACTTGCACTGTGATCACGCGTATTCTAGAGCTTGCCACTCAGAATGTATTCAAGGCGTGTTATTTGGCATAGAAATCTCAACTAAGTACAAATAAAAATGACGCAAGTAATACTACGTTGAGACGGCGAAGTTCCTCTAGGAACGTTAGTGCCATTGAGGAAGGAAGGGATGTACAAACATATCACCCGATGTCGCAGTATTCATTGCTTTCGTTTATTTTATTTTCATGCGCGGAGAGAAATTATTCATCCTAAAACATTTCTTCGTAGAATACTTTTTCACAGAAATGAACTTGAAATTTAGTTCGCATTACAAAAATTGCATGAACTTAGAGACTACGAATTCATGCACATTTTGCAAGTCTGATTAAATAATCCTTGGTTTCGCGCAAAGAAAACATTCTCTGAATAGAAAAAAGCTTTCTATGAGATTTTTTTTGTTGAAGTCTAGGGAACCGACTGCACAGCGGGCGACGTCGTACAAGTGCTGGGCAAATAAATGAATAAATTCCCAAAAAATAGTTTTAGATGCATGTTATCAGGAAAGTTAACAGATATTATTGATATTTTTATGAAAGTTTGATTAGGGCGGTCCAAGTTAGGGCCGTTCAAAAAACCAATTCCGAAAAAATCATTTTGCGGGGTAATGTTTCTGAAATGGGTGTTGGAGGAAAGATTAGCTCCAATGACAGGTACACTGCGCATAGAGACTGTGTGGGACACGACATAACTACGGCATGTCACCCTGCATTATATACTGCATATGCCGATGTGTAGTAAGAGATTGCACACAGCTCCGCAGTGAGAGTCTAACAGCCAAACTGGTGAGACATGTGATAGGATTCCAGACAGTGAATGGCGTAATGGGGGATTTCCTAATGGAGTTAGATGTTACACAGAGACATATCAGTCGCCGTAGCAAGAAAAACGCTGATAAAATTTATTTCACCATAAAACTAGTTTTGGTATTTTTCATATTTTCTGAACAAAATGTGATTTATCCTGCACATTTAAATTTGCGATAGTTTATAATTCATTTTCGGGAGAACGAATTTTCTGGGGTTTCATTTTTCCTAAAATGGTTTGGAAGCGCTTGTTTGAATGAATGCATGATGAAAAAATGGATGTAAATAGAATTCATTTCTGGTAAAATGGATATGGGACTGTTATGCCTTTTTGTGCAGTATAGTAAGAAGATGGACGAGTACCTAACATGTCACTGTTGAATAATTCTGGTACTTTATATTCGATTAAAATTGTAGAAATATTGTAATCAAAATTTGTTGTGGGTAACTAAACATTTCCGTCACGCTCTATTCAATTTTAGTGCATGTTCAAATAGCTTCTTCTTCTTCTTCAATGGCACTAACGTTCCTAGAGGAACTTCGCCGTCTCAACGTAGTATTACTTGCGTCATTTTTATTAGTACTTAGTTGAGATTTCTATGCCAAATGACACGCCTTGCAATGCATTCTGAGTGGCAAGCTCTAGAATACGCGTGATCACAGTGCAAGTCGGAGGAAATTTCTTTGACGAAAAATTCCCCCGACCAGAACGGGAATCGAACCCGAACACCCGGCATGTTAGTTATGACGCTAACCACTCGGCCACGGGAGCACTATTCAAATAGCTCAAATAGCTAATAATAGCGAATTTTACATGAATTCAATATATATAATGATGCGTGCACTAAATAATGGTATCAATCGTGAAGAACTCTGATATCAATCGACGTTTATTTTGTTCAGAACAGATAAAGAGTTACATTTGATTTGTCCATAATTTTAGACGAAGCACCCATTGTCATGATTTTTTTTTAAGTTTTAAAAATTTTGTTTATTTCAGTCTTTTTTTACATATATCGCATTCATTGTGAACGAAAGTTATTCATTTAAACTTAACAAAAATTCCAACGCATTTACATCAACACTGCTGTTAATACTATTTACAAATTCAATGTAAGTTATTACTGTTTTCAAGAACTTTTTTCGTGTAGTATGTTCGGTATTAGGTAGTATTGGTCGCCTTGCATCCTCAAAAGATGGGTTTTGCCACCCGCCGAGTATCGTTTTTAATTTGTTTTGTACAAAAGACCACGCCGCTACTACACGTGGGCATTCGCTGTATTTGTGAGCAATCGTTTCTACCGCTGCATTACAGTACAGACAGTTGGATCCGTCTGTGCGTTGCATGATGTTCATCAAAAGGAAAGCATTTTTTCCATGTCAACATACCAACACACCACGTGTTGAGTGGTGGTGGTGTGGTGTCCGATTCGCTTCATCTATCTACGCACCGCCGGTGTTTGGGGTGAAAATACAAGACAAACTGTACACCATGTTCGAACATCATATGAAACATTAGGATTATACATCGTATGTCCAAAAAAACTAGGAATACAAACATGTCACATTTTCAAACATAGGTACGAAAAAATCATGTTTGTATTCAAACACAAAACTACAGCAGTGTGGACATGTTTATACCGGACGCAATGTCTTTTGTGAAACATGGAAGACTGCTATACATTGCAATCCCATAGTCTGTATATGGTTTAAATTGATGAAAATTGGAAGCTTTCCCATTTCCCCATACATTTGTTCTGTCCATTTGTGTGCTTTCCCGAACAGGGCTGTTTAATAAGGGGCAACTTATGCAGCCGCTAAAATAGAAACAACGAAGGAGGATAGCGAAAAGAGAGTATTGCGAAGTAAACACCACCCTTGCATAGTAAGTAAGCTGTCGCTAGCGTATAAGTATTGCATCTCTTCTGAGGAAAATTCTCAGAATCTTTCTGTGCCCGAAACAACGGAGGTCGCTTATTCTGTTCGTTTTGTGTTTTATGTTTTCTTGAGCCGTGAACGCTAGCGAATATTTCACTTAAGGTGCTTCTGGCATTGCAATTAACACAACCATCCGAGCCATGGCAAACCAGGCGAAAAAAGAGTATAGTGCATATGATTATAGTTCGCTTTTTTGTTGTCTTCCCAAGATGCTACATTCAGTTGCCTAACATCCAGAATCTTTACAAGCTCTCCAATTAGCGAGATTTTAAAACAACCCGACGCTTTTTTCAATTCTTCGACACTCAGACTCGCATCGGAAACTACGCCTTCTATCTCCATATCTCGAGAAAGGATGTAAATATGGTGCTCCCTGTTAAAAAAATAGCGGTCAACAATCTTGTTCACCACTTCATAAGTCGGTGTTTCTACACGCAGTTTGTCCGGTCTCTCTTTACGTATCGAGACACCCGGATGCTTACGCAACAAATCTCTTGAAATGTCAAGAGATCTCAATGATTATGACAGTTCTCATTTCCAACCAAGAAAGCTTTGGCATGGATCGCAGAATATTTATCACGGTAAATTTTAATTCTGATAAAGTAAAAAGTACAAAAACGGGAAAAATCAAGATTATTTCAGAAAAATCAGGATAAACTGAGTGTTTGTCAGGATATCAGGGAATGTGGAATAGAGTCTGGAAAGTCCTGAAAAATCATAAAGGTTGGCATCTCTGGTTGAGAACGCTGATGCCATTGAAGAAGAACGTGGAGAAAGTTGTATGAACGGTGGGTGTCAACGATGAATCTCAGATTATTGTTTTTTCTTCGAATCACAATTTCTCGCGTCACAGTGCAGACGCCTATTATGATTCCAGCAATGCTTGCGCATTGAATCTGTCAGCAATCCTAATAAAACACATGCTTTTCAGCTGGTGTTTTATCTAGATTGATGGCAATAGCGTGATTGTCACTCTGTAATCCGAGCAAGTGTGATCTGAAGAATTTCAATAATTCACTGTGCTCATTCAAAAAGGCTTCCAGCTCGCCATTGATGCACCTTGTTTTAGACGAATTGAGACTATTTGCGCATGCGTGGATGGAAGAAGCAGACTTAGCGCCATCTGTCATTTAACAACGTAAATAAATTCGTTCTGTTTGAAAACCGAACGACGGTTAAATCATTGAACCTGGTACAGTTCATTCTGAATCGCACCAAAATATTCCGAAACGTAAGAAACGAAAATTTCAAAATAATGATGATGATAATGTACATCAAAATAAAATTAGTTTTGCGGATGTTGTTAAAAGTGCGAACACTTCTAACAACAATAAGATAATGGGTTATAGTAATAGTACTAGTATCATGCAAAGTAATCGTAAGACTCATCCGGTTATTGTAATCAAGCCTAAAGAGTCCAAACAAGCTTGCGAGGATACTCGGAAGCATTTGAAGACAAAATTAGATCCAAGAACACACAAAATTAGTAATTTCAGAAATGGAAGAAATGGCTCCATCATTGTTGAGTGTGCAACTGGAGCTAATATAGATAATGTGAAAGATGACATCGAAAGCAATTTGGGTGAGAAGTATAGTGCTGTTGTTCCCATATCGGTGCCCAGATTAAAAATCGTGGGCATGAGCGATCAGCATTCCTCCGATGTTTTCATTGATTACCTCCGAAGTCAGAATGAAGGCATCGAAATAAAAGATGTAAAGGTTTTAAATGTGTACGAAAATCCACGCTTCACCTACAATAAGTTTACTGCTGTAATTGAAGTAGATGTTGACACATATAACTGTTTATTGAACGCGAAAAAAGTAAATGTGGGGTTCGATCGGTGCTCCGTAGTTCCTGCGATTAATGTATTAAGATGCTTCAAATGTGGAGAATTTGGACACAAGAGCACGGATTGCAAACAAAATTTTGAAACGTGCTCAAGGTGTAGTCAGAAACACAAGACATCTGAATGCAAGTCAACTGTGTTGAAATGTGTTAATTGTTTGAAAATGAATACAGAACGGAAATTGAATTTGGACGTCAATCATGCCGCATTTAGCTCTGAATGTTTAGTATATCAGAGACTTTTTGATTTGAAAAAAAGCAGCTTGCATTTCAATAAATAGCAACCAGGTTCCAGAAGAATTGTGAACCAATATTATATTTTGTATTTGAATATTGCGGGACTGTCAACAAACTACGTAGCGTTACGTCAGATTGTTGAGGAAAAGCGTCCATTTCTAGTCCTTTTGTCTGAAACACACATTGTTGAAATAGAATCATTTGATCAGTATAGTATTCCGGGATATAATGTTGCTGCGTGTTTATCACATTCTAGGCACACTGGCGGTGTTGCTATTTACGTCAGAGAATCAGTTCAATTCAATCTTCGCCTCAACGAAGTGTTTGATGGTAACTGGTTCTTGGGCATTACAGTTGAACATGGCATGAAGATGGGTAATTTTGGTGTTTTGTATCATAGTCCCAGCTCAAGCGACTTGCGTTTTGTTGAAATTTTAGAAAACTGGCTTGAAATGTTCCTTGACTCTAGCAAATTGAATATATTAGCTGGTGATTTCAATATTAATTGGCGAGATGACTACAATTCGAACCATTTGAAGCGTGTATCCGATTTCTTCAATTTGAAACAAACAGTACATGAATTTACGCGCATTTCCAGGCACAGTAAAACTTTAATTGATCATGTTTATTCCAATTTTGATACTATTTACACAGTCACGGATACCAATTTGAAAATAACCGATCATGAGACTTTAATTATCAATATTGTAGATAATCTCGTGGTAAATGAAGATGTTGTGAAATTAAAGTGCTGGAGGAAATATTCGAAGCATGCTGTTTCGAATCTCGTAGTGAGAAGCCTGGATTTTCCATTCGAGGTCGGTAATTTAGATGAATCATCAGCTGTTCTAACTAATACCTTGAAAGAGTGTACAAATCGGCTTGTTACGCAAAAATTTGTTCCTATGAAAAACTCGAACAGCTGGTACAATTTGGATCTTTTACGCCTTAAACGTGAGAGAGACAGATGGTACAAGAAATTTTGTAGAACAAATGATGGAAATCATTGGAATATGTACACAAACGCGCGCAATATATATTCACAGTCGATTAAGAAAACTCGTTGTGAATATATTCAGAGGAAGATTGATCTGCATCAAAGCAACAGCAAGGAGTTATGGAAAATTTTGAAATCTTTATTAAAACCTAGTAATAGCAAACCGCGTTCCATAACTTTTAATGGCACACTTGAACAGTCTGAACAGGCTATAGCATCTAAGTTTAACGATTATTTTGTCAATAGTGTTTCATTGATCAATCAGTCCATTGAATTGGTTGATGAACCTGATGAAATAAAACAGCCGGTTAACAGTAGTTGTAGATTTGAAAGTTTTCACCCAATTACATTAAATGAACTTAGAACTATTTGCTTTTCTTTAGGAAAAACGGCTGGAGTGGATAATGTCAATGCTAGAGTTATTCAAGATTGCTTTCATGTCATCGATCACATCTTGCTGGACCTTATTAATAAATCTTTGTTAACTGGGCATGTGCCTAAGGTGTGGAAGGAATCTTTAATAGTTCCTATTCAAAAGGTTGCTGGAACGATTAAAGCCGAAGAGTTTCGTCCCATCAATATGCTGCACACGCTAGAGAAAATATTAGAAGTAGTCGTTAAAGGCCAGCTGCTGGAATATTTTAATTGCAATGCTTTGCTAATACCAGAACAATCGGGATATCGGGAAGGTCATTCCTGTGAAACCGCATTGAACTTGGTATTAGCAAAATGGAAAGAGAAACTAGAGTGCAAAGAGAATATCATTGCTGTTTTTTTGGATCTAAAACGCGCTTTCGAAACAATTTCTAGGCCCTTGTTGTTGAACACGATTAAGCGCTTTGGATTTACGAGTACTGCATATAAATGGTTCGAAAGCTATTTAAATGACAGAACTCAACGGACTATTTTTAATGATACAATTTCGAATCCCCTAGGGAATAATCTTGGAGTACCTCAGGGAAGTGTATTAGGGCCCCTTTTATTTATTATGTATATCAATGACATGGGAAGAGTTTTACGATTTTGTGATATCAATCTTTTTGCAGATGATACTGTGTTATTCATTGCAGCTAATGATTTAGATCAGGTCGTTTTACATTTGAATGGAGATTTACATTCTTTAAGTAGATGGTTGAAGTATAAGCAATTGAAATTGAACATAAGTAAAACTAAATATATGGTAATCTCGCGAAATCGTTTAAATGAAAACGTCTCCATCGTTATTGATAATGAGACTATTGATCGAGTTCGGGACATTAAATATCTTGGCGTGATTATTGATGACAAACTCAAGTTCAACACTCACATTGACAATGTCATCAAGAAAATTGCCAAGAAGTATGGAATCTTATGTCGATTGAAAAACGATTTAACTATTTGCAGCAAAATACAGCTATACAAATCAATCATCTCTCCTCATTTAGACTTTTGCTCTTCCATTTTATTTTTAGCCAATGACACACAAATATCGAGATTACAGCGCTTGCAAAACAAAATAATGCGGTTGATACTAAAATGTAACAGATTCACTTCCTCATCTTTAATGTTGGACGCTCTGCAATGGTTATCCGTGAAGCAAAGGATTGTTTATTTAACTATGGTGTTCATTTTCAAAGTAGTTAAAGGTTTGCTGGCTCGATATTTGTGTGATCGAGTTGAAAGAGGAATTGACTTTCATAGTTATAACACTAGAAACGCGAATGAAATAAGAACACCTAAATTCTTGTCATGTGCTTCACAAAATTCGTTGTACTTCAAAGGAATAAATGTGTTCAACTCGATGCCAAGACATATTAAATGCGCAACAACACTTACAGAATTTAAGAGGCACTGTATTTCACATGTAAAAGCTGTGTTCTCTTAACAGCTGAATGAGTTTTTGTTTATTTTTATGACGAAGATCTTTACTGACGAAGTTTTATACGAACGAATAATTTAATTTGGACAATTTTTTTGCAGTTTGTTTTCAATATTTTCAATGAATCTGACGAAGTTTTTGAACGGATTATATTATGTAGATTATTTAATTTTTTTTAAATCATCTTTTTTAAATTTGTATTGATCTCTATTATGTCTGTCATGATCTTGGTGATGATGGACTATTTTTATTTTTATTTTGTCGTTCTTATAGTTGTATTAGTTAAAAAAAAATAAATAAAAGTAGTCTACACAAGTTTGAGCGTCGCGCGCGAGACACAGATATAAAGGATATTAAATTGAAAGTTTTTTTTAAGTGCCGGTCTAGGAATTTTTCGTAAAGGAAATTTTCTCGATTTCTCTGAATGAGGGTATTCAAAGTCACTCTAAAACAAGGCTGGCGGTTGGACTTGTGCTCTGGTGGACCACTTGGCTGCAAGGGCCTCGTCGGGACCGTATCGGCTCTGTGGCGGACATGACTGAGTATTGGCTTTTTTGGACATTGCAATCTTTTGAACTTATATCTGTAAATAAAATCAGTTCGTTTTTCATGTTTGCTAAACTGATTTCAATGTTGAAAAAAAAATTATCTTTTAGATAACTCGTCTTGCTCAAACCTCTGTAGGGGAAGGAGGCGGGACCATCATCATCATTTAAATTCGTTGACTCCAGCGATGATGCTCCGTCACTTGTGCGCTGCAAGTTGTGCCTGATGCAATTCTGTTGCACAAAAAAACACGAATTCCAGGAGATTCGGTTCACTGTCGAATCATTAGATGAAATTCTTCTCTTGACCACTGAATTTTTCTGAAGTGTTATTCCACGACTGAACGATAAAACACAGGATGCTTGACTTTACTCTCCAACGTTATATTTTGTACTGTTCTATATTTTACAATAGTTTCTATCCTAGCTATTTGCAGTGACCACTACAAGTTGGCGTTGAACTGAATTGTTCCCTTTTTACAATTATCTCTCATACAAAATTCTAGGGTGACCCTTTTAGATTGGGTTCTAAATGCATGATAAGTTAGACTTAAGTTTTTATGTCATTAATTTCATTAGGTAATAAGTTCAAATAGATTCAGGCGCATTTAGAAATAATTTAGTATGAATAGATTGAGTAATGAATTCATGGCAATATTCATCATATTGTATAAAGCCAAATTTAAGAAAAACAAATATTCAGAATTTTTTCTGCATAGTACATAGCATAGTATAGTAGAAGAAAAAGATTATAATTCTAACAAAAACCTAATCGTGACAAATGATATTTTAGAAGAAAATTTATGTAACAACAGCATCTACTTACCTTACTATTTCTGCACTTGTAATTGATCATGCGCCAGTACATTGATTGGGAACATTCTATTCTCGTCATCTCCATAAAATTCCAAAAATGATTTACTTGTTGCAGGATAACATAAGCAAGATGAGCAACAACGTGATGTCATTGCCGGTTTCTCTTTAAAAAAATTTAACTAATAGGAAAGGGTCATCTAATTAATATTGCGATAATGGGCCTGAACGAGAACGTGCTTTATTGCTAACATCAACGATTGGAATGATTCTGTTGCTGATGTCGATCGTATTCTGATTCGTCTTTGAACATCTTTCCACAATCGTCTTTCTCGCATATGAAACTACCAATTCCAGAATGCTTCAATAAATGCTTTGTGGCAGAAGACTTGCATTTGAATTTTTTATCACAATCAGTACAACTGTAAAATTTACACTCAGTTGACGGAGGATAGTGCGTTTGTTGATGAACAAGATACTCTCTGAAATCAGCGAATGCAGAAGTTATGCACTTCATACAACGATGATTCTCAGTACTTAACGTTTCAAATTCATCACAATGATTTTGTTTCAAATGATTCAACAATATAGTGGGACTTGATTTTGTTGCAGAGCATAGTGGACAAGTCCAGGAATGCTGGTTTTCAGTACCAGTCTTCTGATGTAACAGTTGATGTCTCAACAGGTTACGATTTCGTTTGAAACCCGCTCCACATTGTTTGCACACAAACGGACGATCCGGAAGGTGAACGCGTGAGTGATCGTTTAAAATTGTTCTCGACGGAAATCTTCGTTGACAAACGTCGCATACGTACCTCCGTTCCAGATGTTGCATTGTGAGATGTTGTCGAAGCTCGTTTTGGCTGAAATATGATTTGGAACAGTGAGGACACTTGAAAGATTTCCCTACATGTCGTCCTTGATGAATGCGAAGTGAGCTCCTATCGGTGAAGGTTCGTGGACAATAATTACATTGATAGTCCTTTATACCCAAGTGAATACGAAGGTGTTTTTTGAGTGTATTCCGTCCACGATACACATTTTTGCAATATGTGCATTCGATCAGTGGTACTCGACGACCATTTCTTTCTATAAATTTACTGGGCCTAGTTTCCATCGCGGCATCCAACATACGTTGCTGCTCAACTGATAAATTCTGTGAGGTGGACTGTAGTTCACTTTTTACGTCATGAATATCTGGTTGAACAGTGTCTTCATCGAATATTAATTCGCTGTCCTCATCCTCGAGTCGTTCGACGTTTATTTCTTCCTCTGCATATACCGTCTCTGCATTCTTCATGTCCGATATAGCTTCGTCAAGCAAGCATTCGTTCTGATGTTTCCCATGTTCTGTACCCTCTTCGATTGTACCTGCTGAATATTTTAGTGTTTCTAACAATATTTTTGATTGAAAAAAAAACTAACATACCGCTACCGAATTTCTTAGATGATATCTTTGCATTCTCTAAGATATTGTACGATTTTAAACATGTAGCTTCAAAATCCTGAATTTTCTCCATGCAGTCAACACATTTCGAGCATACATTATTTGGAAATCCATCGGCGTCATCTACCTTTGTGAGTATTATGTCTATGAATTTGAACAATCGCTCGTTTAGCTCATGTTCTGCGTTGAAAATGAAAATGCACTCTTTCTCTGATAAACAAAAACGGCAGAGATGATCGAACTTTTCTTGAATTTCAGCTGCATTCATTTTTCTTCACTACGTGAAAACAAGCAGAGCAACGAATCGAGCGCACTATCATCGTCCGTGTTGGATTTGTTTGTTTATTTTTCTATTCGGCACAGTAAAAAATTGCTGTTCATATACGCTGGCTTCAACCAAGTGATATATATAAACAGGTGGGGCAATAATAATAATAGAGCAATTCCTCAGGGTGCTCATACACTGTTTGACCGAAGCCAAATATTTGACTCTTTTTGACAGATAAAATTTGGTCAACGTGTACTGATCAAATATATTCTACACAAAACACGACAAGCAAATATTCAATTATTGGATCAAGGCGCGTAGAAGTATATCCTAAGGTGGGCCAACTTGCTAAAACCACTCTTCAGCCATCTTGGAAGTCTACTGTGTTTTGTTTGTAAACAAAACACAATACGCTTGTGCCCAAGCTCGCTCGTGATCAGTCTGTCTCTTTCACACTTCAAGGAAAAAATTCCCCTTCTGCTTTCTTCCGTACTGTTTTCATATACTGCTCCCCTAACCAACTTAGTGACGAAACGGCCTCACCTAGTACCATAGACCCGTCTTGATCCAAATCAAGATTATGTTGCCGCTTGCTGGCAATATTAATGTAAGAACCTATGTAGCATACCTGGGTTAATATTTACATATGATGTGCTTCGGACTTATTTATGAACCGATGTGTTTGTAAACAAATTGGAAGAAAGTTGTAATGAAAGAATCAGGCTGTGATTGTTGAATTATTGAAGTTTTAAGATATAATGGCATCAGATGTTGCACAAACGGATTCAAATATGTTACAAAGCACAAACAGAATTAGCGAAATTAGTGCGCTACTACCAGCTGTATGTCGTACGTGTCTGTTAGCTGAGAATGATGTTGAAGGAGAATTATACAGTATGGATCAAATTTTTCTCGAGGAGGATTCACTCACAAGCCAAGTGCAATCTTTCGAAAATATAATTTGTTTGTTCATTGACGATGAGGTGCGTTAACTGCACGTGATATACACAACCTCGGTACTAGCTTGTATCTTTTATTATAGATGGAGAAGACGAATGATCGTTTACCTCGGAGCATATGCATGCCGTGTGTAGAAAAAGCTCGCTCTGCATTTCACTTCATAGAAATGTGTCGTCAAACGGATAACGTTCTGAAAGAATGTTTGCTGGAGCCTATATCTATTATCAGTTCTAATTTTGCTCAATCCGTAATCCCCGAAGAAACGATTGAAAACGATGAGGAAATATTGGGTGAATATGTCACTGAGATAAAACACATTGCAACAGAATATTTAGATGAGGATGAGTTAGAACGAAAAAGCTTTCAATGGCAGACTACAGCAAAGGATAACCCAATTGAACAGCTTGATAACATTCCTGTTAATAAGGAACCTCATGAGAAAACCAGAGTGTATAAAAACGTATCGGCCAAACGACACTTGTGCGAAATATGTCTCAAAACCTTTACCCAGCCACAAACACTGAACCGCCATAAGAAAATTCATACAAAAGACAGTCAACCAGGAAAATCGTGTAATTATTGCGATCGTGTATTCCTTCGATCAGACGATCTACGCCGTCATATTAGAACTCATACAAACGAACGACCGTACGTCTGTGATCAATGTCCCAGGGCGTACAAACAATCGGCCGAACTGAAAGAGCACAAAGAATCCGTTCACCCAATAACGGGAATTCGCAAAATGTTAGAATGCACAATTTGTGATAAGAAACTTACCACTAGGAATGGATTGTATGTCCACATGAAGGCACATCGGGGAGAGAAGAATCATTCGTGCAGCTACTGTTCGAAACGGTTCGTAACGTCTGGAGAGTTAACTTCTCACCTTAGGCATATCCACACCGAACAAATCAATGCCGAAATTATAGTTTGTGGCCAGAAAGGTTGCGCGAAAAAATTCGTTACTAATGCTGCATGGAGGCACCATCAGATCAAAAAACATAAGGTACATGCTGAGGATATCGAAGTGCATAAGAGTAGGAAGTAAGGGTGCAGCTCTTCCTAATACCTAAAAAAATAAAATAACTTGTACAAGGATTGTGAGTGTAATTGTTAGATTTATGATTTCATTTCTATATTTTTACTCAACGATAAGGTTATTTCTTTGAAAATGAATCGTGAACCGTCAGTAAAAGTATTGTCGATCATTTGGTAATGAGAGTCATTCACATATAAAAAGTGTGCGAAAAGTTTGTAGATCATGTAAAATAGAAATTATTTTGAATTCTTCAATAAAACACCTCATAACTCATTGAAACGGTATTACTAAGCGCACGTTCGTGGGTTCAATCGCAGAACTGTTCATTGATTGATATTCTAATTGACCCTCTACAATTTCCTTTCAGTATAAACTTCCTAGTACTTCTACCAAAACTCGTCATTATAATATCAAATTATTTTTAGACACAATTCTCATTCAAGATTTTTCAATCACTTGCAAATAACATGTTTCTCCATTACATGGAATAAATGTTTGATACAGAAAATATGATAGAACATCGGACAATTCCTTCCTCTAGTCTTGCTCTTATCAATACATTCGGCGATCTATTTTTATTTATATAGATGGAAGAAGATATGACAGTGCGTTTTATCACATTAAAATCCATTTCCACTTTCGAACAAAGATCAATTCGTTAGCTAAAACCTCTATATGCCAAGTTTGATTCCATTTGCTCCGTCAAGCACTTCTTGTGTGGTTGCCCGAAATTTGATGATCTGCGAAACCTTCCTTCTTGAGGGGCGATTCAGCAAGAGTAGTAGCGCTTGTCTGCTTGTCTGCTGCCTAAAAGATGCCGAACTATTTTTTAAGATCTAGCGTCTGAACAATGGATCAGTCAAGAAGATCCTTGTTTCTTCCCCTCCATGATGGAGGGGAATAAGAACACTTCGGCATCTTCAATGGCACGGCTTCCTTTCCACTGGCCTGGAGCCATGGTCCGAAGATATCCCTGCCATCTGGTCCAACAAGCAAACAGCAAATTCTTTGTTAAGTTATGTTTCGTAAAAAGATTTATATGTGTTCAATTTTTACGTCCAATTTTTATGTGATAATTGTATGTACAATCTGTTCCCAACGAAACCTTTCGGCAATGCCGTCGATAAAGAGGCGAACCGGCCCAGGAGTCTGAAAACCTCTCAAATAAAGAATAAAAAAATCCATTTGCTTGATTCTTCTTCTTTTGTAGGAGCATCGTACCACTGCGACCATTAGTTGATCTATTGTAGTGCACTCCAGTTTGCTATGTATGCAGTGTCAGTTCGTTCCATCACTCAGGGAATAAGTGGTAAGTCCTGGTAAGTCGCACCAGGACTTTGCATATCCTCCCACGAAGATATAACTTCCTTCATGAAGTTCCTTTCTTTTGACGTAGGACTACGTCTTCCAGTGTAGGTTCTACATCTGGAGTGTAGGTTCAAAGTTTCGAAAACGAAAGCGTTACGCCGGAGAACGAGATTTTGAGCGTTAATAGCTCCTAAACAACTGAACGAAATGGTATGATAAACACTTCATTCGAAAGATAAAATGTCTACGCGTTCTATGCTTGTTACTTTTTGATCCAAAAACTTGTTTCAATAGCCTTAAAATTGCTTTCAAAACAGGTTATTGAAATCACACCAATCGGTATAAAAGCGAGTGTCGCTCGGAAATCCTCTCAGTTATGATTGCGCAACGATTGAGCTACCATCGCCGAAATGAATGGATGTTTCTCAAACACAGATTTCAAAACCATGGAGCCAGGGGAAACTGGCATAGCAAATTAGATGCAAGCAGCGGGTATTTTTGTACTCGTTTGCGCTTTTGTAAATCGGAATGTTTCTCTAACACAGACTTCAAAACCTTGGAGCCTGGAGAAACTAGCATTGCAAATCAGATGCAATCAGCGGGTACTTTTTCATTTGTTTGCGCTGTTGCAAATTGGAACATTTTCTCAACACAGACTTCAAAACCATGGAGCAAGAGGAAATCGGCTTTGGCTCGGTTATTCAAGACTACATATCCCTTCATGTTGCCAGCTCACTGAACTGCTACGCATACCATTTGATGATTAAGCAAAATGTTGATAACTATTTGCTGCGATAACCACTACCATAATGCATGAATTGACCTACATTGGGAATTGTTTGTAATTGAAATCGTAAATTGTTTCATCCATTCACTAGTTTAATCAATAATTCAATCAATACATACAAAAGATAGCTTTGCGCAGCGGCGATATCGTCCCCAATGAGGAACATCCGAGGTGCGATTATTGCTAATTGAAAAAACACAAATGAATACTGAGCCAACGGCAGTCCTACGTCAACCTTGCGGTTATATCATAGCAAACCAAATCTCGTTAGGCATAAGAATGCCCTCCAAGAATCCGCAGTTTCCGCTGAATTAGTGTACTGCATTGACACAGTAAATGTTCCGAAGTTTCAGCTTCGAAATTGCATAAACGACAGTTATTATGTCACTTTTCCGATTTTTTTAAGGCGATACTTGCTCGGACAGTGTCCGGTCAATAGACCGGTTAATGTACTCAATTCAAGCTGAATAGGTTGCGTGTTATTCTGTTACAAGGTGTAATGAATAATTTGGATTGTCTTGGTGTTGATAGAGCCCTCCAGTTGGCTTCAATAATTGATATTTCCCTAGTTTTGAGCTCAGATTTCATGCATGATGTAGATATTCCACAAAATGGCTCAGGCTCGACGAATTTAGTTGAAGATCCTAATCTTGCTAAGAGATCGGCTTTTTCATTACCTTCTATACCGCAGTGACCAGGCACCCAGTATAGATTAACTTCGTTAGTTGTTTTAAGGATAGAATACATTCCCAAACTAGCTTTGACTGATATGTGTATGCTTTTACTGCATTAAGAGCTGCTTGGCTATCTGAGAAGAAGATACAGATATTGGTATACCTGTATTTTCTAGCCAAACAAATATTTGTACATATTAGAATAGCTTGTATTTCTGCTTGAAAAACTGTAGGCCACTGTCCCATTGGAATTGACATTTCGATTCCTGGTCCAGTAACCCCAGCTCCTGTAGATTTACCAATTTTAGATCCATCGGTATAAAACACGAGAGAACCTGGACGAGTTTTGGGACCACCTTCTTCCCATTCGTTGCGATAGAATTCAATTAGTTTGAAGGGAACACTGAAGTTAGTCTTTGTTTCCATCCAGTCTTCATTCATGCTTACTATAGTGTGCAGTTGATAATCTTTCAGGATTTGTAAATGCCCTATGAGATCTCCTTCCAGAAAATGTTTTATACGTTTCAGCCTAAGAGCACATTTTTCCGCTTCAAGTTGCACATATTGGTGCAAGGGTGGAAGGTATAAAAGATCATCTAGGGCTTTGGAGGGTGCGCTGGGCATTGCTCCAGTTATTGATAAACATGCCAGACGTTGTAGTTTATCGAGCTTGTGTAGTTTTAGGCCACCACACTATCGAAGCATATGTTAGTCTGGGTCTCACAATTGCCGAGTAAATCCAGTGAATCATTCTCGGTTTTAATCCCTGCTTTTTCCCGACTATACTACTACAACTTCAGAGCGCTGTCTGGGCTTTAGATATGGCATACTCCAGTTGACCGTTCCAATTTAGTTTTTGGTCAAGCATGACACCTAGATATTTGGTTCGTTTTGAAAGCTCCAATTGTACACCTCCCAATCTAAGAGGTGGAATCTTATATGTACTTTCTTTTTCTGGTAAATGGAATTATGACTGTTTTTGAAGGATTAACACTAAGTCCTTCCAAGTTGTACCATTTGAGTGTGTAGTTAAGGGCTGCTTGCATTCTATTGAAAATAGTATACTCACAGTTATCCCCTCTCTAAGATGATTATGTCATCAGTGAAACTAATGACTTCGTATCCTAAATTAGCTAGGTTATTAAGAAAATCGTCGACAACTAGGGACCACAACAGAGGAGACAGAACACCTCCTTGAGGGCAACTTCTAGTTGGTTTTGTTGTTAAAGTAGATCCTCCTAATTTAGCTGTTATTAGTCGGTTGGTTAGCATGGCATGTATCTAGTTGGAGATGCACATATCAAAACTACATTCATAGCTTCATATCATATCTTTATTTATAGAATTGTAGGATGCATTGTCAAATGCTTGCTCAATATCAAGAAAAGCTGTAAGTGAGATTTCTTTAGCATCAAAAGACTTTTCTATTTTTGAAATTAACGTGTGAAGCGCTGTTTCAGTTGATTTATTTGCTTGGTAGGCAAATTGAAATTAGTTCAATGGTCTCCTGTTCAAATATGATGATTTGATATGGAGATCAATGATCTTTTCCATCATTTTTAGTATGACAGATGTTAGATTAATTGGTATATACGCTTTGGGAGTCGTACTGTCATGTTTACTAGCATTGGGAATAAATATACCCGGACTTCTCACCTTTCACTAGGAATATAGCTTAGTACCATACTAGCTCTAAACATCTCCGTTAGAAGAGGGACAGTGATATCCTTGCTTTTTTGTAACAGCACCGGATAAATTCCGTCTGGTCCTGGAGAATTGAAGGGCTTCAAGGAATCCACTGCCCACTCAATTATTGACTTCGTAAAGACCGCCCTAGCCATTTCATTAGCTCTATTCTCGTCTCTGATTGGACAAGATTGAGCTGTATTGAAGACCTGTGCGTGCAATTGGATTGAGCATGGGAAATGTGTTTCCATCATGATACTAAGTGTTTCCTGGGTGTCGGTTGTATATTGATCGTTTCCTTTCTTCAGACTACCAAGTCCGTTGGTGTGATCCTTGGAATGGGATTTATGAAGTCTTGCTACAACAGGTAAACTTTCTACCTGTTCACAGGTGAACTTCCAAACACTTCTCATAGATTTACGGCCTTTCAAGATTTTTAGACGCATTGATTCTCAGTTCAACTCTCTCTGCTTCGTGTCTAAGTCTGTTGTAATGTTTAGCTACCATCTCAAACGTTCTGCCGACAATGCCTACGTCATCAGTGAAGCAGATGAATTGACTGGATCTATTGAAAATCGTAATGCACAAGTCAAACGCCGCTTGTCTCATAACATCCTCTAGTGCAATGTTGAACAGCAGGCAAGAGCCCACTTTGGGAATCGAATGAATCAGATTATCCACCCGATATTCGCACACAGCACTGTATTCTATTCATCGTAGCCTTAATCAGTCTTGTAAGATTCCCGGGGAAGCCGTTTTCGTCCATAATTATCCATAGCTCTTTCAGTGTTATTGAATCACATGCGGCGTCAAAGTCGGTTAATAGATGGTGCGTGGGGATTCTGTACTCACGGTCAGGGCTCGGCAAAGTCATGTTCAACTGAGGATAGTCAGGGGACTATAAAGCCATCGGCCTTCGCATTCAATTGGGAATGAGTTTTTGATTCTTCCAGCAGTTTCTCTGTCAACATGAATCAACAGTCATTCTCCTCTACGACGCTCTGCGCTCATTTCATTCTTCACCGTCAAATGGACTTCACGGCATATTGAAGTGACTCACCCCAGACTGAACTCGTCTCTCTCTCTCTCTCTCTCTCTCTCTCTCTCTCTTATGTATCATGTATGCACAACGTAAATAGAATACCAGTTTTTTTTTTCGCAGAGGTGGATATCTTCAATAGACACCCACTCGCCTGTTGGCTGGGTAGTGTGAGATATTTATTCACTAAGACCACCTCCTTGTATTTCATGCCTGACCCCCCAGGGACCACCATTTGGTATTATTTCGGGAGGGGCTTTGTCCATGCACTCATCTCTCTAGATTTGTTATGCTTAATCTTTGCTCATCCCTTCATCTTCGTTGGAGCGTCAACATTTTGACGTAGGACTACGTCTTTCATTTCTATACCGGGGTGTAAAATCAAAGTTTCGAAAACGAAAGCGTTACGCCAGAGACCGAGATTTTGAGCGTTAATAGCTCCTAAACAACTGAACGAAATGGTATGAAAAACACTTCATTCGAAAGATAAAATGTCTACGCGTTCTATACTTGTTACTTTTTGATCCAAAAACTTGTTTCAATAGTCTTAAAATTGCTTTCAAAACAGGCTATTGAAATCACCAATCGGTATATAAGCGAGCGCCGCTCGGAAATCCACTCAGTTCTAATTGAACAGCGATTGGAGCATGTTGTCGCTGTTGTGGTGAAGCTCTTCGTTTATCATGAAAGCGCGGATGAACGGTGTCGCAAGAGCCTGTTTGTGCACCCTAGGCCAGAAGGGAATCCATCAGGAGGAGAGTGATGCCACAAACGGTTCCCCGGGAAGACATCGCTATACACACATACACGCGCGGAATTCTTTCCGTTTGGATGCCATTCAGCATTGAGAAAGTTCCGGAAAGATCTAATCTTTTCTGGAAAATAATCTGCCAGTTCATCTGGAAATTTAAAAATACATTCATGTGAAAGAGTTTATTTGAATGTTTTCTATCCATGTAACACTGTGACCAAATACATTTGGTTTTGTGATTTTTCAATCAATCGCAATTAACAGGATAGCTTCAGAAGATTATTCTTCCCCATCAGTAGGATATTTCCGTATCCAATATTGTATGCGCCCGCAATCGATTATTGCTTAGTCGCCGAAAGTTCCGAGCTCAGAGAGTTCATTCCCCTCTAGTTTGCCTTCCAAATTGCCATCGTAAACCACACCTTCTCTCGATTCAATCACACACAAAAAGCATACTTAAGCGATATTCTGGTGGTTAGACACATTCATTTTTCGTGAGGACAACGACAAGACAACATCGTTGCCTAACGTGCTGGAGGAGGTGGACGGCGAAGGATCGACACATACACGAGCAGAATTCTTTCCGTTTGGATGCCATTCGGCATCGAGAAAGTTCCGGAAAGATCTAATCATTGCTGGAAAATGATCTGCCAGTTCCTCTGGGAATTCAAAAATACATTCATGTGAAAGAGTTTATTTGAATGTTTTCTATCCATGTAACACTGTGACCAAATATTTTTCAATCAAGTACTATAAACAGGTGGTTATCGAATTAGCATTAACCACTGGTGGGCTTCCAGTATCGAGGAAAATGTAGAAATATCTGATCGTTACTGAAAATAATCTGCCAGTTCCTCTGGGAATTTAAAAATACATTCATGTGAAAGAGTTTATTTGAATGTTTTCTATCCATGTAACACTGTGACCAAATACATTTGGTTTTGTGATTTTTCAATCAATCGCAATTAACAGGATAGCTTCAGAAGATTATTCTTCCCCATCAGTAGGATATTTCCGTGTCCAATATTGTATGCGCCCGCAATCTATTATTGCTCAGTCGCCGAAAGTTCCGAGCTCAGAGAGTTCATTCCCCTCTAGTTTTCCTTCCAAATTGCCATCGTAAACCACACCTTCTCTCGATTCAATCACACACAAAAAGCATACTTAAGCGATATTCTGGTGGTGAGACACATTCATTTTTCGTGAGGACATCGACAAGACAACATCGTTGCCTAACGTGCTGGAGGAGGTGGATGGCGAAGGATCGACACATACACGCGCAGAATTCTTTCCGTTTGGATGCCATTCAGCATCGAGAAAGTTCCGGAAAGATCTAATCATTGCTGGAAAATAATCTGCCAGTTCCTCTGGGAATTCAAAAATACATTCATATGAAAGAGTTTATTAGAATGTTTTCTATCCGTGTAACACTGTGACCAAATATTTTTCAATCAAGTACTATTAACAGGTGGTTATTGAGTTAGTATTAACCACTAGTGGGCTTCCAGTATCGAGGAAAATGTGGAAATATCTAATCGTTGCTGGAAAATAATCTGCCAGTTCCCCTTGGAATTGAAAATTACATTCAAGCGAAAGAGTTTATTTTAATGTTTTCTATCCATAAAATATCCATATAATACATTTGGGTTTGTGATTTGTCAATCAAGTACAGTTAGCAGGTTAGCTTCTGAAGATTATTCTTCAGAACAAGGTTTTTCGTATCCTATATTGGATGCATAAAACCTTGTGCCTCCAACGTAACGCTCTCGTTTTCGAAGTCCCCCAAATATTCATTTATTCATTCATTCAGAATGGATTTAGATTTAACTTCGAACAAATGATCTCTAAATCAACTATAGTCCTACGTCACCCTTGCGGTTATACCATAGATATAACCCACTTCCTGTTTTTATACTTTGCTTAGAACGAACGAAGACAAAGCGGGCGCTAGAATTTGATGTGTTATGTGTGTGTATATAGAATGAGACGCGCATCACACAAGTGAGAAGAAATGTTTAGTATCGGAGTTCTACGTCAGGTACATTTTGCGCTGTCGTGCTTATGAATTTTGTGCTCTTTGCACCAAGATAGAATACGAGTTTTCATAGAGCGCGCGCTGATGATTAAACTCAAGCGCAGCGCTGGATTTGTTTGCTGAAGACTGACTGTCATGTTAAAATTATTTTTAGCTTTTTTTCTTTGCCTACAATTACACGAAAAAAGCGGGGAGTACTATACTTGGTATTCTATTTACGTTGATGTATGCATGTATCGATATTTGAATTCACTGTGGCGAAACAATGGAGCCGTAAATTAATGGTGTAACTATTTTTGACTTGAACTACGTCTTTCATTGAGGGTGCCAAATCAGAAAACAGGTCACGTTTTTATGAAATAAAGTTAACGTTAATAACTATTTTTACAGCGAACGGATTTTGGTGAATTACATAACAAACGAATCAGAAATTCCCTAAGATTTGTTTGATATGCTATACATTATAATCCCATAGTCTGTATATGGTTTAAATTGATGAAAATTGGAAGCGTTCCCATTTCCTCATACATTTGTTCTGTCCATTTGTGTACTTTCCCGAACAGAGGTGTCTATAACGAGCAACTTATCGACGGAAAAGAAGAAGAACGATAGTGAATATTTGCCTAGAGTATAAACAGTTGTGCTCCCGTGGCCGAGTGGTTAGCGTCATAACTAACATGCCGGGTGTTCGGGTTCGATTCCCGTTCTGGTCGGGGGAATTTTTCGTCAAAGAAATTTCTTTCTGAAGCCAATGGGGGTGAAGGAGTAATATGATGCATCATGTAAAGATTTCCAAGGGTCTTTTTGAAGCTTAGAAACGAATGAACTGAAGAATTTTAGAGTCTCAAGCAAGGAAGGAAGGTAAACTTTCAGTATCATTCTGTATTCAAAGCAATGAATATCGCTTGTTCATCCTTGTTTTGTGTCATCACATGTCTTCGTTTCGGATTGAGCTGTGGACGCGATCAAATTACTCACTCGCTGATGTCTCTAGCATTGCAATCATTGCATCAAACTGACGCCATTGCATTAAGGTTCTGAGCTACACAATTGTGTGGGGAATGATCAAGCTAGACTATCGTCAGCTAACCAAGGAAATAAATGTTTTGGAATTTTGTCAGTGATTTGGTTTCGCATGACGGTAGGAAAACTCTCTCCACAAAGGATGATAGCTAAGCTAATGTAGACTGGCAATATTAACAGAAAGGGCTTCTGCTGAGGAGAGCACAGAACAGAGAAAAGTGTGTGTATGTTTAGTTGCTTCAAGCCATCGATATATGGACATTTGTGTGCGTACGCGCATGCTTCATAATCCGTACGTAAAAATAGTGCATCTTCGCTACGCTCCCATTTGTATCTGCTCCCTTGGATGACAGCTGCGCTTATCTCGAGCATGTATTGTTCTGATAGCACAAGAATGAATCATTAAACAATTATCGTTAAATGATTCTACAATAAAAAAAAAATCAGGGCGACCAAACTGGTAGAATGGTTATTTCAAAATTTTCGTAGCATTATAAATCGTAGCATTAAGCATTATAAATAATATCTGCAGTTATAAACAAGCGACTTCAATCAAACAACAGTGTAGTTCTACGTCAACAATGCGGTCGTGTCTTAAACACAACCTCCTATAATTTTTTGCATCAGAAATCAAGTTTTCGTTTCAGTTTATATGATTGTTCTTTCTTTTTTTTTGTTTTTAAGAGGCTTTAAACTTTGCAGTTCATTCGCCTCTATATGATTGTTAAACTAAGATTGTGTACGCGGGCAACGACGTACAGGTTGGAGTAGTAGTGGTGGATTGAAGGCAAGGTGAATGAAGAGGCAGATTCACTTCCATCCTTATTCTGGCAAATTTCTGCCAGAATAAGGATGAAAGTTAATCTGCCTCTCCACAGCTCTGCTTCACACTCCTCCTCTTCATGGTGGCGCTTTTTTTTCCTGAAGAGTTGGGTTTGCAGTCTCCGCTTCTGTCTATATCGTTCCACGTTCTGACGGGTAGACAGGTAGAACAAAGGAATCAAGCGAATGTGCGTAGTCGGCGATTTCTGCTTGTTTCAGTCGGGTAAGATTGTACCATCACGGGCATCGGTACTGAATGTTTTTCACAACGGAGAGTTTTGGGCGGATCTTAACCATCTCAAGGTAGTGGTGCGAATCGATGTTAGTGTCTCGATAGGCGTTAGTCGTCTCGATCTGACATTAGTTATGGTCAAGAAATGCCGAAATGTCTATCTGAATATGGTCGATTGATATTCTGTTTGATTTGGTGACCTCTAGGTGTATTGGTGGAGAGATTTGTGTTAGAAGAATGTTTGAACTCCTCCTCTTTACCGGTCTGAATTCGCCTTTGTCATCATCGGTGCAAGTGAGGTGAGGGCTATGCACATTAATGATGCTGATGTTTAATAATCGGTTCGGACTGACATTGTCCACTGCTCATCCCACCACGCTCTAGATAGTTCCTATGAACTAGTGCAAGCCAGACAAACGATCTTCGACGATATAATTTCTAACCCAAATAGGAAGCCCCATGTAACAAACATGAATCGAAATACACTCACACACTAGACGGATTTTCGTAATTGCACCAAATATTCAATCAATACTTTTGCAGCTTTATATATTTCCCATTTTTTCTCGTTCACTGAACTTCATCTCTATGTGTGGATAAATGTTCTTTCAAGTTTTTTACTCGTTTGAAAGTTCTGCTGCAATGCGTGCATTCGAATGGTCTGCTATCGGAATGAGTCCTTTCGTGTTCTTTTAGGTGATATCTGAAAAAAAAACTCTTGAAGATTTCGTGACATAAACTACAAACAGTGGAACTTACTTCATTGCAAACATTTTCCCGCACTCCTCGCATCTATATTTGCGCTGTTCGTGGCTTAAACTGTTATGTTGCTGTAATCCCGTGGATGTATAGTAAGACTTATCACACAAAGTGCAAGTGAATTTCTTTTCGTTCCTGTGCTTTGCTAAATCGTGATAACGCATAGAGCTACGATCTGCGAATGATTCCGAGCAGAGTTCACAATGGTATTTTTTGATTCTGAGATGAACAGATCTTATATGCTTTTTGCACGTGCTATCGTGAGCGAATCTCTTGGAGCAGTGGGGGCAACGGTATTTCCTTACGCTAGAATGTGTCGGAAGATGTTTGCTTAGCTGAGAAACGATTTTCCCACAAACCGGACAAATTTTTCCTTTTTTGACAGTGGTTCCTGGCTGTTTGATAGAATCTGTTACTTTTGCTTGGATACCTTTGTCAGGTTCTAGTACTTCCGGAGATTTATAGGCACAGCTCGAAAGGTGTTCACTCACGGTCAACTCATTCTTGGATTCGTATATAATCTCGTTATGGTCACTTTCAATGTCGTTGTGGAGTACGACATGCTCGCTACTTTTGTCTATTCCTTCTTCCGAATCTGTATGAAAACGATTTACTTGCTGCAAAATATCGTAGGCTTCCTGACAACGTAATTCGAATTCAGTATAGCTGACCACGATTTGAACACATTGAATACATATGTTGTTAGGTAAACCATCGTTCTCGTCCACCTGTAAATGGAAACCTAGTAGTATATTTATGCCTTGATGTAAAGTTAACTTAATATCTAAAGTAATACCTTTGAAACGATAAACTCAACTACATTCACGAGGTTTTCATTAATCCCACTACTGTTCAGGATTTGTAAACATTCATCTTGCGATAAGCAAAATCGACAAATCTTATTATAGTTCTCGCGCAAAATCTCGTTGTTATATTCAATCATATCCGATAGATGATTGATTTTCAGGAAATACGCAAAGCACCTGGAAATGTAGCTCTGTGATGTTAATTCACAGTTGTCATTGATAACCGGAGAGAAAAACAAATATCAATGGAGAGAGTATAAACACGAGACAAAATCAGACAGCTGTTTTCGTTCAAAGTAAATTAGATACCAGGTATATCATTCCCTGCTTCGTTCGTGTAGTGGTAGGCAAAGAAAATAAGCAAAACATTATTATCAGGCCATTGGTCGAATGCTCGTAAATTTGAACAGGTTTTTTTTTTCTGTTGCAACACAATCATTTTTACTACACTACAGTCGGAAAACAATGGAAAGATATCTTGCTTCCTTCGCCACTTTCATTTTTTTCAATGTTTTTAAGCAAGTAATAAGGGGCTGTCCACATACCACGTGGACAACTTTAGGGGAGGTAGGGGTTACGGAAATGTCCACGCTTGTCCACGGTGAGGGTGAGGGAGGGAGTATAGACAATGTCCACGTGGACACGTTAAATACTTAATTTGAAAAAAAATCACATCTGTATTTAACAATCAATGAAATTTATTCTGCATTTCCGAGGAATTTATCGGTGTTTATCGAGGTTGAGTTGTCTGAAAAAACCCTTATTTTTTCATAGCCCATTTATTTTTATTAGTTTGAGAAGACAATGCTGAAATGATAGGATGAAGACATCGTCAAAGCATGCTAGAATGTTGTAATATTAGAAATATACGACATTGTTTTACTAGATGGGGTTTTTGGTTTAACTTCCTCAGCATTAAGGACACAAAAAATTTTAAAGTCCAGAAAAAAAATATTTTCAGCGGTATTCATCTTGTAACGTCAAGGAGTCGTTTTACCATATAAATTAATTGAAGGAGCATTATAAGAAATTCAACAACTGGGTAGATACCCCAGAACTCGGCTAACAACGATCCCATAAAAGCCAAACGTGCCATACGTCTGTGATGCAGTCGTAGTCGATTCTTGATTTTGGCACCAGTTCTAAAAACCAACCTTTCACATGGAATTGATGTCAACATCTAGTTCAGTAATCCTATGAGTCACTGGTTGAGCCAACTAGCTGCCGCTAGTTCTGTCTCTATCAGCATTTGTACGAAATTAAATCGTAGAGGAAGCGATCTAAATGTTAACATTATGTTGAAAAAAATTGTTAGGTGGTTTTTGGTGAGATTAAAATCGATGTATACTGAAAATAAATCCCAGTGCAAACACGAAATAAAAATATTTTAGCAGAAAACATTTAATGGATTGTATTTTGCCGATGCATAATCGAAGCATTCACAACAATGTTGAGTGAAAAAAAAAATTGAGCCAGCCAAATGACCTACGTTAGTTATCCTCAAAGCCTATCTACCCCAGGATAAAGTCATTCTTTGTTTCAAATACAGGGGAACCACGATTATCCGCGGTGTGGATTATTCGCGACAGTGAGTTCCATAGTATATCTATAGGCCTTCCCGAAATTTGTCAGTGAATGAACGACTCATGCCCTTTTGTTTAGGTTATGGCTTTCACATTATCACATAATTCACATTATTCACAATATTCACATTATTCACATTATTATGATTTCTGTATTGATAAAACATAGTTTTCATGCTAAAATATATATTTTTTCATGTTTAGTCCTTTATTGCGTTATCCGCGATTTTCGTTATATGTGGGGAGCTAGCCAGACTATTCCGCGGATAATCGGGGTTCTACTGTATTGCATCTTTAGATTACCATTCGTTCAGGCCGGTGGAAAAAATAATTAAAGGACAATCATAAAAAGCACGTTGCGCAGTCTTTCGAAAAAAAAACAAAGAAGTTCTGCGATGATGGAATTTTAAAGTTGCGTGAAGGATGACGAAAGATTTAATTATTTTAGACACTGACTAACGTCTATTAGTTTAAGCAATATATGTGTTGATCAAATCAAAACTACATAACACCGCAAAACATTTTAATATTTTGAACAGCGTGATGATATCAATTTTTTTATACCGCTGAGGCCTTGTTTCATTGTGTGATTTTCTCCAAAACTTAAGCAGCTCATCCAGTTTACGTCAGTTTATGCTACAAAATCTAAGCTAAGATTCATAAATGATGATTTGATATAATGTAAAAATAACGTAATATAAAGTAATAATAACGTAAATGGAATTTGGATGAAACTAAGGAGTTATACAAATAACTTCACGGATAATGTTGGGAAACAAATCAAAGAATTGAGTACAAACCGCTACTATCAATGAACTATTTATAAACTTTTATATTAATGTTTAAATATAGTATAGCATCCCGATTTTTATTCAAAAAAAATCGACAAATGTCCACGTGGACAACAGAGGGAGGGGTATAGGAAATATCCACGCTTGTCCACGAAGGGGGAGGGAGGTGTCTAAAATCGTGCTTTTTCTGTCCACGTGGTATGTGGACAGCCCATAATGAAAAATAATCAAATCAAAAATCAAAATTCTATGTTTGGCAATGTTTTTTCTAAATGTAATGTAACATCAATTAATTTTCTAGAAAAAAAAAGGATTCATCAACTCAAAAATTGAATATTGAATGAAAAATCTCATAAGAATGTATACTACATGGGCTGAAAAGTCCCGGAATTTTAAATAAAAACTATCAGCTTTTGAGCAAAGCTGTATTTATTTCTCAACATAGTTTCCTTCGAGGGCAATATACTTGAAAAAGCGAGTTTCCAACATTTCGATTCCCTTTCTGTAGTACGAAACGTCTAAGTCTTCAAAATATGCCTCAGTGCCTCTCTGCAGACTGCTTATTGGACTCAGGGGTGTGGTAATGGATGCACGATTCATCCATTGTCATAAAACGTCGAAAGACGTCCACTCGATTACGCTTCAACAACGCCAAACCGGATGTTGAATCATCAACGCGCCGCTGTTTTTGGTCGATGTTCAGGAGTTTTTCCCACAAAAAAAAACAATGTTTGATCAAAATACGACATTCCTCTTTTTCCATTTTCTATACGAATGACACTTAAACAATTGTGGTTTGTGAACAAATAAACGAAATTTCATGAAACTTACAACATGAGCTAGTGACAGATGAACCTCTCGAAATGAATCTTGTTCATTTTTTAGTGGCGTCATCTGTTGAAAAATCCCGAGACTTTTCAGCCCATGTACTCGTAGTATATTAATTTTACAAAATTGATTAAATATCAATACATTTGCGAAATTGTTGTTGGTAAGTTATACAAACAGTCGATTTTACGCATCGATTTCCACGCATATGATTTAACCTTCATAGAAATGATTATTTTTCAGTCACAGTCAATTTTATGGTCACCGAACTTCTATAGTTTTGGACTATGCATGTATGAAACACGTTCAACAAGTATAATTCTGTATGTGAAATAAATAAATTATCAGAAGTAAAAAAAGAGTTTTCCCAACAAAGTTTAATGCTTTTATCAACCAAATCAATCCTCGAATCATAGAACAGTATGGGAGTTTTATTCTTGTTAATCAAAACAATAAAGTTAATTATACTTTTGAGGAAAAGTAGCAAAAAAAACCTAAACCATCCTAAAAACCACTATTTTTGAAAAAATCACTTTTGAATTGTTCCGGAAATTCACATAATGTGAGGGCACTGTTAAGTGAAAAATCTTAAAAATAGTTTTCGAATGAAAGTACTGAAATTGTGCTATGTATTAGCTTTTTCTATTCAGAACGAGTTTTAGATATGCATAGTTTAAAACGATAGAATCGTTTTGATGGAACAATTCTGCGCCAAATTTAAAATATCGGGATCCGCAGATCATCCGCTTGTGGATAATCGGAAGTCTACTAATAACAGTAAAAGATCAAAAATTTCTTAACCTACTTTCAATTTTTATCAGATCACACTTATGTTTTAAACAGCCAGGTTTATGGCATAAATTTATTTTGACTGATCAGCAAAAATTTATAGAGTGGACCTGTGCCTACGATCATAGCAACTAGAGCGAAGCCACGGTTTTTTGACAATCAGAAAATGGAAAGAATTTCAAATGAAATGTTGAATTTTCCCGCATCCGAAAATTTCTCCCTTTGTCCTTCAATGAACATGAAAAAGTAACTCATACTGAAACACAATATGTATGTTTTTCAGACCATTCATCGTTATTGGAAAGTTGATCAAATGTATTATTATATCTCGTTCAGACAGAGTGGATTAAGTGCCAAAGTGAAAAAATGGTATTTACTAAACTTTTCATTTCAAATCCAACTATGGTCTTTCATTGACTGCAAGTACTCTTTTTAAAATCACACTCGTTTGTCGTTGAAACATGTTTTTTTTAGCAAATCATGAATTGTACCTGAAAATACATACTAATCGATTATTTTTGGTAAGTAAAATACTGTTTCAAACCATAAAACCAGCATTTTTTTTTGTTGTATAGGTTTAGTGGAGGAAATTCTACAGTTAAAATCCACGTCGATTGCGTACTGAATAAATGATACGATTTCATTTTCAAATTGTTCAGTCATAGTGGACCAAGTCTTTGAAAAACAGTTTTTTGATTCAGTCAGAGTGATGCAAGTACATACAACCATAGTCATAAAACCCTCTTGATTGACCATGAAAAGTTTTTATTGTAATTACCTGATGAATACATTGCATTCTTGTTTCAATTTTTCTGGAAATATATATGAATTAATTCTTTTTGAATATTTTTTAACGTGTCCACGTAGACTTCATTTATACCCCCTCCCCCCTCCCCTATCACCATGAACAAGCGTGGACATTGTCGTAATCCCTACTTTCGGTTTCCATTATTGCAATCCTCAAACAATACCAAAATTCAAGAAATACTGATAATGATGAAGTTGATCACTACACTAGCGGCTGCTTTTTGCTATTATAGGAAATGTAATGCCAGTAGCGGCCGACTCTCGTCCTGTGGGTTATCATCGATTTCAATTTAAATCTAACACACATTCTCCGTTCCGCGGTACATCGGACAGAAAATCATTGCATGTCTGCCGGGAATGAAATCTCCAGACGTGTCACACTTAGTTCATTGGTAAAGGCCTGCGTATCTCGATCTGTGCTGGAACGCGTTATGTTGTATGATAAAGAATATTTTCTCTTATGCAACAAGATAATAGTTTCTCATGTTTCTGATTTTTTGTCAACGTGAATGAAATGTATTTCAAATCAAACATTAGATAAAATAATAGTTTTCGCAACGACAGACCTCTAACCGCTGCGATAGACAATAATCGAATTTTAAGACGAAAATGTTGATGAAATACCCCAAAAGTGTCTTGTTTGGTAAGTAATCTGGATATGTGGTGAAGAAAAGTGAATCTTTCATCACAACGGACACAATTAAAATGTAAACTTACCAGGAAGAGTGTCTGCAAAAACGGTTGCTGTCTTTCGCCAAAAGTCACGATAAAAATCTTCCGTTTTGACCCGAACAGACATCTTGTCACTATTCTAAAACTGCCTTGGAGTGGTATGAAACCAATACCAAACTTGCAAATCCTTCCAATTATTCTGAGTTATGCCCAATCGAAAGATATTGGGTTCTGTTGGAGTGGGCAGCTTTTTGGAAAAACGCAGGAGATTGAAGATGCCAACAAGTCTAGACCAGAATTCCGGAAATGTCACTGAGGAGTCTGTACAAGCTCTTATTGCTGGAACAAAGCGCAAAATTCGACATTTTCATATGTACGCAGAATGATGTTTTGAGCGTGTGAATTTGTAAACCATATCCCACACTTATGAAATAAATGGTTACATTGAAATGGCTGTTTTATTACAATTTTCAGATGTTCAAATTATAGGATGGAGTAGGATATGTTAGGTTGCCCGGAATGTTTATGCCGTCACTGATAATGATCAAATCGAGACTCTGATCAAGAATAATCCATTTAAATTTTCAGAGTCACTAAACTAGTCGATAAATACCAACAAGTATTGCTTGTCGCTGGATCACTTGAAAGCAGCGACTTCTTGATCAGTTTTCGACGATTTTGTATGGGAGTTGACCAAAGATTGTAAAACAAAACGGTGTGTGAATAAATATATGTCTAACTATGAAAGTAGTTTAGATTTAAATTATTTACTCCCACACAAAGTTTAAATCAATAAACTGTGTAAGTTTGCATTATTTGATAATTTTGTAATACACAATAGGAAATATGGTTTGATTTCGGATGTATTACAAAAATGTGACTATTTTTAATCGAATTCCTGACTATTTTCTTTTCATCAAATATCTTGGCGAGGTGGGACCGACACTGTTATTGTGCAAGCGTTTCCCGTTAAATGTTCACTTGTTGCTCTTGATGATGGATGAATGGAAAGCGTAGCAATAACGGTGCGGGGCTAAACGTGTCAATACCTCCCAACCGCAGCCGTGACGTGGGGGTATATGATTCCTTTTTAGCTTCTGTGTGAAAGCTGTGTGAACATGTGTTTTCTGATCACACGAGGCGATTACAATCAGCCTCGTTTTGCGTGGGAACTACATGTTGACTCAGTTGTTGATCTTTCTCGGTCTCCAACAGTGCAACTCATTCGCAATTTTCGTTGCCGCACATTGGATCTGGTTTCTCGCGACACTAACATAACTAACAGCGAATCCGTATTGCCACTGCTAGTGGTGGATCTGTCCCATCCTCCGTTAGTACTATCGTTATCGATTACAGATGGTTGCAGTGTTGGCTGGTGAGGATCGAAATAAGATGAACAACCGTCGAATTACAACACTACAATTGATTTCCTTGCGCTCAAAGTCTCTTAGTAGCTACAATTTGAGTGCCCTTGGTCAGGACGATAATGGCATGACGACGCGTTTTTGAGAAATGGTTTGCAAAATGTGCTCGTAACGAAACCTTCACGAAAGTAACCTCCGATGTCCACAACTTGGAACACACCACTCTCTCCCAAAAATTTCTGCCAACGCAAATTGCTCCGTCGACAAACTGTTGAAACTAGACACAATTTTCAATGTGCTAGCAGTGCATCCCACAGCCTTAACGTTACCCTGTACAAATCATGCATTTGTACGTGCGTACGAATGCAAGAAGTTTCTGCAATTTTGTCAAGCGGAAAAGTGCAGTAATTTCGACTGAGGTGTTCTTCGGCGACCGGGAGTCGTCCTCTGTTCCTGAAACATGTGATTTGTTTTCAAAACACTTTGCTTCAGTGTATGTCGATCTACGCAAACGACTTGAAAATTTATCTAGGCATCAAAACTCTCGACGATTGCCGCCGGTTACAGAACTTGCTTGATCAGTTCATGAGTTGGTGTCGCCTGAATAAAGTAACCAGCATAACTAAGTCTGCGATCATGAGTTTCTGTCGAAGGAGACATTCAATTATATCTGACTACACGATCGATGAGAGTCAGTCAGGTCAACGATTTGGGCGTAGCTCTCGATCCTAGCGCATATGTAGTATGGAGCCCGTTCCAGCATATGTGGAGCATCAGGTTGGGTTCAAAATTGGTTCATCCGTAGAGCGCTCAAGAACCTTCCTTGGCATGATCCGCGGAATCTGCTGCCTTATAAGCTAGATGACGCTTACTGAATTTGGATACACTTGGGTGACGTACGCGTGTCCAGCAAGCCACCTTCGTTGCTTAACTTGCTCGAGAGCTTGAACTTTCGCGCTCCCAGCTGAATTTTACGATCTTCCTTTTTGCTGTAATTGTTTCCGCATCGTTCATCGTTTGGTCAACATGGGTCGACTACGGGAATAATACGAACCATCCATCAATATGTTTCAGAAGCCGTGTTGAGAATTCCTATGTGCTTAATGTTATGATTTAATGTTTTGTTTTTTTTCATTAAGACAATGTCGTCAAATGAAATATCAGATTCAATGAACGAATAAACAAATAAATAAATACACAAATTGGTGGATCACACCATTGAGGAATGGCTGATCCTTCGGTTGAAGGAGGCCTGGACGATGATAGCTCAGGAATTGGTATTAAAGGGTGTGTCACATCAAATTGCATCACGGAAAAAACGCTGTAGAAATTTAATTTTTAGGAATTATATCTTCAGCTTTCGCTTATAATCAGATAAAAGTGTATAGATCACGTTGGCCATGCTTCACTGTCAATTTTTCGTAAATTTGAAAAAATGTCGTCGAACGAAAAAGAGCGTCGTGAATTAATCCTGTGCACTCATTTCGAGAATCCGGAGTTGTCACATCGGGACATCGGTAAGATGCTGGTAATCGTCCAATCCACGGTCAGCAGAGTACTAAAACGATACTTCGAGAACCTAACCATCGACCGGAAGGTGAAGAACGGCAAAAATGGATGCTCCGTCAGTGAAGAAGATCACAAGCGCGTAGTTAAGCAGTTTAGACGTGATCCGAGAAGTTCGGTCCGGGATGTCGCCAATAAGCTGAATTTGTCAAGTTCATTCGTCCAGCGGACCAAGCAGCGGGAGGGCCTGCGTACATACAAGGTTCAGAAGGCTCCTAACCGCGACGAAAGGCAAAACATGGTGGGGAAGACGCGAGCCCGGAAGCTGTACACCGAAATGCTGACGAAGCCGCATTGCCTGCTAATGGACGACGAAACCTACGTCAAAGCGGACTTTCGTCAGCTGCCGGGCCTGTTGTTCTTCTCCGCAGAGGACAAATTCGTTCCGGAGGAGATTCGCAAGCAGAAACTATCCAAGTTTGCCAAAAAGTACATGGTGTGGCAAGCGATCTGCTCTTGCGGAAAGCGGAGCGCCCCCTTCGTGATTACCGGCACGGTAAACGGGCACGTTTACCTTAAGGAGTGCCTACACAAGCGCTTACTACCACTATTGAAGCAGCACGAGGGCCCGACCATCTTCTTGCCGGATCTCGCTTCGTGCCACTATTCAAAGGACGTGTTGGAGTGGTACGAAGCCAACGGGATCACCTTCGCGCCAAAGGAAATGAACCCGCCCAACGCGCCGGAGCTTCGCCCAATAGAGAAATATTGGGCGATTATGAAGCAGGCCCTCCGGAAGAACCCGAAAGTTGACAAATCGGAGGCGGACTTCAAGAGAAAATGGATTTCTGTTAAAAAAAACTACAACCTGACGTTGTACAGAACTTTATGGACGGGGTAAAGAGGAAAGTGCGAGCATACGGGCTTGGGCTCGAAGTATGAATAAAAAGAAAAGGCCAAAAGTTGTTTAATAGTTTTTATTTTACTGTCTAAAATTTTCAAAAGGATCGGTCTACTGGGCGAATTTCTACAGCGATTTTTCCGTGATGCAATTTGATGTGACACACCCTTTATATTGCACTTCAGGAAGACTATTGGATGTGGCACAGAAAAATAATCACTTGGAAAAAACACAGGAATTCAAAACACGTGGAATACTTCTAAACACTAATGGATTTATTAACGCGATGTTGCTTGATAGAAGGTCGGAATTGGAATGAAGAATATTGCTTCGGAAGGGATCGGTTCTTATGCACTTATTGGTTCGTATACGTTCGGGTGCTGTACAGGGTGGGCCATTTAAAGTGGAAGCATCTGCACTGAGAGAAATAATTAGTAAATATAACGAACTTTTTGGTAAATACTACCAATCTATAGTCATTTTCGACCGTACTAATAAACACATATGTCAAGCAGAACCATGATTCGGAAGCCCAATATCGGCTACATTTTCTCGCCGAAAATGCACGTATCAGAATTATATCCTTATTATACCTCCGTATTGCCTTATGGGAACAATGAAAATGGTTAATACGCGCTTTTCTCACCAATTTTCAGATATGACAATATCCAAGCTTACTAATGTTATCGAGTAAAATATACTAAACTTTGGTAGGGATGCGGGTTTGTTGACAATATGTACAAAAAATTTGTACATTCTACTAATTTTGCATTACCAAATGTATTTAGTAGTTTTCGACCGAGGATTTTTCTAAGGGTGGCAACCCCATAACTTTTGACAGAGATGTCAGATTAACAAATGTCATACCGCGTTGGAAGCGTCATTTCAGTACAATTTTAACCATGGAACAATACACACCTAAACAACGCGCTGAAATTGTTCAGCTGTACATTCAAAATAACTTCTCAATTGTGTTAACTAAACGTGCGTGGAAAAATAAAAATAAAGTTAAAACATCGCCTGGAGACAACACTATACGTCGATTATATGCCAAATTTATATCGTCTGGTAGTGTTGGTAATGCCAGTCATCTGTCCAGACAACTACCAAGATGTTTCGACGAGAATATTGATGCCGTTCGAGCCAGTGTTGCAGAGACTCCATCGACATCAGGTCGCCATCGTTCGCAAGAGTTAGGCATCGCTCGAACCACTCTCCGACGCATAATTCGTGTTGATTTAAAAATGTTTCCGTATAAAATTCAAATGGCTCAACAACTTAACCCATCTGACTTACCACGTCGACTTGATTTTGCGAAATGGACCATCGAAATGGAAAAATCATAATGTCTGATGAGGCGCATTTCAACTTGAATGGAGGAGTGAATAAACAAAATTGTCGGTTTTATGCTACTGAAAACACTCAATTCATCGAAACGCAATCTCTTTACGACCAAAAAGTTACTGTGTGGTGTGGCATTTATGCCGATAAAGTCATCGGCCCGTACTTCTTTGAAAACGAAAATGGAGCAACGGTAACCGTGAATGGGGAGCGTTATCGGACAATGATAACCGATTTTTTATTGCCATTTGTTCGTGAAAATGAATTGGAAAATTACTGGTTCCAACAGGACGGCGCTACATGCCATACAGCGGCTGCCACGACCAAATTATTGCGCGAAATGTTCCCCGGAAGATTAATATCGAAAAACGGCGATTATGACTGGCCACCGAGATCACCTGATATGACGCCTTCTGACTTTTTTTTATGGGGATATTTAAAATCCAAGGTATACACTGGTAAACCAAGGACCCTGGCTGCGCTGAAAGACAATATCCGACAAGAAATTGCTGCCATATCGGCCGAAACATTGGGCAAAGTGATGGAAAATGCCGAAAAAAGGGCACATTTTGCGGTCAAGGCCAGAGGCGGTCATTTACGTGATATCATAATCAAAAAGTAGTTAGAACAAATCTCCTTGGACCAAAATAAATGAATTTCAAAAAAAAAATTAAGATTCCACTTCTTTACTTTGCTATTGCAAAAACAAATCCTTCCACTTTAAATGGCCCACCCTGTATTTCGGGTTTCGCTGCTGGTTGAGGTTGTGTAATGCATCACATACTGCATTTCAGAAGGAAGGGAGTGGTTTGTATGGGAAAAGGATAGGGATGGACATGAAATTTAGAATTAGGGAACACTTGCTCCTCTTACACGCTGCCGGTCGCGAATACAAATAAACAAATAAACATATTAACAATAGAATTAAGGAAAATCTCTATATATCAAAATCTCGTGTCACGATGTTCGTGGTCGAACTCCTCCGATACGGCACGACCGATTTTTATGAAATTATACACAAAAAACTTGGAAGCCATGAGAATAGGTCGTAAACTATATATGATATCGCTAGAGTACCGATTACTATATTTTTAATACAGATAATGGTGCCTCTATCCTGAAAAGAGTTTCTGAATTTTTGTTTTGCATTTTTTTTCTTAAATTTGGCTTCAAAAATACATATACCCAAATTTTTTATCCCCCATCCTCTATTTTGCTCACGATTTTAGTATTTTTGTATAAACAATATCCAAATAATTTAACTGTCGTTCGTTTTTCAAATAGATTTTTTTTGTTAAATCATGGAATCAGACATGCGCCTTCACACAGTAACCTTAATTCACCTAAAGCCAGGCGCATCCTTTTTGAATGAGCACAATGAATTATTGAAATTCTTCAAATCACACATGCTCGGATTTCAAAATCACAATCACGCTATTGTCCTCAATTCTGATAAAGTACCAGCTGGAGACCACGAGTGCAGATCCAATGCGCTTGTTCTTGAAAACGTAGCTGGAATTATGGTAGACGACTGAACAGTGATTTCTATGGCAAGAAACACTCCTTGAATGTATTTTGAGTGACATGTTCTAAAATATGAGTGACGACAAGAGTCAGAAGAAATTTCTTTCATGAACACAATCACTTTTTATGAACATGTGGTTTAACGAGACGAAGCAAACAAGCAAATTTGATGTTATGAGAACAACGCCATTATACGATGTAATTATTTTTTTTTCTTTCTTTATTAAAGAGATTTTCAGCCAAAGGCTGGTTCATCTATAAAAATATACGATGGAATGTGAATAATTTACGTTGGACATGTACGCAAAGATAGAGAGCGAATGAGTGAGATTCCTATGACACAATCGACACAGCCTGCACTGTTGCCAGACCAAAACGCATGAAATGTCATGACACTACAGCACATATGTTTAAACAAAAAATCAGTCTTTAATGGGCTCCATTACCACATTACACGTATTCGGTCCCACACGTTGCTGGATCTATTCGGCTGGATGACAAATGCGAGAATTACGTCATACGCACTCGATTAGATCGATAGTGTAATTTCCTTGGAAATTCCATATCCATCTACTGATCAACTACTCTCCTGTATTCTAAAATCTGCTCGAGTCAGAAGTACCCGAACGGATCACAACATTGGATTCTGTAACCCGTTCGACTCAAGTCCAATTGGGTTGTGCAAATGTGCCACACAGTTCGACACAGATGCCATTGAACTTCGTGTCCCATTTTTGTGAAGGGAAAATAGCAATGAATTTTCGGATGAAAGATACGCGGTTCGGGTTCTATAGCGCCATCTAGTTCAAAGCCATGAAAACAATAAAATACGACTACATTCATTATTTACGAAAACTAAATCCAATTTTTTTGCAAGTTCGATATTTTTATGGAAATGGAAATGGTCACCCTAATGAAAAAATTAAAAATACGGGTCTAATGTTATGCGATAAAGAACAAATTTACACTTTCGACGAAAATTTCGAGGCGGTAAACATTTTGATTACCACCTCGAAAAAAAACCTTATGCCAAATATCAGCTCAATCGGACTTAAGGTAGAGTGGCACAAACCGGTTAAAGTTTGAGTTTTTTGAAAATCGAAAAATAACCCAAGGGGAGAAGTAAAGGAAACCGGGGTTATCGAAAAAAATGTTGATGCCAAATGTCTTAAAAATGCATGAAACGTCGAGATCTAGTGTCATCACGAAAAAAAATTTATCAAAAATCGAAACTCTGGGAGTTTTTTTCGGAATACGAAACGAAACATATTTTCGAAACATATTTAAGTGCCAATATCGAAATTATCTCGATTTATCATTCGGGACTTGTTGCGAAATGTTGATTTGCCCGATAATATACCCTATGCAAAATATTAGCTCATTCGAACTTCATTTATTAGTGTTGCAGACGATAAAGTTTGTGTTTTTTGAAAACCAAAAAATCACCGAAAATCGGGGTTTTCGAAAAAAATTGTTGGTCCCAAATTAGGGACCTAATAATATCTCGATTTATCATTCGGGACTGTATATTAGGGTGCCAATGAATGTATGGCCCTAAAATTTCAAAAAGTTACTCTACACAAATTTTGTTGTTTTTTCGAGGCGGTAAACATTTTGTTTACCACCTCGAAAAAAAACCTTATGCCAAATATCAGCTCAATCGGACTTAAGGGAGAGTGGCACAAACCGGTTAAAGTTTGAGTTTTTTGAAAATCGAAAAATAACCCAAGGGGAGGAGTAAAGGAAACCGGGGTTATCGAAAAAAATGTTGATGCCAAATGTCTTAAAAATGCATGAAACGTCGAGATCTAGTGTCATCACGAAAAAAAAATTATCAAAAATCGACACTCTGGGAGTTTTTTTCGGAATACGAAACGAAACATATTTTCGAAACATATTTAAGTGCCAATATCAAAATTATCTCGATTTATCATTCGGGACTTGTTGCGAAATGTTGATTTGCCCGATAATAAAGGGTGTGTCACATCAAATTGCATCACGGAAAAAACGCTGTAGAAATTTAATTTTTAGGAATTATATCTTCAGCTTTCGCTTATAATCAGATAAGAGTGTATAGATCACGTTGGCCATGCTTCACTGTCAATTTTTCGTAAATTTGGAAAAATGTCGTCGAACGAAAAAGAGCGTCGTGAATTAATCCTGTGCACTCATTTCGAGAATCCGGAGTTGTCACATCGGGACATCGGTAAGATGCTGGGAATCGTCCAATCCACGGTCAGCAGAGTACTAAAACGATACTTCGAGAACCTAACCATCGACCGGAAGGTGAAGAACGGCAACAATGGATGCTCCGTCAGTGAAAAAGATCACAAGCGCGTAGTGAGGCAGTTTAGACGTGATCCGAGAAGTTCGGTCCGGGATGTCGCCAATAAGCTGAATTTGTCAAGTTCATTCGTCCAGTGGAGCAGCGGGAGGGCCTGCGTACATACAAGGTTCAGAAGGCTCCTAACCGCGACGAAAGGCAAAACATGGTGGGGAAGACGCGAGCCCGGAAGCTGTACACCGAAATGCTGACGAAGCCGCATTGCCTGGTAATGGACGACGAAACCTACGTCAAAGCGGACTTTCGTCAGCTGCCGGGCCTGTTGTTCTTCTCCGCAGAGGACAAATTCAGCGTTCCGGAGGAGATTCGCAAGCAGAAACTATCCAAGTTTGCCAAAAAGTACATGGTGTGGCAAGCGATCTGCTCTTGCGGAAAGTGGAGCGCCCCCTTCGTGATGACCGGCACGGTAAACGGGCAGGTTTACCTTAAGGAGTGCCTACACAAGCACTTACTACCACTATTGAAGCAGCACGAGGGCCCGACCATCTTCTGGCCGGATCTCGCTTCGTGCCACTATTCAAAGGACGTGTTGGAGTGGTACGAAGCCAACGGGGTCACCTTCGTGCCAAAGGAAATGAACCCGCCCAACGCGCCGGAGCTTCGCCCAATAGAGAAATATTGGGCGATTATGAAGCAGGCCCTCCGGAAGAACCCAAAAGTTGTCAAATCGGAGGCGGACTTCAAGAGAAAATGGATTTCTGTCCAAAAAAAACTACAACCTGACGTTGTACAAACCTTATGGACGGGGTAAAGAGGAAGGTGCGAGCATACGGGCTTGGGCTCGAAGTATGAATAAAAAGAAAATGCCAAAAGTTGTTTAATAGTTTTTATTTTACTGTCTAAAATTTTCAAAAGGATCGGTCTACTGGGCGAATTTCTACAGCGTTTTTTCCGTGATGCAATTTGATGTGACACACCCTTTATACCCTATGCAAAATATTAGCTCATTCGAACTTCATTTATTAGTGTTGCAGACGATAAAGTTTGTGTTTTTTTGTAAACCAAAAAATCACCGGAAATCGAGGTTTTTTTTATGTGAAATGTCTCAAAATTAAATCGAGATTTACAGTTGTCTCAAAAATATTTTTTTTTGTTAAAAATCGACTTTTCAGACGGAGAAACGACAAAGCGCCTAAGAAAAACAATTTTTGTTGTTGAGATTACAGTAAATCTCGACGGGTAATGCAATTTTAAGACATTTGGGACCAACAATTTTTTTCGAAAACCCCGATTTTCGGTGATCTTTTGTTTTTTAAAAAAACTCAAATTTTTACGTTTGTGACACTAATATATTAAGTTCGAATGAGCTAATATTTTGCAAAGGGTATATTATCGTGCAAATTAACATTTCGCAGCAAGTTCCGAATGAAAAATCGAGATAACTATTTTCATTGGTAGGGGAAAAGGGGGGAATTTGGACCACCTAAGCAAATCGCCTAATATTTCCTAGCCAATACGGTCTAAATCAAAAATGTCACATTGTATACTGAGTTACACTTGTTTTCTCTCAATCAATAATGTTTAATCATTATATCAAGCTTCAAACTACCAAATATATCATAAAATAAAAGAGATGATTTTTGGACATTAAAATTTGATGCGGGGTGATTTGGTCCAGTGTGTGTTTCATAAAAAAAACATACTTATGTTTATGTGAAGTATTTAGGGATAATGTTACAATCAGTTACAGTGTTTTGGGATCGATACCAGGTGTCTTGGCCAGATTCCATACCAGAAAAATTGGATTGACATAATCTCGAACTCTGCATGAATATTTTCACTGTTGTTCGAGCATTTTCAAACACTTTCGTTGTTGATCAAAGAAAATCCGTTCTTGAGTTGCATTTTCAAGCTCCTCCTTCTTTCAACGTTGTCTGCCCATTCTTTTTTTGTAATTCTGTGACATCTTGAATCAATTAGATTAAAGAAAAGCCTCAAACCTGTAGGACCAATTCCCCCACAGAAACCCCATGTCACCCCACACAACATGCAAACATTAAAATGTAATTAATTTCATTTATTGTTATCAAACTTACAGTTTCGCTACATCAAATTGTTCCTCTTCTGTAGACGAACAGAACCTTACTGCACAATACACGAAAAGTTTGTTTAATCAGCGGGAAAAACCTTAAAACCCCTATCGGAAAACTCATATTTTTTGACAATCAAAATGCTTGTTGTGTTCATGCTACCGTTTCCTTCCACCTGTCGAATTTTACCAAAGTTTTTTAAGATAAAGGGGTTGTCCAAATCACCCCATATGTCCAACTCACCCCGTGTCACCCTACCCAAAACCATACTTTTCGTTTCGTATTGCCGATTTTTGACAAAAAAAATTTTTTCGAGATGACACTAGATCTCGACGTTTCATGCAATTTTAAGACATTTGACATCAAAAACGAAAAAAAATTTTTTTTCGAAAACCCAGTTTTCCTTTACTTTCTTTTTGGGCGATTTTACGATTTTCAAAAAACTCAAACTTTGATCGCTTTGAGTCACTCTCCCTTAAGTCCGATTGAGCTAATATTTGGTATAGGGTATTTTTTCGAGGTGGTGAACATTTTTTATGAGGTGATTGAGAAATCACTCGAAGGAAATTTTGGTAGAATAGGGTGGTCGAATTGCGCACCGCATAATGATCCGAGATCTAGGAAATCTCATAAAAGTTCTTCGATATCGTGATGAATATGTTTGTGTAATTTTTTTCCTGAAAATGTAAAGAACCTTAATATATATAATAAGTAGAAAAAATGAAAACCAAAGTTTTGAAAGAAGCTCCACACGACGGTATTGAAGGCAGCTCGTCCAAACAAAACATACGTTGACAAAGTCAAGTTAGGTCAATGACCCATGACTCCGTAAACTTTAATAATAATCACAGTTCGACAGCATCGTTGAAGTATTTGAAAAAGCGGTAAAAAAATTGTTATCAGTTCAATGCCAATTTGAGGTTTGATTGCTCTGTTCTGAGATCATATGTGAAACTCTCTGTCGCAATTAATCCGAACACGTGTCGCGCTAATGAGAATCTTGTGGAACATTATCATACGCAAACGATATGGAGATGCGTTTTAACCTTCGCTCTGGTTTGTTCTGCTTAGCATCTTAGCAAGAAAATGGCAATGAGATTACACCATCCGTCATCCGCGTTTCTTCGAATTTTCGCAACATAAACACATTGTATTTCTTCAGATGGGCTCGAGATTGCATCGCATATGGTTCCCACAGGAATGTGAGAAAGTGAAAATATACCAATGCATACTTTTACACTATCCAGGGAAAGGCCCACAAAGCGTGGAGGTAGAAGGGAACATGTGAATGGGGGGCGTCTGGTGAGTCTGGGTGATGTGATATGTATGGGCTGGAATTCGGTAAATGCTGCCACAACATTTGTGGGAATGTGTTTGTGTGTGCTGAATATGTTGCTAGCAATCAGAATTAGTGTACAGGAACAAGATTCGATCTTGATGCGTTTGCATGTTGTTTCTGTACATACTCTTCTCGCTGTGCACAGCTTCACTGCATCTTATCAGCAGACTCGTTCACGGCGTGGAGAAGCAAAAATGCAACAAAATCAAAACATTGCCGGTGGGTGACCCGTGGTGTGCGCCAAGAACAGACATCCGTCGCACCGAAATGCTCACTCACCACTTGTTGCGCGTCCGCGGCCACTTTGTGTGTATGCGGGGGATGGAGCGAAAGGAACTCACCATTACTGCCACGGGTGCGATCATGCGGTGAGAGTAAACCAGCCTCTTGTGGCCCGCATGTTGAACTGGTTGGTTAGTCTAGATCGAAGCTCGATACGAGGCGAACGCGTTTTGAGGAGCCATCCCTTATCCGGAAGTGGTCGTTTTGGGTGTTTGTGGTGTGTACTAATCCTGTTGATGTTCATTCTCCACAAAACTGCGATTACATTTGCTGTAAGAACAAATCGTGTGGAGGAGTGTGTGAGGCAGACCCAAAAGTGAGCGGAGAAAGAAAGAAGCCATGTGTGTGATGTGCTGAGGAAAACGATGATAAAAGTGTTTAAACTTGGCGAGGCAAATAGCAGTGTACCAAAAGCTTAAGTTATCAGTGTCTATCCTGGGGTTAGCGCAAACGAAAAACGAGAGCAGTTGAGAGAGCAAAATGATCGTTATTTTTAATCAGTTGAATAAACAATTCCGTCTGTTTAGAGAATAATAACAACAGATCATCCAAAACTATCATCTCAAGTGTCTGTGTTGGTGCGAATCAGTGCGATATGAGATTATAGACGTTGATCAGATCAACTACAATACAGTGTCGAGCTTCAGAGGAATAACAATTACGCTGCTCCAATCTGGAAATATTGAGTTAAAGTTATTGACTGTTAGTAAATAAAGCTATTAACAAGACAGTGATATACAGTTCAATTAACTTTCCGACACAGGACTCGACTTGATCGTCGTTTTAGAAGTGCTACATAAATCACCACCCAATTGATACAAAACTACTGGAAAATATTTCCCACACGGTTAGTACATTTTGTTGAACTTTTTTTTCTTGTGTATTGGTATCGACTTGGTATTTGCAATATGCGATCGCTTTTGCGTACGTGAGAAACGATCTAGCGCGACACGGGTAGCAGTTTTTTTTGCGCTTTTCGTACATGAAGTGGTAACACTTATTCAAATTTCTCAGCACGGTAATTTGACAAGACCGAAAACGTTGTCGTCAAGTCATATTTCAGTAAACAATATGATCGCGCTCTCTGTGGCAATCGATCATTTCGGTATACTCGCGCACACCGACTCGAGGAGCCATTGGATGCGGTTGCGCAAGTGTGTGGGTCGAGTTAAGTCGCACCAACACACGCGGCCACGAGATGGCGACCGCTTATTTGTTGTTACTTACACGAACATGATACCATTGCTCGTTTCTTTCTCTCGTCGAGATTCTCAGCATGAATTACTAAACGATCAACGATACATTTGGGACCAGCGGTGCCGCAAAGCCATTTGTTTCGGATTTTTTTTTGAGTAATTGATCAGCCCGAACACCTCGGTAAGCATTGAGACGAGAAATTCCTCTTTCCACGTCTTCCATTGGAAGAGAAGTAATGCTGTGTGCGCCTCGGTCCATGTGTAGTTGAGTCTGATGGGTCTGGGTCTGGGTGGAGTCTTCTCACAGACGACGGTGATTGACCCTCGGAAGTGACGGAAATAATCCGACGATAAATATGCAGGAATGGATCAGTCCGACATTGTTGATCGATATTTTGATTGCAGACATCAATTGCGGTTAGTTGAGGTTGAGATGAGAATATGTGAGAAATTAAGGTATTACTCTATCGATTTGAGAGGCAAATATATCCCGGAAACCTCAAGCTTAGAACTGTAATTGACCTTGTTAGACAACGTCGTTTCTCGTAAAAGTATCCCACTACACCATCGTCGAGAAAACTACGAGAAACTACGCGAGAAAACAACTATTTCGTTGGAAAGCAGTTGCCGTAAAACCCCAATGGCGAAAAAATCCACTTCAAGTTCTTTCACAGTTCAATCAGTTTTCTCACCCGAAAGACTTCAAGGACACGGCGGTGGAAAAATATCTCATACGTTACGCCAACAGCAGTACTTTTGGGCTTCTGAAATCGGAACCAGGTCAATTGAGAGTCCCTTCCAATCCTGCATAACCAGATGAAAAAGTTTCGATCAACGTAATGAAAATCGAGGACATCAGGAAGTTGAAAGCCCGCATTTCGGATGTTGATTATATAACACAGAAACCCGGGATGAACATGACCAATAATATAATTCAAGTAATAAGGTTCAAGATATGAATTGGTCTGTGTTCAGTCAGACCAGATTACGATACATAATTATGATTTCGAGTAAATCGAACTCAAAGTGTGAAGCTGTGTAGTTTTAGTAGCTTCCAATAATTCTCCCAATCGTTTTTCTACAGTTCTAAGTTACTCTTTAGCAAGGTCATGTAATGGTATTATTACAAAAAAAAAAAACTCCAAGGTCAATCAAGAGGGTTTTATGACTATGGCTATGTGTACTCGGTCCACTCTGACTGAACAATTTGATTATGAAATCATATAATTCTTTCATATTCGCGATAAGTCGCGATACTTTTTGAACAGGCCTCGTACGTTCCAACGACAAACGGGTTAGCGTGATTTTGAAGAAGAGCACTTGAAAAAGCTCGGTTAAATTTGGAATCTTCTTCACTCCACTTCTTCGTTTTTGAGAGGCTTTAAACTTTGGAATCGACCATGAAAAGTTTAGTAATTACGATTTTTTACTCTCTGACACTTGGTCCACTCTGTCTGAACAAGATATAATATATTCGATCAACTTTTAAATAACTATGAATTGCATATACATTGTGTTTCAATATGAGTTAATTTACCGTGTTTATTGAAGGACGAAGAGAAGAATCTTCTGATGCGAAGAAATCCAATATTTCATCTGACATTCCTTCCATTTCTTGGTTGGCATGAAAATGTGGCTTCTATCTAGTGACTATGGTCGTAAGAACTTGATCCGTTCTGACTGCATACTATTATCAGTTTTCGCTGATCAGTCAATATAAATGTATGCCATAAGCCTGGCTGTTAGTAACATAAGTGTGATCTGATAAAAGTAGAATATATTTTTTTATCCCATTTATTTATTTATTAGGCTCATAAGCATTTTATCTGTAACAGAGCCGGGTTTTGATCGTGTACATGTACATATGTTTATGTTTCTATAAATTGTAAATTACACAGTAGTAGTAGTAGCCATTTAGGCGTTAGGTTGTCTGTTCCATTACATTATGGTAAATTACACTGTAGTAGCCATTTAGGCGTAAGGGTATTCTATCTGTTCTTCCATTGTTCAGCAGACCGGACAGGGGAGACAGTTGATATTGATCATTGTTGGGTTATTTATAGAACAGCAGCCCGATGTTTCTTGCAGAGCAGAGCAGTTGTATGGATGAATCGATCTTATTTCGACCGTGGATCGATCTCCATCGCTGATGATGGTTGCGTGGACGTAGTTATTCTATAATAACACAAAGATGGTCAATTGAGGGCCCTGAGTTTGAACTTACGATCGATCGCTTAGGAAGCGAACGCGTAACCAAGTGGCTACGAAGACCCCCAAAAGTAGAATATAGGTTGGGATTTGTTTTTCTACTAATAACTCATTTTTTCTTATTTTGTTACTTAGTCCGGTCTGACTGAATACCGACCAATTGTCCAATAAAGCAATTTGAGAGCTTGCAAATCAAATTTATTTCATTTAATGAATACACAATATCCATGTTCGGCCTGCAATGGCCGAGGAAAAAACTTCTCTGCTGCGTATTTTTTCGAAAACAATCATTTATTTTTTAGTTCATTTTAAATAATTACCTAATTCTTACATTTTTAGTTTTATCACTAAGTCTGATTGTATCTTCTGCGGCACGGGTTCAAATTGTCTTTGTCTATACGCCTCTCGCCTGTGACGATAGCGCTGGCATAAACTGGCAATAGCGTAGATGAAAAGCTCGTCGATTTTCCGATTCGAAGGTTGGGGGGCTCGAATCCCGCCACTGTCTAAAGCATTTTGACGTAGGACTACGTCTTTCATTTCTATACCGGGGTGTAAAATCAAAGTTTCGAAAACGAAAGCGTTACGCCGGAGACCGAGATTTTGAGCGTTAATAGCTCCTGAACAACTGAACGAAATGGTATGATAAACACTTCATTCGAAAGATAAAATGTCTACGCGTTATATACTTGTTACTTTTTGATCCAAAAACTTGTTTCAATAGTCTTAAAATTGCTTTCAAAACAGGCTATTGAAATCACCAATCGGTATATAAGCGAGCGGCGCTCGGAAATCCACTCAGTTCTAATTGAACAGCGATTGGAGCATGTTGTCGCTGTTGCGGTGAAGCTCTTCGTTTATCATGAAAGCGTGGATGAACGGTGTCACCAAGAGCCTGTTTGTGCACCCTAGGCCAGAAGGGAATCTATCAGGAGGAGAGTGATGCCACAAACGGTTCCCTGGGAAGACATCGCTACACACACATACACGCGCGGCTATTAACAGGTGGTTATCGAGTTGGCATTAACCACTGGTGGGCTTCCAGTATCGAGGAAAATGTGGAAATATCTAATCGTTACTGAAAATAATCTGCCAGTTCCTCTGGGAATTTTCAAAATATATTCATGTGAAAGAGTTTAATTGAATGTTTTCTATCCATGTTACACTGTGACCAAATATGTTTCAATCAAGTGCTATTAACAGGTGGTTATCGAGTTGGCATTAACCACTGGTGGGCTTCCAGTATCGAGGAAAATGTGGAAATATCTAATCGTTCTTGCAGAGCAGAGCAGTTGTATGGATGAATCGATCTTATTTCGACCGTGGATCGATCTCCATCGCTGATGATGGTTGCGTGGACGTAGTTATTCTATAATAACACAAAGATGGTCAATTGAGGGCCCTGAGTTTGAACTTACGATCGATCGCTTAGGAAGCGAACGCGTAACCAAGTGGCTACGAAGACCCCCAAAAGTAGAATATAGGTTGGGATTTGTTTTTCTACTAATAACTCATTTTTTCTTATTTTGTTACTTAGTCCGGTCTGACTGAATACCGACCAATTGTCCAATAAAGCAATTTGAGAGCTTGCAAATCAAATTTATTTCATTTAATGAATACACAATATCCATGTTCGGCCTGCAATGGCCGAGGAAAAAACTTCTCTGCTGCGTATTTTTTCGAAAACAATCATTTATTTTTTAGTTCATTTTAAATAATTACCTAATTCTTACATTTTTAGTTTTATCACTAAGTCTGATTGTATCTTCTGCGGCACGGGTTCAAATTGTCTTTGTCTATACGCCTCTCGCCTGTGACGATAGCGCTGGCATAAACTGGCAATAGCGTAGATGAAAAGCTCGTCGGTTTTCCGATTCGAAGGTTGGGGGGCTCGAATCCCGCCACTGTCTAAAGCATTTTGACGTAGGACTACGTCTTTCATTTCTATACCGGGGTGTAAAATCAAAGTTTCGAAAACGAAAGCGTTACGCCGGAGACCGAGATTTTGAGCGTTAATAGCTCCTGAACAACTGAACGAAATGGTATGATAAACACTTCATTCGAAAGATAAAATGTCTACGCGTTATATACTTGTTACTTTTTGATCCAAAAACTTGTTTCAATAGTCTTAAAATTGCTTTCAAAACAGGCTATTGAAATCACCAATCGGTATATAAGCGAGCGGCGCTCGGAAATCCACTCAGTTCTAATTGAACAGCGATTGGAGCATGTTGTCGCTGTTGCGGTGAAGCTCTTCGTTTATCATGAAAGCGTGGATGAACGGTGTCACCAAGAGCCTGTTTGTGCACCCTAGGCCAGAAGGGAATCTATCAGGAGGAGAGTGATGCCACAAACGGTTCCCTGGGAAGACATCGCTACACACACATACACGCGCGGCTATTAACAGGTGGTTATCGAGTTGGCATTAACCACTGGTGGGCTTCCAGTATCGAGGAAAATGTGGAAATATCTAATCGTTACTGAAAATAATCTGCCAGTTCCTCTGGGAATTTTCAAAATATATTCATGTGAAAGAGTTTAATTGAATGTTTTCTATCCATGTTACACTGTGACCAAATATGTTTCAATCAAGTGCTATTAACAGGTGGTTATCGAGTTGGCATTAACCACTGGTGGGCTTCCAGTATCGAGGAAAATGTGGAAATATCTAATCGTTACTTAAAATAATCTGCCAGTTCCTTTGGGAATTTTCAAAATATATTCATGTGAAAGAGTTTAATTGAATGTTTTCTATCCATGTAACACTGTGACCAAATATGTTTCAATCAAATGCTATTAACAGGTGGTTATCGAGTTGGCATTAACCACTGGTGGGCTTCCAGTATCGAGGAAAATGTGGAAATATCTAATCGTTACTGAAAATAATCTGTTCCTTTGGGAATTTTCAAAATATATTCATGTGAAAGAGTTTAATTGAATGTTTCTATCCATGTAACACTGTGACCAAATACATTTGGTTTTGTGGTTTTTCAATCAATCGCAATTAACAGGATAGCTTCAGAAGATTATTCTTCCCCATCAGTAGGATATTTCCGTATCCAATATTGTATGCGCCCGCAATCGATTATTGCTCAGTCGCCGAAAGTTCCGAGCTCAGAGAGTTCATTCCCCTCTAGTTTGCCTTCCAAATTGCCATCGTAAACCACACCTTCTCTCGATTCAATCACACACAAAAAGCATACTTAAGCGATATTCTGGTGGTGAGACACATTCATTTTTCGTGAGGACATCGACAAGACAACATCGTTGCCTAACGTGCTGGAGGAGGTGGACGGCGAAGGATCGACACATACACGCGCAGAACTCTTTCCGTTAGGATGCCATTCAGCATCGAGAAAGTTCCGAAAAGATCTAATCATTGCTGGAAAATAATCAGCCAGTTCCTCTGGGAATTTTCAAAATATATTCATGTGAAAGAGTTTAATTGAATGTTTTCTATCCATGTAACACTGTGACCAAATACATTTGGTTTTGTGGTTTTTCAATCAATCGCAATCAACAGGATAGCTTCTGAAGATTATTCTTCCCCATCAGTAGGATATTTCCGTATCCAATATTGGATACATAAAACCTTGTGCCTCCAACGTAACGCTCTCGTTTTCGATGTTCTCCAAATATTCATTCATTCAGAATGAATTCAGATTCAACTTCATACAAATGATCTCTATATCAACGAGAGTCCTACGTCACCCTTGCGGTTATACCATAGATATAACCCACTTCCAGTTTTTTTTGGGTTGAAAATTCGTCCACTACCTTTGAGCAACAAGTATATCGTTGTGCTGATTGGGTACTGGAAAGGTATTAGCCTCAATTAAGATCTGTGGAGATGTTCCCTTCATCTTCCCCTCCTTCCTGCAATGCAGAGCGAAACTTATAAATAACCCTATTCTCCCATGGTATGAACATAATGAACATTAACACGTTGAGCCCAGTGTCGGTCCCTAGGGGCCTAATGTGTTCCGGATCACCGAGGGAAACTTCTTAAAAGATACATAATCAAATCTTTCGGAGTATAATAAAAAGACGTGTGACTTGTTTGGAAGTCGAAGTCGGAAAGAACTTTATTTCAACAACTACTTTGACAGCAGTATGTTTATCCCGCCGAATGCTGAATACACGAATAATTGAAGTTATCTAAAGTGTCTATACTATATACTCATTCGAAAGATGTTCGAATACACTCTAAAATTTAACTAATCTAAATTGTAATTCAATATACAATAGCTCTTCCCCCTTACAAAAATCCAGAAATAAGAACAATAATTCAAAAATATTCATATTCACTTTCTTTTCTATTCTTGGCTTCTTCACTCTCTTCAAACGCCTTGATAGGCCAGTTAGCACTACCGATTCAGGTTGATACTTTTTCTTTATGCTTCCATTCACTGTTGATTGATTCTCGTTTCGAACCGGCGTTTGCCGAACATCATTTCTCTCCTCCACAGTTAACCGAGATGTGGTATGTATTGGCCGTGTATTGGCCGACCAGTTTCTGCCAATCTCAACAATGGCCTGGGCTGACCCGATGTTCTTTGTGTATCCCTAACGACTCTGACCTGGATTGAACGAACGGTAGTCGTCGTCTCTTTTCCAACCGTGATCTGTAATAACTTTTTAGAGAATCGTTTTAAAAATGATGCTTTAAAACATTTTTCACGTAACTGCAGAATGTTATACTTGTACCCCACGATATCTCCAGAAATCTGTTATTAGATTTAGAAGCATCATCCTGCGAATGTGGTACCAGCATTTGCTTATAATTCTTCTCTGGGTTGATCAAATCGATCAACATATTTCGTGTATAGCTAAATATTCTTTCAGAAGGGAAACTACCCTTCTGATGCTATGTTATTGTTTCTATGATTTAATAAAAAAGGATTACTCTGCTTCTCTAAGCTTAAAATCAGCATACCAGGCTCTAGCAAAAACTTTTTGAGTATTGGAACAATTACCATACTTGCACAAACATCACAAGCAGTAACAAGATTTTCAATGTCATACACAACACAACTTGCTGGAAGATAGTTGGACTAGAGGAAGCACCCTGTAGCAGTCTATTATATGTGAAATATTCTTTAATTGCGTTAAACACCATAAATTTTCGTGACCGTTCAGACATTGATAGGTGTGTGTACGCTCCATCTAAATCCAACGCACAAAAAGCGCTACTTCCAGCTAATCTAGCAAAAAGATCCTGAGTAACTGGCAATGGATAGGCATTCACTATAATTACCTTATTGATAGAAACTTTGCAGTCAATTAATTATCTTTTAATATTGTTTTTCTTGGCAAATACAACCACAGGTGATGTCCACTCACTAGTTTGAATAGGAATTATAACGTTAACTTTCCCTAGTTTATCTAAACAATTTAAAACCTTCTCCCCTGAAAGATAGGGAACGTCATTTGCCTTTTTAAAATTTGTAATGTCTCTTTTCATAATCAAATCGGCTTCAAAATGATTTATTTGAGTAGAAAAATTCTTGACAAAAACGTCAAAAACTTTTAATTTTATTTCAGAAATTAGTGCGTTATTTTGTTTTTCTGTAATATAATTTATGGGTATTGAATCACCAAAAAATGTCATCCAACCATGGTCTACCCAGCAAAGGAACGAACTGGTAATCACAGTCAATAACCAAAATTATCAATTTCAATTTGTTACCTTTATATTCAACAATAACTTCAACTTTCCCAGAAACCTTTAACCTGGAACCGTAAATTATAACTAATTGTTTTTAACTTTTCACCAAGGGAATGTTGAATTTTGAAACAAACAAATCTGCACTCATCACCGATACAGAGAACCACTATCAATCTCCATCTTCACAGGATCATTTTTAATAGATACATTTAACAAGCAGGGACCACTAATCTTATAGAAGAAAAGTTCATGCTCTCCAAGTCAGTCAGTCTAAAATAAATATAAATTTAAAATAAATTTAAATTTAAATTTAAAATTCTTAATGCAAACTGTCTTCATCAGAGACTAATGTCTTTCGATTAGGCGTAACTCAGGATAATCGGAAGGACTGGCAAGTTTAGGTACAAAATTGATCATATTATTTCCATACCACTCCATCACGGATTTATAATAGTGACATGATGCCAGAAAGGGCCAAAACAATGGATTTTCGATGTGGCTTTTGATGGAAGACAGGAATTGTTTTTGCAGACATTCGTTCTGGTAAACTTCGTTGTTAATTGTGTGGTGACAAAATATATTTCTTGTCATACGCAAATATACGAAAGAACGACACATATTCCGCCTCAGTTTACCACTCACCCTTATCTTGTAGTTTATCTGGTAACCTTGATTAGTTCTGGGATCCTCTCAGCGGGGGAGACATGCATGCAACACATTCGCTGTTATAATTAGTTAAACCAATGTGGGTAATGTATTCTGGCGCGGCGTTCCCTCGCAAGTACCATTCATGCGCTCTTCATCATCAGCATCATTGGCACGAACACAAAATTATCCACTTTTGTTGTTTGACTATGACTTGACTCTATTCTCCTTTGATGTTATTTTCGTTCAGCATCTCTCGGTTCTTTTTTTATCTAGTGTGGTCTCTGCTGAAGTGTGTTTGAAGTTGGTACGATTTGGTACGGTTTTATTCGGGGATTTCATCCTATGGAAAAAATATTGAAGTGCTATTGAAACAGCTCCAGGTATCAGACATCAGTGGCCATATGCTTTAATGATGTTCGACTGAATTTTTTTTAGAAAACTCAAAGGATTAATCTGGCTTTCGATGTATTGTACACAAATGAACAGAAAAAATGAAAACAATTTTCCTCGTGTTATTAGAAAATCAAAAATATTTTCTTTGCTCTTCGAAAATAAACAGCACCTCGTTTGGCTGTATGTACTTTGACTGTGATTTGTGTGAATTTTGTAATAGACAAAAACCGAAAACTTCGCAGCGCACTCAAACTAAAGTTTGTAGATACTGAATATCTGTAAAAATGTTTCAGAAAAAATATATAGTTCCGAGAACAGTGATAATAAAGCGAATGAAGGAATAATTCATTAAACCATCTCTGCAAGTCATTCGTGAATTAGACTAATCCATGTTACACGTGTATAGGCGTGTCTTTGACCTTCGTCGTTTCTAACCGATCCCGCCTTCGGTCTGTATTCCACTATTGCGTCCATTAGCCTATCGCAGCTCTACGCTGTTGCAGGAAGTGTTTTTGGCAGTGCCAAATTAGTGTTTCACTGTACACACGATTCGACCTCGGAATTGATCGAGAAAGAAAATCGTTTGGGTTTTTAAGCCTGAACGTGTCTGGTTAGGGGCTAATTCGTTGAGAGTAAAAACATGTTGTTCATAGATTGAAAAGCAAATTCAAAGTAGTGTTTCCTATTACATATTTCTTTCAAAAAAGATGAACGCTCAAAAAAAAAAAATTACAGCATCGAAAAATTGAAGGATTTTCAGGTAGGTGAAATTGTACATTTATATGTACAATCCTTTTCCAAAAGTACCTATAATTTGTAAATATAACATGAATGATTATTTTTTAAAAATTGTTTTGCTTCCCTCGATATAGTTTAGAGGCAATAGCCATATGTGAAAGCCTCGACCTTCTAAACCTTTTCCATTGGTGGAAATCACAATGGCTTTTGCATTGTCTCACATGCGCTATGGTGACAACGAAAATGTTCATGTCAAATTTCAAAAACTGACCACGTACATTTCATTTATTGGCCTAAAAAATGATCTGTGAAAAATTTCAGCTCAATCGGACGAGATTTAGGGGTGCCTCAAAACGCTCAAAGTTTTGATTTTTTGGATTCCGGTGGATCCTTTTTCGGCCTTAGGGGGAAGCTTAAACGAAGATGACGCACTAGTGTTCTTTGTTTGCACAAACAGACTTTTGGTGACACCGTCCATCAGCGTTCTCTTGATAAACTAAGTCAGCTTCGCCACATCAATTTTGTAGCAGCGAAATTGAAATGAAACAACAAAGGGTCTGGCCGGGTAAGGGAGTAAAAAGTGCCCCCAAACCAAATCACCAGCTATATGACAAATACTGTATAGGATATTAAATAAGAAATTTTGACGGTTTATTTGGACCCCTATGTGGTTAAACATTGAATCTATAGTGAAGAATGTACTTTTTCGTTTATTTCACGTCATCCTCAAAAGCTTCGAGATAAAAATTTGAAAAAAATACTGAATGTGCTTCTTACTACGGTGTATCAAGAAAAATTATCAAAAAAAATATCATCAAAAATTTTGGTACTAAAAAAAATATTAAAATTTTGAAAATTTTGGGATTTAGAGATTCAGTACTACTCTAATTCTTATTTAAATGTGTTCCTACGGCTTTTCTAGATATTTATGATTTTTTTCAGATTTTTTTCAGTGTTGCGCGGTACAAAAAAATTTTTTTTTATCCTTCCAAAGAGTCTGGCTGGGTACGGGAGTAAAAAGTCCCCCAAACCAAATCACTAGCTGTATGGAAAATATTGTATAGGGTACTAAATAAAACATTTTGGCAGTAGTACCACATATTTGAGTCCATATATGATACACCATAGGATCTATGGTGAAAAATGCACCTTTTCGTTTTTTTTCACGCCATTATCAATAGCTTTGAGACAAAAATATGAAAAAATACTGAAAGTACATCCTACTAAGGTGTATCGATAAATAACTTCAAACTATTTTTTTATCATAAAATTTAATAATAAAAAAATTAAATGCGCAGTACAAAATAATTTCATATATTTTCTGGTATTTCGAAATTTTTGAAAAAAAATTTAACTTTGAGACCCACTTCTGCTCTAATTTTTATTTAAATGCGTTCGTATGTTTCTTTCTTTTCTACATTTGGCGTAATTTTTCCTGAATTTTTAAGAGCAATGCAAGTCACAAATAATATTTTCTTCATCATCTGCATTATTATTTTTATTTTCTTGAAATCGATTATTTTATTGTATTCATGGTTTTCAATTGAAAAAAAAATTAAAACAATTCGGATTTTGTAAGTGTTCTTCTCATTAATCCGAATGATCTTTCCATAAGGACTTTATTTTTTTCTAACAGAGCTCTATCGTACTGCTGACTCTTATGAATTTGGTAAACCATCTAAATCCAATGTAAAGATACTCTCACATATTTTAAGATACGAGAAAAACAATTGTACAGCGCAATGCTCTAAATATACCGACAAAATTTAGACATATGAAAAACAAAATTTAAAAAATATTAGAGCAGTAATGGGTCTCTAAATTAAAAAAAAATTAAAAATGCCCAAAGGCCAAAAAAAAAACAATTTTTTTTCTGCCATACAAATGAAACACAAATTAAAGGGGGCACATAAACACAAACTTCTGCATAACTCGAGAACTAATCAAGCACAATTTGGGATGTGAGGGTTTTTGGGTATGAGAAATGTTTCTATGATGGTATGACACCCCTCCCTCCTCTGGAATGGAGAGGGGGTCCCATAAAAATATTACACATATTTCAACCAAAAATATTCCAACCAAACATGACAACTTGAAAAATTTCGGGAAACTCTTAACTCTTAAATTAAATTCCCATATGTTCTACAATTACATAGTGACAAGTGCTGTTAGTCCATGTTTGCGCTAGCGAAAGTGATCTTTGTTCGAAACTGGAAATGGATTTTAATGTGATGAAACGCACTCCTATATCTTCTTCTATCTATACCAATAAAAAAGTATCGCCGAATGTGTTGATAAGAGCAGAACTCGAGGACGGAATTATTCGATTTCGATTCGGATGTCTTTATTCTATCATATTTTCAGTAAAAAGACATTTATTCCATGTAAAGGAGAAACATGTTATTTGCAAGTGGTTGAAAAATCTTGAACGAGAATCGTGTCTGAAAATAATCTGATATTATAATAATGAGTTTTGGTAGAAGTACTAGGAATTTTTTAGTAAAAGGTAAATTCACAGGGTCGATTAGAAGATCAATCAATGAACAGTTCTGCGATTGGACCTATGAACTTGCTCATAGTAAGAAAACGTTAATGTTTGAAGGTATTGATAACAAAAAACAAATTTTGGGCGGGACGAAGTTTGCCGGGTCAGCTAGTTCTTTATAGAAAAGTATAATATAATGCCTTTTTTCACATGTATTACACATTACATATTTACACAAAAAACGTCTTTCACGAAACGCTTTGTATGACGTCCACTTACTATGACTTCCCTTCGATGGCATTTTAAATGGATTCCACCGTAGTATGTGAAATTTTCTGTTGACTCCGAAAAAGGATGAAGGTTTGCGTAGTTTTCTGGAAGCAGTTGAGATTGACTGACTCAAACGTTTTGCCCTCGCGAGAACAATCACAGTCCCATATCATGGATATTATCACAAATAGTTTAAAACCGAAGAGACATCTGTCAGAAGAAAGGCAACATCAAAAAATCATTACAAAGCAATATATCTCAAAAACGGAACAATATACTTTTCTAATTTGTTCCGGGTATTTTTGAGACACTTTTGGGCATAGTTATGATTTATAATAGTTTCAATTTTTCTTATTATTCGAATTGTTTTTTATTTTCAATTATCTAGGTACCTATCAACCTGCGATGATGAGGTTATTATGGATTCGGAAGTAAGTTTAACGTAAGTAAATATTCAACCTGTTAAGGGTTTTGAGTATTTTTTTTTCGAATTTACGTTCAGTTTCGCACGAACAAATATTCAACCTGTTGGTCTTATTTTATTCCAGTAAAAACATTGGGAACGCTCGTTTTGCGAATCATTCGATCGTTTAATTCGAAAATTTATATATTAAATTGCAACAAAACGCATTTAAGTTTTGAAAAACAAGGTTTTCAAAGTACAACCATTTAATCAAGTCATGTTATTTGGCACAAAAATTTCAACCAAATATTTATTAAAAAATTAAGCGAAGAATAACGTTGGGATGGCAAGGATCCTCTAGAACTTTAGTGCCATTGAAGAAGAAGAAGAAGTTTCCAAAGATGCAATCGAAGTTCATCTTAGTCTGTCCGTCTTACCCTCATATATGCGTTCCGAAGTGAACTGAACATTATTCAAAGCAGTACACTTTTTAACGAAGGCTAGAGTTTGGGAGTTACATCGGTCAAAATTAAACCAAAAAGGCCTGGCTGGGCGTAGAAACACATTTGAATACGAATTGGAGTAGTACTGAATCTCCAAATCCCCCAACATTTTTTTAATATTTCAAGAGTTTTCTGATGAAATTTTTTTTTGATAATATTTCTCGATACATTATATATAGTAAGACGCATTTTCAGTATTTTTTTTTTTCAATTTTTTATCTTGAACCTATCGAGAACGGCGTGCAAAAAATTAAAAAGTAGGTTTTTCGCCATAGATCCTATAGTGAACCTCATTGGGGTCCAAAAAATAGTTAAAATTTCTTATTTAATAATAAATTACCCTGTGAAATATTTTCCATAGAACGGGTGATTTGGTTGGGGGGCACTTTTACTTCCTTGCCTAGCTAGGCCCTTTGACAAAAAGTCACAATTATGTTCTGAATGATGTTATAAAATGCTTAAAGAAACTTTGAAACATGTTTTAGGTGATGGATGTTTATCTCATATCATGCGTGCATGAAAATGGTGCTTTCGAAAAAAAAATTATGCCAAATGTGCATAAAACGTCGAGATCTACTGTCATCTCTAATTTTTTTTTGGCAAAAATCGACACTTTGGCGGTCTATTTTCAAGCTATTTAAACAATGTTTTGAGTCAATAAATAGCAAGCATATAACTCTTGGACATTTTATCTTTTGTGTAAAATTAATATCATACCATTTCGTTGAGTCGGAACAGAATTATCAACGCTTGGAGAAGGAATGCAATTACTCAGCACCAATAATACCACCCTTGATAGGTGACCATTCGGCCTCGGTAGCACTCTTATTTTTCATATTCTCCTTGAGTAGATTGATACGCACGGTGGATAGCTAGGTTTGTGTTAGCAGTGGTATTCGAATTTTATTAGCTGTTGCTCTCGTTGCCTTCTTGGTAGGCATTTGTTAGACTTGTTTGACATTTTACAATTATTTAATTTAAATAATCTTAAAAAATCCTTATTTTTATTTAATAGATGCGTATGCAAATTTCTGATCAATTGATGCAAACATCTTTGTGGGAGAGTGAAGTGTGCATCGGTTCGTGATAGACGTCTGCTTTCACGCTCGTCTTGTTTTTACGGTTTGTGGTGGTTAATCGTTGGTTCTGTGCATAAAAGTGGGCATCATTGATTGCCAGATTAGCAGCCGTCTGTGATTCAGTAATAGAGAAATATTCCGTGTAGAAATTCCGTGAATTTTCGTTATTGAAGTTGTGGATTTGTTGGACAATTTTGATCCAGATTTAATGGGTTTGTGTTTTCCATCATTTTGTGCTCGTATGCAAATGTTAGAAATATGTGTGGTGAGAGAAACGCGATTCTCTCGGAATATTTTTTGCAGCGGTACGGTACGAAGATGACAGACTTTCTCTTTTAATGGAGGGTATTCGCGTTGACGGCGGAATGGTGTCGACATCTGGATACGATATTAGTTTGTATGAGGTCAACTATTCTCTATCAGATTAGTCGACCCTAAGGCAGTTTTAAATTGCTAAAATTTGAATGAAATTTTTTTCTTTCCGTTATTTGCCTTCTATAAGTACGCTGTTCTGACCCCAATTTAAACTATTTTCTATCAATTTTCAGATATTCTCACCAAAACTTGCCATTATAATACAAAATTATCTTTAAACACAATTTGTGTATGATATTTTTTTACTACTTGCAAGCAAAAGTGATTTTAGTTTACCTAGAATACTAATTTGGTTTGGTAAAAATAATTTTCATTCATAATTTTTATTTTAAAAGCACGTTCATTTCTTTTGCAAACCCATATTGTCATGCCTGCTCCCCCATTTCGTAATACGAAGCTCAATGCCGTCAACGCGGATAAGCAGAAGCTTTCGTGGATGACATCATGATTTCGTGCCTTGACGTAGTGAGAATACCACCGAAAACGAAATTCACATGTTCGAAAGCAGAATGAAACCACGGAGGCGGAAGAACAGGTGACATGTCGTTGCGATCATCCACACATTGACAATGTGTTATAGAATTGATGTACAACAATCCTTAAGCTAAGTAGTATATGTGTTTTTATTTCTGTTTTCTATGGTACTATGTGTTTGTGTGTATGAATCAAATTCAGGCATTCAGGGATGCTAGGTCATTTTTTTAAATGTTTTCCAAAGGTATGAAAAATAGTATTCATATGTACTTCTCAGGATTTCCACACTTGAATGTCCGCCGACTGGCGATTAGAAAAAGTGCGTTCGATAAATAGTATATATTCGATTCCAGTTCAATTAGTTATGCAGGTTTTCCTTCTCAGGATACCTAAAGATAATCTCCGTCGCATGTTGTGACATATAGAAGTTTCAGATGGTGCCGTTTACATAATCACATCACTTACCTCAGTGAATCCTGATTCAAACCTATCCCTACTAACAGCTAACCCTTCCATGATATTCGCTAGGGAACCACACTATAGGGGCGACCTTTCTGGCCTTCGGGCGGCGAATATCATACTAACATTCCTTCCCTTCCCCTGGTGACTTAAGGACGTGGCCGGCGTCATTATTGACCATTTAAAGCTCGAATCACCGAAAATTGCACAACGAGAATGATTTGCTAGTCCCAAGCGTCGTTCTGTGTGTTCTTTGTGCAATTTGGTTGGTTCAGGTCAATCACGGAGAGCAACTACGAATTGTACAGTCTTCCCAAGCTCAACTGATGCAAACATCTTTGTGATTTATTAAGAAATGGTTGAGTTATAAGCGATCGGAATCTTTCATTATTTCCTACATGTGCAATGTTTAGATGTTCGTTTCAACCCTCATATCTTCCTATTAGGCGTAGTCCTACGTCAAGACAAGAAAAGAAAACATTTCAGAACCCACAATCCTTTATGGGTGTAAAAATTTCAACTAACTTGTTGTTGTTTGTAAACTGAAATAGGGTTCACGGAACATTGTTCGAAATGAGAAACAAATTTAAAACTAGAATTACATTTGCTATCTGAGTCACCGTTGATAGTGATAAATGAGTTGAAAGTGATCGCATTTCAATCACTGCTTGCAGTCAGATTTATAGTCCTAATGCTTTTAAGTATTATATGATGACATCGCATGTACATATAGAGCTTCCATTAATGTTTTCGTCATATTATTCGTAAGTATTATATTGTAGAACTATATGCTAATCCAGGTCACCAGACCTTACTATAACATTACTCTCTTATATTTCTCCGTGTCAGTGATATTTGTTCACTTTTTATTAAAGACAGGCCTGTCTTCATCAATTATGGAAAATTAATCTCTCCAAATTCCAGGGTAAAAATAATATGATTTATAAAAAACAGGAAGTGGGTTATATCTATGGTATAACCGCAAGGGTGACGTAGGACTATCGTTGATTTAGAGATCATTTGTTTGAAGTTGAATCTAAATCCATTCTGAATGAATGAATAAATGAATATTTGGGAGACTTCGAAAACGAGAGCGTTACGTTGGAGGCACAAGGTTTTATGCATCCAATATAGGATACGAAAAACCTTGTTCTGAAGAATAATCTTCAGATGCTAACCTGCTAACTGTACTTGATTGACAAATCACAAACCCAAATGTATTATATGGATATTTTATGGATAGAAAACATTAAAATAAACTCTTTCTCATGAATGTAATTTTAAATTCCCAGAGGAACTGGCAGATTATTTTCAGTAACGATTAGATATTTCCGCATTTTCCTCGATACTGGAAGCCCACCAGTGGTTAATACTAACTCGATAACCACCTGTTAATATTACTTGATTGAAAAATACTTGGTCACAGTGTTACATGAATAGAAAACATTCAAATAAACTCTTTCACATGAATGTATTTTTAAATTCCCAGAGGAACTGGCTGATTATTTCCCAGCAATGATTAGATCTTTCCGGAACTTTCTCGATGCTGAATGGCATCCAAACGGAAAGAATTCTGCGCGTGTATGTCCTTCGCCGTCCACCTCCTCCAGCACGTTAGGCAACGATGTTGTCTTGTCGATGTCCTCACGAAAAATGAATGTGTCTCACCACCAGAATATCGCTTAAGTATGCTTTTTGTGTGTGATTGAATCGAGAGAAGGTGTGGTTTACGATGGCAATTTGGAAGGCAAACTAGAGGGGAATGAACTCTCTGAGCTCGGAACTTTCGGCGACAGAGCAAGAATTGATTGCGGGCGCATACAATATTGGATACGGAAATATCCTACTGATGGGGAAAAATAATCTTCAGAAGCTATCCTGTTAATTGCGATTGATTGAAAAATCACAAAACCAAATGTATTTGGTCACAGTGTTACATGGATAGAAAACATTCAAATAAACTCTTTCACATGAATGTATTTTTAAATTCCCAGAGGTACTGGCAGATTATTTTCAGTAACGATTATATATTTCCACATTTTCCTCGATACTGGAAGCCCACCAGTGGTTAATACTAATTCGATAACCACCTGTTAATAGCACTTAATTGAAACATATTTGGTCACAGTGTTACATGGATAGAAAACATTCAAATAAACTCTTTCACATGAATGTTTTTTTAAATTCCCAGAGGAACTGGCAGATTATTTTCCGGATCTTTCTCGATGCTGAATGGCATCCAAACGGAAAGAATTCCGCGCGTGTATGTGTGTGTGTGTAGCGGCTGCTTCGAGATCTTCCCGGGGAACCGTTTGTGGCATCACTCTCCTCCTGATGGATTCATGTCTAGCCTAAGGTGCACAAACAGGCTCTTGGTGACACCGTTCATCAGCGCTTTCATGATAAACGAAGAGCTTCACCACAACAGCGACAACATGCTCCAATCGCTGTTCAATTAGAACTGAGTGGATTTCCGAGCGGCGCTCGCTTATATACCGATTGGTGATTTCAATAGCCTGTTTTGAAAGCAATTTTAAGACTATTGAAACAAGTTTTTGGATCAAAAAGTAACAAGTATAGAACGCGTAGACATTTTATCTTTCGAATGAAGTGTTTATCATTCCATTTCGTTCAGTTGTTTAGGAGCTATTAAGTTCAGTTGTTTAGGAGCTATTAACGCTCAAAATCTCGTTCTCCGGCGTAACGCTTTCGTTTTCGAAACTTTGATTTTACACCCCGGTATAGAAATGAAAGACGTAGTCCTACGTCAAAATTATAAGAGGTTGTGTCCAAGATACGACCGCATTGTTGACGTAGTACTACGCTGTTATATTATAAAAGTCGCTTGTTTGAACCTTGGATATTATTCTATAATGCTGTGAAATTTTAGAAACAACTGCTTAGTAGAATAATCTCTGAAATGTTTTTTTTCATTGTAGAATCAGTTGACGATAATTGAGAGGCTCGGGTATTCGTCGCATACAGACGTGTTTTTGATCGCTCCGCTGTGTTTCATTTCGCCTGCATAATGGCGTCATAGTGTAAATGGTGTTTTGTGTTGTAAATGGTGGTGAATAGAATCATTGAATTGTAGTGTCATGAAAAACAGCAACCGAATGAAGTGCACGAAGCTTTGTCAGAATGGATTTTTTCTACATTGGAGCTTTATTGTGTTGCAGTCAACGTGTGTGCAAGCCGGTAATGCCGGTATATTGGCGAAAATTATCCGTTCGTCTAGGAATCGATTAATATTCCGTGCCTCTCTGCCGCAGCTTTTGTGTTTGAACGGACGACCGTGGATGTTGATCTCTGAGCGTGATAGTATCACCGGAAGTTTAACTTCTATGGAAGTGAAGCAGTTCTGTGATAAAAAAGTGATGGAAAAAGTCTGTTTCCGGAATATGTTTCCTCAATAGAGAAAATGGTACGCGTTGCATTTTTGATTCGAGTGTATGTGTTCTAATTCTCTCTTTCTCTTGTGTACTGTGTGAGTGATATTTTTTTTTTTTTTTTTTTAATTATATTCTCTGAGCGTGATAATATCACTGAGAGTTGAGTGTGTGGCAGCTTCTGTGTATGGTTCGATTCGAGTGCAGTACAAGTCTGGGGCATTTTGGAAAAAGCATCAAGCTGTCGAAGTTTTTTTACTGTTTCAAGCGACAGATGTGTGTAGCCTTGTGTGCGTGGCATATTCAACGCCTGCTTAGGTAGCATCGAGGGGATGTAAATCTGCATTCGTGAAATTATTTGGTGAGATCGTTCTATATTATAAAACTAAATGTTCGTAGAAATGATTAGGTATTGAGGTTTGTGTCTATGGGAGAAGAGAATACTAGAGCAATGTCACTCCCACAGGTTTACCCCTTTATCAGCAAAAATTATATCAAAATTTAACAAACCAATTCTTCTTACACAGCAATTCACGAGACGCAATTCGGAAGTCTGGAGTACATTTTAGTTATAGTTGTAGTTGTAGTTATAGTTATAGTTATAGTTATAGTTATAGTTATAGTTGTAGTTATAGTTATAGTTGTAGTTATAGTTATAGTTATAGTTATAGTTATAGTTGTAGTTGTAGTTGTAGTTGTAGTTGTAGTTGTAGTTGTAGTAGTTGTAGTTGTAGTTGTAGTTGTAGTTGTAGTTGTAGTTGTAGTTGTAGTTGTAGTTGTAGTTGTAGTTGTAGTTGTAGTTGTAGTTGTAGTTGTAGTTGTAGTTGTAGTTGTAGTTGTAGTTGTAGTTGTAGTTGTAGTTGTAGTTGTAGTTGTAGTTGTAGTTGTAGTTGTAGTTGTAGTTGTAGTTGTAGTTGTAGTTGTAGTTGTAGTTGTAGTTGTAGTTGTAGTTGTAGTTGTAGTTGTAGTTGTAGTTGTAGTTGTAGTTGTAGTTGTAGTTGTAGTTGTAGTTGTAGTTGTAGTTGTAGTTGTAGTTGTAGTTGTAGTTGTAGTTGTAGTTGTAGTTGTAGTTGTAGTTGTAGTTGTAGTTGTAGTTGTAGTTGTAGTTGTAGTTGTAGTTGTAGTTGTAGTTGTAGTTGTAGTTGTAGTTGTAGTTGTAGTTGTAGTTGTAGTTGTAGTTGTAGTTGTAGTTGTAGTTGTAGTTGTAGTTGTAGTTGTAGTTGTAGTTGTAGTTGTAGTTGTAGTTGTAGTTGTAGTTGTAGTTGTAGTTGTAGTTGTAGTTGTAGTTGTAGTTGTAGTTGTAGTTGTAGTTGTAGTTGTAGTTGTAGTTGTAGTTGTAGTTGTAGTTGTAGTTGTAGTTGTAGTTGTAGTTGTAGTTGTAGTTGTAGTTGTAGTTGTAGTTGTAGTTGTAGTTGTAGTTGTAGTTGTAGTTGTAGTTGTAGTTGTAGTTGTAGTTGTAGTTGTAGTTGTAGTTGTAGTTGTAGTTGTAGTTGTAGTTGTAGTTGTAGTTGTAGTTGTAGTTGTAGTTGTAGTTGTAGTTGTAGTTGTAGTTGTAGTTGTAGTTGTAGTTGTAGTTGTAGTTGTAGTTGTAGTTGTAGTTGTAGTTGTAGTTGTAGTTGTAGTTGTAGTTGTAGTTGTAGTTGTAGTTGTAGTTGTAGTTGTAGTTGTAGTTGTAGTTGTAGTTGTAGTTGTAGTTGTAGTTGTAGTTGTAGTTGTAGTTGTAGTTGTAGTTGTAGTTGTAGTTGTAGTTGTAGTTGTAGTTGTAGTTGTAGTTGTAGTTGTAGTTATAGTTATAGTTATAGTTATAGTTATAGTTATAGTTATAGTTATAGTTATAGTTATAGTTATAGTTATAGTTATAGTTATAGTTATAGTTATAGTTTAAAAAGCTACGCCAGTAACATCGGCTGAATGTATCCTATGGTTTACCTTCCCTACTAACAAATTCCTGAATTCCCGAGACATTTATGAGAGGTCGTAGAGTTCTCTGCATCTCTCTTATGTAAATGTTGAACTAACATTCCTTCCCTTTCCTTAGCAGTTGCAAGGACGTGGCCAGGACAGTTCTTAACTGTTGGAGAAAACATGCCTTCATCTAAGAGATATTACCAATCATCAGCAACGGATGGAGGCTAGTTTTTAACTTAACAGTTCTGAATTCGTACCACCTACGATATTGTGCAACTTGCTCAATGCTAATGCTAATGCTAGAATCAGTTGACGATAATTGACTGATGATTCATTCTCGTCTTCGCAGAACAATACACTAGCTGATCGTATGTCGCATTTTGTTTCATGTCAATGCATTGAAAATTTACCTCGAACGCTATTCCGGTGGCCTTTTTCGCAATTGACATAGACTTGCCTTGAAACTACTAGGAATATAAACACTTCTCATCACCTTGCGCTATTCTCAAAACAAACACTTCTGTTTATATTACTGGCCTTGAAAAAAGTTGCATTACTTTCTAATACTCGAGATAAGCGCAGCTGTCACCCTTAGTGGAGGAAGTTTTGCTACTGGCAAGCGAAACCTAATCACATACAAAATTCCAGAACGACATTCACTTTCTTGGTGTTTAAACAAGCCAAATAAACCCTTTTTTTAATATCAACAACCTCGAAAACAGTAGCTTCATTATGATCAAGACTAGTGCAAATGCAATCCTAGTTGAAGGCAGTTTTTCGTCTGGCACGCGAACCCAAACAACTTATAACATTCCAGTACGACATTCAAGATGCTTGGTATTCCCCAAATGATTTTTTGGCGTACAACCTTAACGTCTGCTTCGCCATAACGTCGGTTTAATGCATTCATGCAATGTCAAAAGCACAAACGAAGCCCTTATGATGACGGAAAACAAACAATATTAACTGCTTGGAAAAAGACTGAATTATGCCACACAGCTTGTAGTCTGCTGTAACACCCATCGATTCGAATTCGCTGATGAGTTTGTCAAGAGCAACCACCTTCACCAGCTGGGGGAGCTTGATTTTGGTTGCTGCCTGGGTAACGGCGTTTACATTTTCGACCGACGCGCCGAAGTCGCCTACTTCGCTGTTGGTCGATTTGAAGGCTCGATTCAGTGCGAGCACTTTTCACTGCACCAACATCGCGTGCATCAATAGATGACGCTTGCCTCGAAATTTTATTGCCCCTGGCAATGCGTTCGTTTTTGCAGGGCTCGAGCCAGCCTTCCTCTTCTTCTTGCTCATCACACACTATGCGAAGCATCCAATTTATGACGCGGAAAGAAAAACACACGATACGAATAACGCGAAAAACGAACTGGAAAAACCACACGACGATATCCAAGTTGAATTACCACTGGTGGGGTCCAATCTTAGATCGAAGCGCAGCGAAAGCAAAGTGAACTGGATTGCTCAACAGTCCGGTGCCGAATGAAAGTTTGCCTCAGCGAGATCCATTGTTTATACTCTAGGCAAAAATTCCCCTTCATTCTTCTTCTTTTCCTTTGTTCACGGAGACTTCAAATCCTTCAAATCCCCTCCGTTAGTCGTCGATAAGTTGCTCGTTATTGACAGCTCTGTTCGCGAAAGCACACAAATGGACAGAACAAATGTATGGGAAAAATGGAAACGCTTAAAGTTTTCATGAATTTTAACAATTTACAAACCAAGGGATTCTAATGTATAGCATATTAAACAAATCTTAGGGAATTTCCGATTCGTTTAGTATGTAAATCGCCAAAATCCGTTCGCGGCAAAAATAGTTATTAACGTTAACTTTATTTCATAAAAACGTGACCTGTTTTCTGATTTGGCACCCTTAATGAAAGACGTAGTTCTACGTCAAAAACCCAACAGATTATCTGCCATTTAAAACTTTTTCACTAATTGGCGAAAGGTCGCCATTCGCAATCATGTTACGAATCTCAAACGTTTTGTTATACGAAGTCAACGTTCGAACTTTCGGCAGCAACTTCAGCACCGATTGAATTCTGCCTTCTCTCTTCCCCCTGTCCAGTTTCCCATATTCCTCCAACCGTCGCGACGCCTTCCAGTGTCTAGTTTTGACGAATCACGCTGCCACGAGAATCATTTCGTAGTGATGATGAACCGACATTTATTGCAAACACCTGTTGTCTGTATGGGTACACGATAGAAGTAGTTTGTAAACTATAAACATTTTATTGCGTGGATCGATACTGGGGAGCTCGCGATGATGATGTTTCATGTCTACCGGTGATGACTACCGAGAGCCGGGTTGAACAAGCGTCATCAACTGTGGAGCGTTTGGGGGGCCATGTGCTATGTGCTCACTCAGAGCGCTGCTTTTGGCTACCAAAATCTGTGTTTTACGTTAATTTGATTTAATCTATAACAATTCATCGTGAGCTTGGGCTCATTTCTGTGATGTTTAGCGGAAAGAGCACGGATACCAGTTTAAAGATTGTTGCAATGGCCCGTTTCTGCCTATCCCGTTTGCTCGAATTCTAGCAAAGATGGAATGTGCTGGAACTCAAATTTAGATTCATACAAAGTTGTATGTTGGAGTGCGTTTCTTCGCGTTTCTTGAGTGTGGACTTTAAGTGAACTGTTTGCGCGTTTTTGTTGTACTGACTCAATCACATGTTCGTGCACAAAACGACGCCGTGTACGTAACTGTGGTTTTTCCCTACGCGCTGCTTTCGAATTTGTTAATTTTTTCGCTCAATTTTGTTAGAAAAGCAGGCAAATAAAAAATATCTGAAGAGAAAGAGAGAAGAAGAATATTCAAAAGCTACAACCTGAATACGAGAGCAGAAGCGTTCTCACAGTCACGCGTGTTCCCAAAATACACTTTCGCACGTATGGAACTTAAGCTATTTACGACTGTGTGGATATATATATATATATATATATATATATATATATATATATATATACATATGGCTTATTTACACACACTGCACGCTTTTCGACGGCCGCTAATATAAGCAAATTTTATGCGAAACGCCCACGCAAATGGCCTCTCTCGTGGAGTGCGCGCGAGATGATGGCGCAAAGAAAGCGCCTCCGGAAGCCAAACCCATAACTTGTCCCCGGGGCATTGCAAGACGGGAAACATGTTTTGATAACGATGAAATGTGAAAAACTTGTTCGATCGGAACGAATATAGATATTTGTACTAATCGAGATGATTGGTCGTTTGGTCATTTCAAGACTCATTCTTATTTAACGCGAGCTCACCTTAACGATTACCTATACTCACTCACTCAGCAAACTTCAACGTAAATGTCTATGAAAATTTGTACACAAAATAATATTTGACGGTGGCGTCACCAGGTTGTTGGTTGTTCAATAGAAATGGATTATCCCGAATGCTGATGGGTTTTATGCGAAATAATCCAACGAAACACAATTTATAAGAATGTATCTAGATTGTTCTGGTTATTTTCGTTCTAACTAATTATTTTCCATGTATTATAATATAATATAAATATGTTTATTTCTTAAGAAATAACTTAATTACCAGTAAAAATAATGTGTTCTACTGTTGGCATTGTTTTTTCGTTAGTTACGACCTAAACCAATAATCACTTTCATGCTTCATCTCATTGCCAAAAGAATACACGAGAATTTAGCTTTGATTCACAGCAACATGCAATCTCGTTAACCCGATAGAAAAATGAACAGGCTTTTGAACAGAAATACAATAAACAGAGTTTTATTCTTTCCATCATGCACCTTTGTCCGTTCAATGATGGGACCGAATAATTTATCAAATAAAAATCGATTGACAAAAATGGTTTGATTCGTGAAAATGGAAAATGGAGATTCGTTGATAAATCAAAAAAGTTCACTTTTTCACGGAAAATAATTTTAGTTGATATATTTACTCCCAGTTTAGAAGTGAGCTAGCATGAAATTGAAAAATATCTGGTTCTTCATAATCCAACAATGTCAACCGTTTTATCCGAAAATCATCCTACTTCAGTCAAAATTCGAAATTTGGTCGATGAACATTGCGTGTAGTTTGATTAAATTTTTTATTTGTATTTTTCTTTTGGTAGTTCAATATTGATTGAAAAAATATTCGTTTAAGCTTCACCACATCTGAAGAGCCTTGCTCTTCGCTTGACACCCACCATCAATTTTGTCGCTAGTGTGTGCCCATGAGCGTCCGCGGGATAATCAGAGACCGCCCGAAGCCGAACGATGACAGACTGCTGATAAGATGGCGGAAGATGTGCCGGGTACCCAGCCCGCTTGATCGCTAAACTGACGATGTCCGTAAAATCGCGGATAACACAACAAATGACTAAAAATGAGGTGCAAACACAATAAACAGATATTTCAGCATGAAAACAATGTTTTATCAATACAGAAATCATTGGACTATCCATCTGTAAGGTCGTGTATACCAGTTGTCAAATAATGTGAAAGTCATGACCAAAACAAAAGAACAAAAACCTACCACTCATTGACAAATTTAGGGTAGGTTCATAGAATTAGTATGGAACTCGCTTTCGCGGATAAACCGCACCGCGGATCATCCGCTCGCGGATAATGGGGGTTCTACTGTACATGTGGATTTCGTTTCAGTGCTTTTGCCCTCACATAAAACGTTTGAACCACCTTTGGAATGTATGAGCTAATTGATGACGTTTAACTAACAAAATAACGAGTCAAGTTCTGTTCTCCATAGGGTCGTCCCGAGCCCGTACTTGTTCTACGCGGTCGTTCCGATCCGCATATAATTTTGTTTCCATTCTTACACCTCACGGTCGTCCCGATCCGCAAATATTCTTACTTTCATTTTTAAGCAGCACGGTCTTCCAGGTCCGCACTCTTATCACTTCCATTTTTTCATATGGTCGTCCCTATCCGCAAATATTTTTACTTCTTTTTTGCACAGCACGGTCGTCCCGATCCGCACTCTTATCATTTTCATTTTTTTTCATATTTATTTTTACCCATTCTGTATTTAAACAAAAAGTGGAACATATCGGTGTTAATAATTTGTTCGTTTTCATTGTGCATCTTTAAAGTAACGCTCATCATTAATATATGATCCATAATCCTGAGTTTCAGTGCGTTACTGCGTAAGTAAAGGTATTAATGCAATGGATTTACGAGAATGGTGTGCATCAGTACCTAAACATAGTAACATAATTAATTTTGTGTTATTACTCTATAGCAATCAAAGTATTGACCTGCATTAATTAAAAAACAAATCGTTGTTTCTGGCAACAAGATTCAATTTTTCAATTCAAATTCCTGCACTTAGAAAAATCCTCGATAGAGAATTACCAAATACCTTTGATAGCAAATATTAGTAGAATGTACAAACTTTTTGTATATATTGCCAACTATCCCACATCACTAACAGAGGTTGGCATATTTTACTCGATTACATTAGTAAAGTTGAATCTTGTCATCTCTGAAAACTGGTGAGCGTATTAACCATTTTTACTGTTGACATTAGGCAATACGGAGGTATAATAAGGTATAATTCTAATACGTGCATTTTCGCCAGGAAAAATGTAGTCGATATTGGGCTTACACATTATGGTTCTGCTTGACATATATGTTTATATGTATGGTAGCAAATGATTATTATTTGGTAGTATTTGCAAAAAAAACATCGTTACATTTACTAATTATTCCCCTCAGTGTGCAGTTTAACATGGAACATCAGTATTCCTGCCAACCCTGCTGTTTAACTTATACCTCTTCGAATGTATTATTTACTTAAAGGCTGTTTTAGACGATGCCAGTCAGCGCTCTAGTTGAAGTATCCAGTGAACAGAGAACAGACACTCTGTTCAAGTTACTTTTACCAGTATCGAACAAGTAATTGGCCTCTAACTTGAACAGAGTGTCTGTTCTCTATTCACTGGATATTTCAACTAGAGCGCTGACTAGCATCGTCTAAATCAGCCTTTACTGACAATCTGTATCGAACGTATGGTTGTGAGTACTAGTTGTGTGCACACAGAGATTCCCGATTCAATTTCATATCTCCTGAAGCGGGAAGGCAGTACTATTGGGATGCCTCCTTCCACACACGCTACTTCTACTCGCAATGCTTTCATTCGAACCATTCACTTCAGCGTTGCTTTTTATCACACCACTACCACCAGCACCACTTTCTTCTGTTCGGAATAGTATTTATGCAGATACCCGACATCACCAGCACGATGGGAAAAACATTAACGACAGCACGGACACATTGGTCATATAACTATTGAATTACACTGAACCCATCTATCAGGCAAATTGTGGATTCTTTTCCAATAAAACCTTTTTTTTGTTTCGCTGAAAACCATTCACCGACGCATTTTTCGACATATTTATATTCATATTACATATTTTATTAAATATATATTTTATATATTCCATTAAAGCAAAAAAAGTGATAATCTGATGGAGCAATATCTTGAAAATACGGCGAATGCGATAAGTTTCCCATTTTTATTGCGTTCTTCGTGGCTATGTGCGCCGGTGCGTTGTCATGCTATAAAACATCTTTACCGTGTCTTAGAGGCCATACCGGCCTTTTTCCATAAATTCAATGTTTAATGTTATCGTTTGTTTTCGGCAGCAATCTTTATTTACCGTTTCACCCGCTTCTAGTAATTCTTGGTACACCATAACTGGTCCCACTACACACAGAACATCGCCTTTGCTCGGAAAGATTTGGCTTTGCACTGGTGTGCCAACTCCATCAGGTGAAAACCATGATTTTTTGTGTTTAGAGGTCTTGAAATAACGTTATAGTGAACAAACAACACTAAATTATCTACATTTTGATATAAAAACATGTTTGTATTTTTAACCAATCCCGAGATACAACTTTTGTGACTCCGGATTCTAAATGAATCAAGCTTTAGTACGAATTGAAGAAACCGAATGTGAGCCAATTTCTCATTGAAACTCTTTGTCAACTCACCGTCCTATGAATAAGGCTTTGCTTGTGTAGTCCAGAAATGGTTTACGTCGGAAAATTATAATAACATCACAAGTTAATGGAGAATTTTTGTCCGCTCAGGTGAAAAAACGGAGGTCAAACGCGAGAATTTATACACAAAAATGTGTAAAACATTATTTTTTCAGGAGACTTCAAGGACGTCTGTAGGGACGAATTGTTGGAAGTTGTAAGGACTATTCATATATTTTTTGAGAGCTTAAAAAAATACATTTTTAAGAAAAAATGAGTTTCAAGTTTTAAACTATTTTTTTCCTGCGAAGCTAAAAAAAAATTTTTATGATATTTTTAATGGAAATTTAAACTATGTTCTACATTTCATCCTTCGACCAGAATTTTAAATGTTTCTTACTTTTTGAGTTATAAATCTTTGGTGGTTTTGTAGAAGCATTTGACCGCGGTATTAGGGAAGTGTGACAGCTGCTCGCTAGCTGGTACGAGACTACACGTTCGACTTTTGTAGTCAATGTCAAATAGCAATTTCTCAAGTTTTGCGGAACATGACTCTGATATATCTGGCAACAATAGATAGCTTATACTGCTAAGTGTCAGATGTAAACAAACAGTGTTGAGTAAACGTAAAGATGTCGAAACAAGAAAGTAATCGGTCAGCCGTCGTCGTTTTGTTGCACGCCGGAGCAAGCGTAAAGTTCGGTCGGCAAAAGTATCGGGGGAAAAAGTGTATTATATGAAGAAGGCTTGAAAAAGTAATAAACTATCATACGCACCTACTCGGAAGAAATACAAGTGCCGTTCCAATACTGAAAGCTGGACGGACGCATCTTCACCATATTGATCCTGTTATCTTTCTCTATGATGAAAAACTTTAATCAAAATAAAAAGGTGAATCGAAAGAATGACAGGTAGCTTGCACTAGATGGCAGTCAGTAGGGATTGCATTACCGTGCCATAATTTCAATAACCGGTTATTCGGTAATGAAAATTTCATTACCGGTAAATCACCGGTAAAAAATATACATTGAAATTGAATTTTCTTGAAGGAACGGCTTTTATTTAGAATGATTAGTTTATAAAAAAAAAACATTTTGCAAATTTTTGTCGGTTAAAGTAATACTTAAGGACACAGAGAATGTTAATTCTGTCATCTTCTAATCTAGATCGGATCTCATTATATTGGGCGTACAGTACGAAGAGTACCGAATACCATTGTCATGTATTTGCATTTGATGCCCACTGTACGAAAACTCTTGCCCGAGGGTTTTCATCAATCCGTTTATAGACATTAAGCTTGGGCTGGACGTTGATACCTTTGATTGTTGCAATCGTCGTTCAAGTTTTTCCTTGATGCTCAACTGCAGGTATCGCATCGTCCAGTGGATTTTTTCCTCCTGTTGTCCAGCTACTGAATCAATATCATCATCGTCAAATTTGATCAAATCAGGAACAATTTAAAATGCCTGCTTGATCAATGTAGTTCATGACGTTTGATAGAAGACGCCAAAGTCATAATTAATCGTGTCACGATCACGAGCAGAATAATTATTCATATGCGACAGGGGTGGCCGAACTTTTGGGCATTACGGACGACTAATTTTTCAAATGTTAGGCTGCGGTCTACCAACGTTGACTGTATCAAAAAGTCACTAGAAATTGACTATAGTACAAGACGATAAAACAAAGTTTTAACTAGTGATGAAATGGATAGTACAGGGTTTTCCATTTCGGGCTTCCGAAAGTATACAGCCCTGCCCTGACAACCGTTTGACATAGCTGTCAACCAAAGCGTCATATCGTTAGTTGAATGTCTGCCATTTTACAATATGGATCGTTTAAGCATCGCACAACGTGTTAATTTTGTTAAATTATACTATAAAAATGATGAAAAACCGGCAAATGTTTTTCGAGCATTACGGACGGATTTTGGTCGTCATGGACGGCCTACAGAGCACACAATCGCTAATGTAGTGCGTAAATTCGAACAAACTGGATCCGTAGCGGATATTGTGAAACCTGTGCATCATCGTAATGTGCGTTCGGCCGAAAATATTGCTGCTGTTGCTGCCAGTGTGGAGGATGACCCGAATGTTTCGATTCCACGGCGTGCTCAGCAATTGGGCTTGTCAAACACATCATTGTGGCGAATTTTGCATTTGGACTTGCACCTACATCCATATAAAGTCCAACTGGTACAAAAATTAGAGCGTGGTGACCATGGAATGCATCTGGCATACGTCGATTGTGTGAGCGAACAACAGCAGCAAAATGCTGAATTTTCGCATCAAATTTTCTTCAGCTATGAGGCACATTTCGAGCTCGGTGGCTATGTGAACACCCAAAATTTCTATATATGGGGCTCATAAAATCCACACGTGATTGTTGAGAGGCCATTGCATCCGCCAAAAGTCACTGTTTGGTTCGCATTATGGTCTGGTGGAGTCATCGGGCCGTATTTCTTTGAAAATGAGGACGGCGAGACGGTAACTGTGAATGGTGAGCGCTATGGCCGCATGTTAACCGATTTTTTTGCCACAAATTGAAGATATGGATACGGATGACATGTGGTTTCAGCAGGACGGCGCCACGTGCCACACAACACGACCGAACATGGCCATATTGCGAACGAAATTTGAGAGACGCATAATTTCGCGTTTTGGTGATGCCAATTGGCCGTCCAGATCATGCGATTTGAACCCGCTAGACTTTTATTTGTGGGGGTATGCAAAAGACCGTGTCTATGCCAACTCTCCGCAAATTCTTGAACATTTGAAAGACAACATTCGTGAAGTTATGACCGAGATACCGCCCCATATGTGCCGAAAAGTCATCGAAAATTACCTGTTCCGGATCAAGGTGTGCGAGGAAGCCCTAGGTGGACATTTGAATGATGTTGTATTTCACACATAATGGCATAAACCAAACTTTAAATTGAAATAAAAGTTTCATCGAAATTCGAATTCTAAGTGTGTTTTATTTTAATTTACATTCGGAATTTAAAGTTAGAAAACCCCGTAGATTGGCCGGATACCGGATAACAGATATCCGGCCAGCCTCGAGCCTCAGCCCTTTATAAGCTTATACACGACTAAGAGAAATGACAGGCGAATATGAGGCAAATGAAGCGTTAAATTTTAGAAATAAATAAACACATTTTTAAATATTAATTATGAACGAATATAAAATTTTTCGTTCAGAATAAATATCCTATTAAATAGTGTATCAAGTTTTCTACAAAGAATCTGTAACAGTTTTTTTTTTCCTGATAATGATTTTATATCATAATATTGAGATTTTTGTAAGTTGTACTAAGAGTAGGGCCTGACAATTTCACTTCAATTAGCACATCGTCATTCAATAATGTGTCTATCGCTTCTTAGAACAGAACCAGAACCATGCAGGCTATAAATATATCTATTCTCTTTTCACGCACAATAAGAAAAATATCTCGTCTCTTTCGTACATATTCCTTTCATTTCACGTTGATTCCTTTCATTCTGCAAACAAAAGCGACGTTAGAAATCGTCACTTAGAAATTAATTTGAAGCATTCATGTATTCTGGCAGTTTGTATAGAAATGAATGTTTCCTTGTTGCATTCGAAACATATTCACTGAAACTAATGAAAACGGTGCAGTGAGTGTTGTGTAGTATGCCTGCAGGGGTAATTATTTACCGGCGCTAGTTGTCAGTGTGAAATTAGTGATGAAACGGATAGTGGTTTGGTCGGATACTGGATACCGATCAGCTTCGAGTCCGGATAGCCGAGTATTCGTCAGCCCGATGTTTGTGTTTGTGCTAGTTTGTGTGCGTGCACGTGTATTTGTGTGGGTGTTTGTGTCTGTTCGCGCGTTTTTTAGGTGTTTGTGTGCGTGTGTGCGCGTGCATTTGGGCGTGTTTTTTTTGCTTGCATGCAGGTGTGCGCTTTTTTATGCGCGGGCATGTGTAGGCGTGTTTGCGCGCATTTGTGCGTGTTTGTGTGCGCGTGTGTACGTGCGTTTACGCGTGTTTTTTTCTTGCTTGTGTGCAGGTGTGCGCGTTTTTTTGTGCATGGGCATATGTGTGTGTGTGTGCGTACGCGTGCACGTATTTGTGTGCGTGTGTGCACGTGCGTGCTCGATTCTTTCGCGCGTGCGTCTGGGCGTGTGCATGTTTGTGCGCGTGTATGTGCGTTTGTGCGCACCTGTGCGTCCATTTGTATGTTTGTGTGCGCTCGCGTTTTTGTGCACATGTTTGTGCATGTTTACGCGTGTGTGTGCGTATTTGTGCACCCAATGGTATGTGCGTGCGCGTGCTTCCGGCGTTGTGTATGCGTTTGTGCGTGCGCTCACAATTCTGCGTGGGCACGCTGAAAGCGCAGACCTAGTCGAAAATCGCGTAATTTGGAGCAAATCGTGTAAAAAAAATCGCGTAATATCAAGCAAATCGCATAAAAAAATCGCGTAATTTTGAGCGAATAGCGTAAAAAATATCATGCAAAAAACTCATAAAAAAGAATCCAGCGTACTTGCAAATAACATGCTTCTTCGTAACATGGAATACATGTTTGATACAGGAAATATAATAAAATGAAGACAGCTCAAATCGGACTATTCTTTTCACCCTTAGAGAGGGTGAAAAACTTGAGAAAGGAATAGTCCGATCTGTGCCGTCTTTCATTTTATTATATTTTCTGTAACAAACATGTATTCCAAATAACAGAGAAACATGTTATTTACAAGTGATTGAAGAATTTTGAACACGGTCCGCGACGATCCATTTTGGTAAAATAAAACTTACGTTTGAAAGCAGCAAGCATCCTCTAACATGCGAAATGAAAATAAATATAACCCGTTCAAGCAGTTTTAATCGTCAGTGAAAGCTTCTGCTTTTATACTTGTAAGAGAACGAAAGAGGAAAGGAACGAAACAAAAGAATCAATGTTACTGTGTGCGTAGAGAATATTTCGTTTCCACTTCACCCCGATACACTGAAATTAATCCACCGAAAATGACTGTAGTGGAAGTGAGAGTTGTATGAATAAAATTCAATCACATTTATTAGCTTCGAAAATAACTAGCCCTGACTAAGAGTTGTCTCCAGAGATGGTAATCTGAGAGGGGATACACTTACTTCACTACAAATCAAATCTAAATTATTAGAACCGGCGACCGGCGGTTGAACTATTTCGCTTTTATATATTTTATTATAGGTTTTATATTTTTATTATAGTTTTTATATATTCGAGGTAATTTTGCATGTTGTTGAATCAAAAAAGGATCTGGACAGAGACGAGACCGCCCAAAGAACACCGATTTCACTTCGGTGTTCTGTTGGAAATTCATTATCATCATTATTCATCATAATTTACCACTGGTTAATTTTGAGTTCTGTTATAAAGTTAATACTGTTATGAGTTGATAATAATTAATATTTAATATATAATAAAATTATAACACATTAATAACATAATAACATTTCTGACATGTCAGTAATCACACCTTAATTACTTGTGAAAGATTTTTTTTGTAATATCCGGTCACTATCCGGTACCCGGCCGGGTAGCAAATATTGGCCGGATAGTTACCGGATGTCCTTTTCATCTCTAGTTTTAACTTTCCTGTACTCGCGCGCAAAATCTTAACTCGCATATTCGCGCACGGTGTCACAGACTGTAATTTTGCTATTGTGTTTTTCTAGGCGTGATGGTATTCAATTTAAGTAAAAAAAATATATAATTGAATCTTCAAACTTCAGAAAATATATTAAAATATATGAAACTCCAGAAAATATATTTTCTTCAACTTACTTCAGTTTCAATAGTCATTTAATTCAGCCTTTTCAGAACAGAAATTGGTTCCCGGTCTGTGAGATCGTACGCTCGAGTACAGGATGGTTAATTAAAGAAAAAAATAGGTCATACCAATGAAAACTCAATAATAAATTATTCTATAAAATAAAAATAATGATCGGTTACTAAATCATTGATAAATAATACTTTATTTTGTTTCCAGAATTCTCAAATAGTTATTTAACAAATGATATACCTAAATAACTACCAATTTGAAAAAAAAATATTTAAACGAAAACTTTTAAGAATGAATATCTAGTTTTACATCTTAATCCATTGCGTTAGGATAGTGTCACCATCCTAGACCAGGTGGAGAGCGCCTAGGAGTACCTACGCGGTCGAACGGTAGACCGAGGACTACCGTTTGGCCATCCCTGATATACGGGAACAAATCTGCACATACGAAACGTCTTTCTGCAATCCTTCCAATCGAAGCTTCGAGCAACTGCTTTGAAATTTCCTATATTTGCTCCGATAGCTATTCTAGCATAAATTGCAATCTGACGTCAGCTTCATAAAGGGTACATTTCTTCCGCAATAGCAGTTCAACAGCGACCAGAACTGGTTCGAGGGCATCAACCAATTTCACGAGTAATATTTCAAAGCGGTATAAAGGCAAATGTTATTTATTACGTAGAAAAATTACCGAAATTACCGGTTATTGATTGTAAAATTACCGGTAATTCGGTAATGGAAAATAACCCGGTATTACCGGTAAAACCGGTTAACAATCCCTAGCAGTCAGGTTTCTATCGTCATGTCAACGAAGTTTCCGACCCATCTGATGGTTCTAGGCGTAGTCTCCAGCGAGGGGAATGCAATGCCCCCGTATTTCTTTGATCAAAGACTAAAGGTAACAGGCGATGTATATTTCAAGGTTCTGCAGAATGGTGTTGTCCCGTGGATGAAGAGGGTTTTTTTTTATCCAGAATATATATTTTATTAAGGCTCATATGGCGTCAGCCTAACGGGGCCGGGAGTTCAATATTTTAACAATGTTTGCTTAGACTATGTTAGTAATATGTAACCGATTACTCGCGGTTGACTCGAGGTTAGTATTACAAGTGTTCTCATAATTGGTATGTCGCAGTCTTCGATGCTCTGTACGTGTGCCCGACACGGGATACTTCCTATTGGGATGCAGCTGACCATTAATCAGCAACGCCCCCCTGCGTCTTTAAGATGTAGGTTTTTGCTGACCGTCATTTTATCTTCGAACAAGACGGAGCACCTGCTCATAATGCCATGAAAACATAGGAATCGCTTACTGAAAATGTTCCGGAGTTTTGGGAGAAGCAAATTTGGTAGAGATCAATTCTTTGGATTATTATGTGTGGGGCGTCGTCGAGCCGGATACCAATAGAATGCCTCACACCATACTTAGGTCGTTCAAAGCTAAGAACAAGGAGGTGATGACATCTATGAATCGAAACACAGTAAAACGTGCATGCGGCAGTTTCGGGAAGGGTTATTTTTTTGGAATGAAATAATTTACAATTCCCATATGTTACGAAAGAAAATAAACATTGGCTGCCATACAAATGAAACATAAATTTCTGCGTTACTCGAGAATTAATCAAGCAATCGAAACCAAATTTGGCATGTGAAGGTTTTAGGGTGCAATAAATGTTTATATGATGGTTAGACTCTCCACTACCCTATCCAAGGAGGGGCTGCCATACAAATGAAACACAAATTTCTGCATTACTCGAGAACTAATCAAGCAAATGGAACCAAATTAGGTATATGGAGGTTTAAGAGTACAATAAATGTTTCTATGGTGATTAAACACTCCACCCACTCTACTAAGGGGGGCACACAAACACAAACTTCTGCATAACTCGAGAACTAATCAAGCACAATTTGGGATGTGAGGGTTTTTTGGTATGAGAAATGTTTCTCTGATGGTATGGCACCCCTCCCTCCTCTGGAATGGAGAGGGTCCCATAGAAATATTACACATATTTCAACCAAAAATATTCCAACCAAACATGACAATTGAAAATTATCGGAAATCTCTGAAGGAAAAAGGTAAAATTCGGAAAAATTAATTTCCCATATGTTATACAATTACATAGTAACAAGTGCTGTTAGTCCATTTGATGTTTGCGCTAGCGAAATTGATCTCTGTTCGAAACTGGAAATGGATTCTAATGCGATGAAACGCACTCTTCTTCTTCTATCTATACCAATAAAAGAGTATCGCCGAATGTGTTGATAAGAGCAGAACTCGAGGAAGGAATTGTCCGATTTAGGGCTGTCTTTATTCTATCATATTTTCTGTATAAAACATTTATTTCATGTATTGGAGAAACATGTTATTTGCAAGTAGTTGAAAAATCTTGAACGAGAATTGTGCCTGAAAATAATCTGATGTTATAATGATGAGTTTTGCTAGAAATATTAGGAATTTTATAGTAAAAGGTAAATTCAACGGGGTCGATCAGAAGATCAATCAATGAACAGTTTTGCGATTGGACCCATGAACTTGCACATAGTAAGAAAACGAGAATGTTTGAAGGTATTGGATAACAAAAAACAAATGTTGGGCGGGATGAAGTTTGCCGGGTCAGCTAGTTTATCAATAAACGAATTGAGTCGTCTGGGAATGCAGCCCAGTCAAACGTTCATATTTTTTTCTCATATCATTGAACTTTTTCATATCTATGTTCTAAAAATGTCTCATGTAAACTTCTTGTGATCGAACTTTCATAGTTTCGGAGTATGCATAGTCGCCCATAACCCAAATCTATGAAAATTTTTGCGATTTCATGGTATGCGAAAATAGTTTTTCATGTGATATAACTTTCTATGCATGTTGTTTTATATCAAGATTAGTTAGTCTTAGGATAATAATGTCTGTATAGTTTTTCATACAGAATTGCGTGTAAAATGAATGCAGTTGTAAAATATTCAAATCATTGAACCAAGTATGTTTTAGGAGTAACGAAGAAACTTAAAATTTTGTGTTTTTTTGAGTTTTTCCTAATTTTCCAAAAATGCATGATATTGTTTTTATCAACCAAATGAAGCTACCATTTTGTCTCAAATTCCAAAATTCTGATTTTTGACTCAAATTCCGATCACTTCATTGTAAAAGCTGAATTTATTGAACATCAATGTTATTTTGACACCTTTTAATGTTGTTATACAGAAAGGGGTTTTCATTATTCGATTATTTATAACATTGATGTTCAGTAAATTTAATTTCAAAATGAAGTGTACGGAATTTGACTCTATTCGGAATACAAGTCAAAACAGTACAGCGTTCCGAAATCACTCAAAAACCCTTCGACCCTTTACTCCTCAATCCTTTGTTAAATGTAGATCTATAGATATCAGTGCATGCTTCCTACTTTATCTTTTCTTTCCTTGAAATTATTTTTTATTAATAAAAAAGGGAGGAGTCTAAAATCGTACTTTTTCTGTCCACGTGGTATGTGGACAGCCCCTTGCATGTTACATTTGGGTTGAAGAAATTCGGGTGAACGACATTCGAATGTTTGTTACATTGAGGAGAATGTTTTTTTATGATAAACTCGGGTGCTTGACCATGGTGTTAATGATCATGACATCGTGCTTCAATGTTTTAGGAAGTGTCGAGCATAACGTACCATTAAGTTTTTCGATTGTCGCAATCTCCTATCACCTTCTTCACTATATCAAATAAGGAAACAAACATCTTGCATGCGTCAAGCATGGATGAGTGTTCCAGGAAATGCCATTCAGTGTGGGCTATGTGTTCATTATTACCAATGAGGCTAAACCTCTTTTTGTCTTTTTATTGGTTTTAAAGCACGAAAACATATAAGCTTACTGTTACGATAGATGTCACGAACTTATGTTCTAGCCAAAAACAAGTTATGAAAGCCTGTGAGTCAGGAATCAAAAATCAAAAACATTTTGTGTACTTTACAAATACTGTTATGCCAATACATAAGACACAAGCTTGATTGTCAGCTAGTTGTTTTTAAGCGTTTGTGATACCATTTCCTGCTTTCTGACAACACGATTCTTCAAACCGAACATCATTCAACTTAACTCACACACATGCCAAAACTGAAGAAGAGGATGCTTGGAGCGGGCGGCGGGGATAAATCGTACGCAAATAGAGCGCCATTAACAGATGCAAAGCAAAACAAACGGGTTGTCATTGCTGCTTCCCCGAAACACCAAGTGAGCGCTCTCGTCGTTTCGATGATTTGCATCGTCACGATTCTGCCAGGCCCCGGCGCTCGATGCGACGGACGGATCGAGACTCACCCGTCAAGGGCACAAATGGCAACTGCTGCAAAGTCCAAATTCTTCGAATAGCAGAGAAAAACAAACACACACTCTAGCTAAAGCGAAGTCAACCGAAAGCAAATCGAATGCCGTGTGTCCCCCCACACAATGAACTTTTGTCAGTATTGTCAGGATCCGGCAAATTTACGTCCCAGTGCAGACCATGAGAAAACGTAATCGTACGTTACTGAATATTCCACGGTTCATTCAAACTGTTTTTCGCTTTAGAAACCAGTTGACAATAGAGGTAATATTTGTTTTATGATTTGAGGACCCCAAGATGAGAACGGCTCATGCGAGAGGACAAACAACATACCTTCTATTATCTCGGTGACAATGTTGGACTGAAGTATAGCCTTGAGAAAAAATATCAACTATATTGTGCAGCGCAAGTCCACATTATTTTCTGCTACAGTACTACAGTCACAAGGATTCCATACACGGCACAGTCCTTTAATGTTGTATAACTAACAATATAATCAGTTATCAAAAAACTAAACATACCGTTAATAGCAGAATTAAATATACACCCCGCGTTGGTTTGTTATTTTTGAGTACAGGTAAACCTTTTTTTGTGCGGGGGATAGGGACCACACAAAAAAAAATCGTGCAAAACTTCACCAGCAGCTTTAAAAAATCGTGTTCGGTACACATTTTGAAAAAACTTTTTTTGTGCGGTAGATAGGGACCGCATAAAAAAGCTTCCCCCAAGAAAATAACACCATTCCACGCCATTCACCGTCAATTTCCTTTTGTTTCCCTGCTTTGCGGTGGGACACTTTGCCTTCTCGGTTGCGCATGGCTGTTTTGTGCTTTTAGTTGCAAGTTGAAACGTGTTGCTGTTAGAAATCATGCTTAGCAAAAACTTAGAAAAACTTAGAGCATTTGATGAGAGGAGGGGAATGATTTGTGCACCCGTGGCCGAGTGGTTAGCGTCATAACTAACATGCCGGGTGTTCGGGTTCGATTCCCGTTCTGGTCGGGGGAATTTTTCGTCAAAGAAATTTCCTCCGACTTGCACTGTGATCACGCGTATTCTAGAGCTTGCCACTCAGAATGCATTCAAGGCGTGTTATTTGGCATAGAAATCTTAACTAAGTACTAATAAAAATGACGCAAGTAATACTACGTTGAGACGGCGAAGTTCCTCTAGGAACGTTAGTGCCATTGAAGAAGAAGAAGAAGAAGAAGAAGGGGAATGATTTCAGAAGTGAATAATTGAGACGCAAATATGTTTTTTTTCGCACTGAAATGCATATAAACCATCTAAAAAAACTAAATGGACGATACCTTCGTCAAATATGCTTCTTTTCATACACCGCACAAAAAAAAAATCGCAAAAAAACCCCACAAGAACAGAAAATCGCACAAAAACATGTTTTACTGTATTTCGGAGTTCAAAAGTAAATAATTACAGAGTCTTTCAGGTAAAACGCTCACGTAAAAAAATCGAATAGCTCTTTATAATTTATTTTTTCGCTTCGTCGATGGTAACACTGCATTCCCCACTTCGGGACGATTATATTCGACTACTCGTCAGTCTGATGTTTAAGTATTAAACTGTACAATTTACAAGAACTTGTATTTACAAGCCTTAATGAAACTTTGTCCTCTTATGGTAACATTTCTCGTCGTCGATTACTTCCTCTGGGGGTACGTGAAGGACCGTTGCTATATTAATAATCCACAAAATTAGGAGGAACTTAAAGAAGAAATAACTCGGATTTTCAACAGCATCGGAGTTAGTTAATGTTAGAGTTGTGCATGAAGAATTTTGTTCACCGTTTAAAACGCGTTGCCGAACAAAGGGGTGGTCACATCGAAAATGTCCTAAAAAAGCTTTATTTTCGTTTTTTTAAAATAAAAATCGGTTTACTTTTGTAGAAGTTATTAAAATTTGTTGCGTGAGCATTTAATCTGAAAGACCCTGTTAAAGCGACTCACATTCATCGTAAAATTGATCCTTTTTACTCTCATGTAGTGATAAGAAGAAAAAATGGTTACATTTCTACTTCTTGTTTAAAAACAAACAAAAAATCTTCAATTCAGACGTTGCAAAATTGGGTGTACAGTTCAAGTTTTTCTTAAAAAGAAAATTAAAATCAGTTCAGAAATGTTAACAGATAACAAAAATCAATCTCCTATCATTTGGTATTGTCCCCTTAGGCGTCTAGCACTGTCTGCAAACGCCGAGGCGAGATTTTTGGTCACTATAAACGGAATGCTCTCCCTGATTTCCTTGATCGTCGTTTCGAGTTCTGCTTCGTTCCTGGATTTTTATTCTTCAGACATTTTTTGTTTGCCCACCATAGATGCTCAATAGTTTTTAAATCCGGTGATTGCGGAGGTGTTTTGAGTAGATTGGGGTATTATAGAGTAGGCACTTCCGCACAGTGAGATCAGTTTGCTCCGGGTCATTATTCTGTTGAAAGTAGTAATCACGAAAGAGACCCAATTTCTGCACGGGACACTGAAGCTTACGTTTCAGGATGTTCAATGAAGCCATCTTGTCCATCGCCGAATCGATAAACTCCATGGTTCCAGTTCCAGAAGCCGCCATCGCACCATACATCATCTGACTGCCGCCGCCATGTTTTACTGTGGGAACCAAATGCTGAATCTGGAGCACCGATCCTGGTTTCCTTAACACCATCTGTCCTCCATCCGATCTAAAGAAATTGATTTTCATCTCACATCTCACTCCTTAGGTCTGTTAACATATGCCTTAGCAAACTGTGGTCGTTTTTTTCATATTCACCATCGAGATGAAAGACTTTTATACGGCCAACACAACCTCTCAGATTGCTCCTGTATGCTTCTCTCCGGACAGTGTCCGTGCTGACAGGTCTTCCAATGGTGCCGGCTACTTCGGTAATCAATTTAAGAATGCTTGTTTTATGGTTCTTTCGAAATGTGCGCACAACTACTCGTTTATCATGAAGACAGGATACGTTTGTGTCGTTCTGTCTACTCGGGAGATTTTCCATGGTTCCTTGGTATTTCCACTTATGATTTTGATTTTTTTTGGTGATTTTTCTTTGCTGTATAGTGGGTTCTTCCAAGTATATAAAGTATATAAGTAATATTGTTATATAAATTCATACTCATTATCATTGTACGCGTAACAATATCTATTTATTTCCTCTAACTTGCCATTTTGATAAAAACTTTTTCAAACATCAAACATCATAAAAAATAAAAACCAACTCTGCCCAAGCAGTGGTTAAGTGTGGACACCAATCACTGATGAAAAAAAGTAGCTAACTCGCAAAAATCTTACTTACAAGGCTAATTTGTTCGGAGAAATTTAAAGTGTACACTCAAATTTGCGATGCTTACAATAGAGATTGTTTTCAAGAGTGCGAAGTATTACTTGAGGGGCTTAGAATGCAAGGGGTGTAAGTGACTTGATCGATTTCTCTTTATCGACTTTCTCTTTTGATCATAACTTAACTGCAAACACATTTCCAGCTTATTTGACAATGTGGACGATAGGTCAGAACCTCAATTATCGGTTTCTATAGCAAAATCAAATTGGAACGTTTTTATGCGCTAAGTTATTCACGAAAGAAAAAGTTGATGAAGAGAAATCGATCAAATCACTTACACCTCCTGCGTTCTAAGCCCCTCACTTGGTAGTGAATGTATCACAGCCAAAAGAATCATCGATGAGCGCGGCGAAGTCAGCTAAATTCCCCTTTTTATTCTCATACACACAAATATTTTTTTTCATACTCTGCATTGCATTTGTACATAGAGTTAGAAAGCTGGTTTCTTTCAAACCTTTTCTCTCATCATGAAAAGCTATATAAGAGACGAATGAACTCTCAGAGTTTAAAGTCTCTTTAATTCAAAACTTAACCCCATCATAAATTACTGCACGATTACGTTTGCTCTTACGTTCTTGGTTCTTTTTTACTGTTATTGATTTATTCTTAGTTAGAACTGCACCTACGAATGACGGATCGCTGCGATAGCATGTCCGGGGAGGATCCTGAAACTATTGAGAGCCAGAGCAGAGGGTCCGTTCGCGTTCACATAATCACGTCACTTATCTCAGTGAATCTTGATTTTCACCTCTCCCCACTAACGACTACCCACCCATGATAAACGCTAGGGAACCACGCTATAGAGGCGACCATTCTGGCTTTCAGGCGGCGAATATCATACTAACATTCCTTCCTTTCCCCTGTTGACTGTAAGGTCGTGGCCGACGTCGTTATTGACTATTTAAAGCTCAATTTATAAAACCTTGCACAATGAGAATGCTTTGCTACTCCCAAGCGTCATTCAGTTTGCTCTTTGTACAATTTCGCTGGTTCAGGTCAATCATGGAGAGCAACTACGAAGTGTACAGTCTACCCAAGCTCAAGCCTAGAATAGAGATTGTTTCCAATTTTTAGGAATAAACAATTAGCAGAAACCTTTTCTCGGAAATTTATTGCACGTACAGCTAGTTAAATGGGTTAGTAATTAATATGCATCAAAAGAATCAATGTATTCAAAATATTTAATACCAGATAAAAAAAAAAATAAAGTATCGTCAAGTAGCCTGTGTACACTCAATTTTGCGATAGACTGTATATATTGTGAGCTTTGAGTACGAACATTGTTGGACAAATTTTAAAAGGGTTAAAAAATATAGGGGTTGCTGCCTAGGAAACGACTGCATTATTGACGTAAGACTGCAGAATTATTTTATTCAATCCGCTTTTTATTACTTCGAATGTTGCATTTCGAAATTACTCTTCAGTGGAGTGTTTTGGTGACCATGGAATGAGCCGATAGTATTGATAATTTTTCGGAGCAGCTGAAGATCATAGATTCATGATTTATTCTTGTTCTCGCGAGAACAATACACAAGCTGGTTATATGGTTATATGATGTGTGTCCGAATTGCCAATACACCTAGTTCACTCAGTATGCATCTCTTCTTCCAGACACGTGCAGCCATAGGCTGTTCTATATTTGTTCCTTCCTTCACCATTATCTATTTTTGACAATACATAAAATCAACAATACGTAGGGGAACTGCGGGTAATACGGACAGTGGGGGTAATATGGACAGGTGGTTGTTACATTTTGAATTTCAAATTTCTGTTAATGAGAACATGTTCTACATGTTATTCTATAATATTTCAACCACCCTAAGGCAATGAAAACTGATCAAAAGTTGAAAAAGTAAACACAAACTAAAATTCATACATGATTCCGCATGTGAATGTAATTTTAGCGGTTTCGATATTAAGCATTCTGAGTTGTTTAATATCAATTTGAATTCACTGATGGTTATATTTAAGTTTGTGAGTTTACAGAGAAGCGATATGGGGTATGTACGGCAAAGTAAATCCATTCCTAAGTGGAAAATTTAAATTATTGAAATAATTATACTGGTGGGGTCGAAATGGACAGTGAATGTTGAGATCACATCCAATCTATGATGGAAAGTGATAGGAAGAATATTCAACACTTTTCTCTATTGCTTTCTCTGTTTGTTCTATTTCAGTAGCCGGACACACAAGCACTGAGAAAGAGCGAAATTATTCCTCTCACGAGTGATAAACTTCTACGCTTCGTATATTATAAGCCTGTCCATATCCCCCCCACTACATATCCATTAGACCCGCATCGAAATAAGTTCTACTTTTCGGTCTGTTTCAATTTCAGTAAAAAGCATTGGAAAACACTTTTTTGTGGAACATTCGGCCGAATAATCTGAAAAAAACCTATATTGAATTGCAAGAAACTGCATTTAAGTTTTGCAAAGCATGAGTTTCCAGCGCTATAATTGAAGTTCTTCTTAACATGCCCGTATTGTCCCCACTTCCCCTACGTGTGAACTCTGTACTCACGAGCAAAATTTTCGTTCTTGATTTATGAGGTCATAAGATCGTAAGATTCATAAGATTCGAAAGGAGGAAAAAAATTGAAAGTATCACTCACACCCGTTCTATATTAGGCCGTATGAATAAAAAAAGGATTTACGTTTCCAAGTAAAGTAAACTTTCTTGAATCCGTATTTACGATTATTTTTGACTACATGAACATCGAGATACTTGAAGAATATATTCTGGTAAATAATGGTAAGTTGAGTTTTTAATTGTTACTAAAAATACAAATTAGTAATTTACAGTCAGAGTGTCTGTCGAGAAATCGATTAGCAGCGGCAAAAGTGAAATCGAGAAAACAGTTGATCAGGTAGCCTATTCCCAGCAACCGGGAAGTAGTGATAGCGGCAGAAAGAAGAAGAACCTATCCAAACAAGAAGAAATGGATGCAGTGGATGCAGTACTTGTGGATTAGACTACTTTTTGAAAATGGCCAAAGTTTTTTCTCCTAATAAAAAAATTCAAATTAAACTGAAAAAAAAATATTTAAAAATGGAAATTCATTTTTCTTACAAACGTATTTTTCCTAAATTCTGATAAAAAATAGATGAATAACACTTACAATTTCCAACAAGTCATCCATGCATCGGATTATAAAAAAAATATATAATTTTCGTAGAAGTATAATTTTCGGAAAAATCACATATTATTATAACTTCTCCTTCTGCTAAACATTGTTTTCTTGTTTTTGAAAATCTTGCTTGTTCATTTTTAATGAAATCGTGATGTATCAATTAATCAATTTTCTTCACAAAACGTGAGCAAAATTCTTCTGAAGATTTTATTCAATTCAATTCTACATCTATCAGTTGACACCCACTGCTCAAAAGCCACCTCTATAACATTTTTTTAAATTCAATTGAACTTGATAGCTTTTTCTTTCAAATGATAATCCATTACAATTTGCACAAATACCATATCATTGTGCAGAATTTTTTGGAGTTTTCAAGATTGTCTTTCGATTTCGATGGTTGTTTATTGAATTATTCATCATCAAAGATGAAGGGGTGATTTTTCATTCAACTGAAATATCTCGGTGTGGGAAAGTCCTACAGGAACGTTCTTGGAACCAAATAAAAACTGGTCGATAAGGTTAATTGGATTAATTTAGTTGGTTAGCAAAAAATTGTGTTAGTCCAGAAAATCTTTTAAAACACAGAGAATAATCGATTTTTCATTTCTTCCCGCTATTGTTGCCCACTACACCTACACTAGGGTGGCAGCGAAAATGGTCACGTCAAATTTCAAAAACCCACCATGTACATTTTGTTTATTGGCCTAAAAATGACCTGTGCAAAGTTTCAGCTCAATCGTACATGATTTACGGGTGCCTCAAAGCGCTCAAAGTTTTGATTTTTTAATCCTCGAAAATCTTCCAAGTAAGGGAAATTTGGAAAATCGAAATTTTTTTCTCGATGCCAAATGACTGAGAAATGCATGAAACGTCGAGATCTGGTGTTATCTCGAGAAAAAATTTTTGGCCGAAAATCGACCTTATGGGACTAAACCTGAGAGGAAATGAAGGTATGGACAAAAATAATTTTTGGTCCTCGAAAATCTCTCAAGGGGGGAGTAAAGGAAATATATAAAATTAAATTTTTTTTTTCGATGGACACAATCCTCTACAATTTTGTTTCTATTGAATGTCCCTTCAGCCGGACAGAGCTTAATTTAAGGTCCTAGACGTTTTGAACATTGCAGATAAAAAAATCTATGAAACCATGGAACATAATTGATGATTTATATACAACTAGCTGATCCGGCAAACTTCGTCCCGCCCAAAATTTGTTTTTTGTTATCAATACCTTCAAACATTCATGTTTTCTTACTATGAGCAAGTTCATGGGTCCAATCGCAGAACTATTCATTGATGATTTTCTATTCGACCTCGTTGAATTTCTTCTTCTTCTTCAATGGCACTAACGTTCCTAGAGGAACTTCGCCGTCTCAACGTAGTATTACTTGCGTCATTTTTATTAGTACTTAGTTGAGATTTCTATGCCAAATAACACGCCTTGAATGCATTCTGAGTGGCAAGCTCTAGAATACGCGTGATCACAGTGCAAGTCGGAGGAAATTACTTTGACGAAAAATTCCCCCGACCAGAACGGGAATCGAACCCGTACACCCGGCATGTTAGTTATGACGCTAACCACTCGGCCAAGGGAGCACTCGTTGAATTTACCTTTTACTAAAAAAAATTCCTAGTATTTCTAACAAAACTCACCATTATAATATCAGATTATTTTCAGACACAATTCTCGTTCAAGATTTTTCAACCACTTGCAAATAACATGTTTCTCCGTTACATGGAATAAATGTTTTTTGCAGAAAATATGATAGGATAAAGACAGCCCTACATCGGACAATTCCTTCCTCGAGTTCTGCTCTTATCAACACAACCGGCGATCCTTTTTTTTGGTATAGATAGAAGAAGATATACGAGTGCGTTACATAACACTAAACTCCATTTCCAGTTTCGAACAAAGATCAATTTCGCTAGCGCAAACATCAAATGGACTAACAGCACTTGTCTCTATGTAATTGTAGAACATATGGGAATTTAATTTTCCGAGTTTTACCTTTTTCTTTCACAGTTTTCCAAAAATTTCCAATTGTTATGTTTGATTGGAATATTTTTGGTTGAAATATGTGTAATATTTTTATGGGACCCTCTCCATTCCAGAGGAGGGAGGGGTGTCATACCATTATAGAAACATTTCTCAAACCCAAAAACCCTCACATCCTAAATTTGTGTTTCGTTTGTATGGCAGCTCCCTTTAGAGAAGGGGGAGAGGAGTGTATTCACTATAGAAACGTGTGGTCATCCGTAAAACCTTCAAATGTCAAATGTGGCTCCATTTGCTTGATTAGTTTTCGAGTTATGCAGAAATTTGTGTTTCATTTGTATGACAGCCTACCCTTAGAGAGCGGGAGGAGTGTCTAACCACCATAGAAATATTTATTGCATCCTAGAACCTCCACATGCCAAATTTAGTTTCGTTTGCTTGATTAATTCTAGAGTAATTCAGAAATTTATGTTTCATTTGTATGGCAGACCCCCCCCCCCTGGAGAAAATGGAGGACTATCTAACCACCGTAAAAACATTTATTGCACTCTAAAACCTCCACATGCCAAATTTGGTTTCATTGCATCCTAAGAGTCCCCGCAGACTGCAGATTGTTTTACGGCCGATAGTTTGATCGGCCGATAGTTTGATCGGCCGACTTAATCAGTATGGAGAGATATGCAAGATAGGATCGTGGTATCGAGATGGATAAAAAAAAAACTTTATTCTCTCATTTAATACACGTCTTCTTATGTGTTAACACTTTGGAATTCAATTTGGGACTGACTCAGGCAATCCAGAGTAACCTATTTTATTGGGACGAACTACAGCGTCAGCATCCGTGTGTGGTGGCTCGCGGGTTTCGGATTGCACCTCTCGCGTGTGCGGTTCATCTTCAATTATGCTGCATGCGCGTCTCGTTGGTTTCGGGTTGCGTTTCCTGATTATGCTGCTATGCTGCGGGGGCGGGATCCCGTCGTAACGCCTCCCCCCTAGGTGTCGAGCGTCCTCGTTTGACTCTTCATACTCTTCAACAACGCAACCATTGCCTCTGATGGTTGTTGCGGGGTGGATGGTGATTCGTCCTTTTCCGTGGGTTTTGGGTTAGGATCTGCTGCGGCTTCATGCATCTGGCAGGGAATAGTGGTATTGGGTTTTGTCTTCCTATTCTTCAAGTATCTGCGAATAAAGAATAGGAGAATTGCAAGGACGAGTAAGGAGGTCAACAGTGATCCTCCAACGGTTTGTGTTTTGGACAAATGGACTTTGATTTTGTTCAACTCTTCGAGGTTGTCTATGGTGATGGTGTGAAGTGTTTCTGCATCGGGGATATGTTCTTTGGCTTCTATAATTTTCCCAAAGATTGGTGTCATGAATTGTAACTGTTCGATAACTTTGTTTACGTTGTGGAATGTACTGTTTCCTATTTTAACTGTACAGTTTTCAGTTTCTATGATGGTTGGTGTTGTTATTTCTCTCGAGTCGCCACATGAGTCCGAAATGTTAATTCTTACTGTGGTATCCACTATTATGGTCCCTGGAATTATTTCTCTGATTTCGGGGTTTTCCTTTTGTTTTGAAAAAATGCATTTTGCTTTGAAGTTATTTAGAATATTGGAGATGCATTCGTCGGTGATTGCCTTTGTTCTTTCGCATATCGTGCATTTGCCGGATTGTTGGAAGAGCTTTTCCTTATATTTTGCTACGTATTTTATGTTCGTGCTGATCTTCGAGCTGTTTCCGCCGACTGGTTCTAACTGCAGTAGTTCGTAGTCCCTATTTTCTACTATCGGAATTTTTACAATGACAATAAAATGATTTCTTTTTATTGAGACAATACTATTGATGTGAACAAATATTTCGTCTTCATACGTCAATCTTATGTTTTGCTTAGTTAGAAAATTCCAAATATAAAGTTTTTCTGCTGGGCTAAGTATATTTTTATTTATCAAGTTTAGTTTAGATAGTGTTATTTGTTCTTCCAAATCTTCTAGTATTCTTATAATAATATCTATGTTAAAAATAAGGTTGATATATCCTAGCTCATTTTGAGATTCTCTTACTGATTCCTCGATATCTATTAATGTTTTTGATACATTGCTCAAATGGATTTCTAGGAGATTGTTAATTCGTATTTGTTTTGATTCATTAGTTATAAATTTATTCAAGGTTGTTTCGAGTTTATCAAAATTTTGATTGATCAACAAAAGATCTTCGTGATCGGGATTTCCAGCTATGAATTTGATTGTAGAACCTAAAGCGTCTATGAGTCCTCTTCTACTTCTCCTAGGAGATAAGCTGTTGGTTTTGGCGTGCGCAATTTTTAACTTGTAATCAAGGGTATTTTTTAGATGGGTTGTTGTATTTAATGTGTTTGCTAGCTTTTCTATGTATAAGATATTATTTTTAATATCGTTCATATTAATTTTATGTATTATTCTTTCGTATCCGAGTTTTATTTTAACTTGATTGATTTTAAAGACTATTAAGCCATTGTTATTTGATACATCCTGATACGTCGTTGCGGATGTAAGGGCGAACAGTCTGCAAGGAAATGTAAAGTTGTTTATCAAATTTGTATTATTATTCCTTTAGGATTTCAAGCGATTTTTGTGAATTTTTATGTTGTTTTTATCGGTAAAAGTTAAATCGTTGTCTGTTAGTACGGTTGCTATTTTATAAGGATCTCGATCTTTGTTAAGTCGTTGCGTTATTTTAATATATTTATTATCGTTTGTATGAAGTTGGGGTGGTTTTTTATTGTTTTCGTGCTGTTTTTCGTACGCTGCTTTCCTTTTGTCAAGTTCTAATTTCACTGCGGATTGAAGTTTGTTCGCGTTTTCAGTGATTTCTTCGATGTCGACCGTGTTTCTTTGGTTGAAAACGAGCTCGCGGGGTTTTCTCTTAGTGACCGAATGATATGTGTTATTATAAATATCTGTTATGATATTCATTTGGTCATTAAGCGAAATGTTGGTGTGTTTATGTTTCAAGGTTCTGTATAATTCGATCAAAGTCGTATGAAAACGTTCTACGATTCCATTCGAGTTTGAATTACTCGCAAAGTGCATTTCGATGCCAAGATCATTCAAAAATCCGACAAAGTCGATTGATTTAAAGGTTGGTTCTTGATCGCACACTATGGTTTGTGGTCTGCCGAATATTCTGAGGTGTTCTGTGATTGCTTTTTTCATGTCTACTATTGTTCGGGATTCTAAAGCGATTATGTTAGCGAATTTTGAGAATGAGTCGACGATCGCAAGCCATTTTGATCCTTTCATGAAAAATACATCGATATGAATTCGTTCAAAAGGTTTTTCTCCAAATGTGCTTTTGTGGATAAGCTGGGGTGGCCTCCTGTCATATTTACTTTTCTTGCAAATGTCACAGGATGCTACGTGAATTTTTAATTTACGATCGAGTTCCGGGAAAAAGTATCTTTGTAAAATTTGAATTTTATTTTCTTTCATTCCGCGGTGCGCTAAGGAGTGTGTCTGTTTTATGATTTCATCTTGGGTGTTTTCCAGTCGTACATCTTCCAGTAGCGTTTCTGAAATAAAAACCTTGAAAATTTTATTAGTCGAGAAATATTTTCTGTATGTTTCTTGAATAAGTTGGATCAGAGAAATAGGTGCTTTGATGCCGCTCACACCTTTAGGATTCAATAGCATTTTAAATACTTTGGTGATTTCCTCCTCATTGTAGAATGGTCTCACTATCGTGTGTCTATGGTATCTTGGGAATATTTCTTCGTATACGTCGGTCGCAATAAGCGTGTCTTTCGCCCGTTCTGTAATTTTGCTTTTTATGGCCCTAATGTATTGAAAATACACCATTGAGCCTTTCTGATTTTTAAATAGCTCTAACGTATTCTCGACATCGTCGATCCACGCTTGAGTTTCACTTCTTCTAGTTCCTTTGAATTCGTGTAAATTACGAATGGGGTCAGGAGTCCTATATTGGAGAAAAGGATCCTCTGCTTTTTGTTTCAGTTTTGCAATAGTTTCAATTAATTTGTTTTGATTTTCTGTTAAGTGTTGAATGTGTTGTATTAATTCGTCCGCAATTGTACTTTGCTGTGCAACTATTGGCACAGACTCATCAAAATCCGGAATCAAAGGCTCCGGTGAAGCCGAATTTCTATCCATATTTGTGCTTTGTGGTTTCACTTTCACTTTTTATTCGCTAGTTTATTCTGCGTTTCTTGTGGGTTTATCGTTTGTGTTTTTTTTTTATGTTAGTATTTGTTTATTCACTTGTGATATTCCAGGTATTCGCTTACCTCGGGTAGGGGCTAGCACCTCTGAATTAGTATCGTTTATATGTCGTTGCAATACATTCACTAAATGTGTCTGATTGCTTTTGTGTTAAAAGTAAAAACTGGGTTACTTACAGGAAAATGTGTATTCTCATCTCCTGGAGTCCTCAAATTGTTCCTTTCGTGCGGGTTCTTTGGGAGGGTTCTGTGTGTGGATCCGATTTCGCTCCTCAAACACACAAACTGCTTGGTATCCGTCCTGCAGCGGTTTCCCGGTGGATGAGTTGTTGCACTGTTGGAACGTAGCTAGTTCGGTTTTCGCGATCACTATTATCACTTAATTACCACACACTTTCACTTGACTGCGCCAGATAGGATCGTGGTATCGAGATGGATAAAAAAAAACTTTATTCTCTCATTTAATACACGTCTTCTTATGTGTTAACACTTTGGAATTCAATTTGGGACTGACTCAGGCAATCCAGAGTAACCTATTTTATTGGGACGAACTACAGCGTCAGCATCCGTGTGTGGTGGCTCGCGGGTTTCGGATTGCACCTCTCGCGCGTGCGGTTCATCTTCAATTATGCTGCATGCGCGTCTCGTTGGTTTCGGGTTGCGTTTCCTGATTATGCTGCTATGCTGCGGGGGCGGGATCCCGTCGTAACGTGCATATGCGCACATTATACCGATTCAGTTGGTTCGGTTTTTGCACTAACAGGCCAACTCGATCAAACTTTCTGCCGATCAAAAGTATGCATTCTGCGAGGGCTCTAAAACCTCAATATGCCAAATTTGGTTTCATTTGCTTGATAGATTCTCGAGTAATGCAGAAATTTGTGTTTCATTTTTATGGCAGCCCCCCCCCCCCCCTTAGAGAGGAAGGTGAAAAGTTTAACCACCATAGAAACATTCATTGCATTCTAAAACCTTCACATGCAAAATTTGGTTTCGTTTTCTGGGTTAATTCTCGAGAAATGCAGAAATTTGTGTTTCATTTATATGGCAGCCTACCCCCCCGCCCCCCTTAGAGAGGAGGGTGGAGTGTCTAACCACCATAGAAACATTTATTGTACCCTAAAATCTCAATATGCCTAATTTGGTTTCATTTGCTTGATTAATTCCCGAGTAATGTAGAAATTTGTGTTTAATTTGTATGGGAGCCCCCCCCCCCTTTAGAGAAGGGTGAGGAGTCTCAAAATATCACGAAAAACTTCGCCGGCCCCAAAAACCCCTACATACCAATTTTCATGTTAATCGATTCAGTAGTTTCCGAGTCCATAAGAAGAATCAGACAGACAGATAGACAGACAGACAGACAGACAGACAGACAGAAATCCATTTATAAATATATAATATATATATATATATATATATATATATATATATATATATATATATATATATATATATATATATATATATATATATATATATATATATATATATATATATATATATATATATATATATATATATATATATATATATATATATATATATAGATAGATAGATAGGCGATGCTGTTGAAAGTTCTCCAAGTTTTATGTAAAACTGATGAAATTTTGTAATCAGAAATTGTAAGCAATAAGCAATTAAATCTCACATTGATAGAAAACTGACAGAGAGCTTGGTGTGAATGAAAGAGGAAGGAAAATGCATATCATTCCAAACATACATGCAGTTTCATCATCTACATTAGCTTTTTTTAGTGTTCGTATACCCAAGCATATTTTGAATTCCAAAGCATTCGCTCAAGCGGATATTTATCGGCAGTTCTATTTATAGAAACATAACCGTGAGACGACGACACTTCCCAAATAATTTGATTCCATCAGTTTGGAAAATTCCAATCTCCAAAACTCCACATATGGTCATTAAACGACCGAATAAATTGGGCCAATGACCAGCGTTGAAAATTGTCCTCGGACGGCATTCCTCTCCGCCACTCGGTGTGTGTTTACGAATAATTGAAAAATAGATCGTTAGCGGAGACGAATTCCGCGAGAAAGCGAAAGAAGATAACCCCACCGCGTCTCGGAATCCGATATTAGGCTGGTGTGAAACGGAGTAAACAATGCGTTAAGCGAGTTAGCTCCCTATAACGGTCGGCACCTCAAGTTACGTTTGCCATTGATTTTTTTTTTGAGTGGAGTGGTTCACCCGACTAGAAACCACCCGTAATATGGCCATTAGAATGCAAAGTGTCCATTAAGGTGAGAGGGGGGTCGGTCGATTGACTCCGAAATCGAAACAGCTCATTTCGAAACCGGTCGGTTATTCACATAAATATGCGTCCGATTTGCGTCAAAATAATTTATTAACACTGTTTGTAATCTAATAAAGAAGTTTGCGATCGTCTATTATCTGACTTTATTGCGGTCAGTAAACTGCGCAGAGTCATAAAATTGGAATGTAATAAAAGAGCGTTTATTCGTCCCAAAACATGAATTTTATTGTCCGTAACGAATTGTGATCTCCCGTTGCTGTGCTTACCGCTTTTCATATATTGATATTAATCACTACAATTTGTTTTGATTCGTTGATGAAAAATATCCGTCATAAATAGAGAATTAAAAAAAACACACGATTCGCATCGTATTAATCTTAGCGTGAATATTTTATCGGTTACTTAGCTAGCCACAGGTATTGCGTCATTGAATTTAATTCAATACTAAGGTGCATTCCTTAATCTGAATATTAATATCGAATCGGCATGGGTGGGAATTGGCACCAACTCGTCTGTTGGACACTCTCAGAGTTCATTCAACCTTTAGGAATGAAGAGATGTTAGCTCATTAGACAACTTTGACTACTCAATTATTCTAAAACGAGTCTAGACTGTCTTCTGGGCGGGACGAAAGCTTTTTGACGTAGCACTACGACTTTTAATAAGGAAATATCTATATTAGGGTGCCAATGAATGTATGGGAAAAAATCGACCCTAAAATTTCACAAAGTTACCTCATACAAAATGTTTGACAACTTGAAAAAAACACCCTATGCAAAATTTGAGCTCAATCGGACTTAAGGGAGGGTGGCGCAAAGCGGTCAAAGTTTGAGTTTTTTTGAAAATCGAAAAATCACACAAGGAGGCGAGTGAAAAAATTTAGGTTTTCAAAAAAAAAATTTTTTTATGTCGAATGTCTTAAAATTGCATGAAACGTCGAGATCTACTTTCATCTCGTAAAATTTTTTTGGTTAAAAATCGACACTCTGAAACATAGTCTTTTCTTCGGAATACGAAGCAGAACGTATAGTTTTGGATGCCAATAAAAATAGTTATCTAGATTTTTCATACGGGACTTCCTGCGAAATGTTGATTTGCATGAGAATATACCCAATGCAAAATATTAACTCATTCAGATTTCATTTACTAGTTTCGGAGATGTGAAAATTTAAGTTTTTTGAAAACTGAAAAATCATATTTGAAAAAAAATTTGATTTTGACATAAAATGTTTTTCGAGATAACAGTAAATATCGACGTTTAGTGCAATCATAATACATTTGCCATCAAATTTTTTTTGAAACCCCGATTTCTGATGATTTTTCGGCTTTCAAAAAACTCAAATTTTAACGTTTCTGACACTAGTAAATGAAATACGAATGAGCTAATATTTTGCATTGGGTATATTATCGCGCAAATCAACATTTCGCAGCAAGATTCAAAAAAATATATTTCAAGAGAGTTTGTATGTTATCGTTCAAATCTGTAAAATTGATCTAAATGATTATTTCCACTGCGAAACATACATAAGTATACCTGTTTTTTTTTATTTTTATGCATTTATATGTATAAAAGAGAATCACATATCAAATTTTATATGTAGTTTTCTTTTAGAGAATTGTGCGGTACAATTTGAAATTTTCGAATTATTAAATTAAGTTTTGAGACACAATATTTCTTTCAAATGAGTTCCTAGGTGTCTTTTTTATATTTATTTTTTTTCCCCAATTTTCACCATCTGCAGTTTTTTATTTTTATAAAATTGATTATTAACTAAATCGTGGATTCAAATTCCTAAGACCAACATATCAACATCCGATCTATTTATAGAATTATCCAATTTCGCATAAAAAAAGTTTCGAAATGCAAAAAAAAAAATATTTTCAGTGGTAGTCTTAACATAGTAAGATGCATTATGAGTATTTTTTTTCCCATATTTTCTTTTCCAAGTTATTGAGAATGATCTAATTTTCTAATTTGTAGCAATACTTTCCATAGCGCTGGTGATAAGGATTGGGGTTCATTTACGGATACACTAATACAATACAATAATAGATTTTAAGAAAATAGAAAAAAATAATATTAGAAAATTACAGCAGAATAGATATAAAATATGGTTTTCATAAAATTATTAGATATTTTTCGTACCGCGCAGTTCTCGAAATATTCTGAAAAATGTTTTTCTTCTTCTATTCTTGGATGGCACTAACGTTCCCAGTGGAACTTTTGTCTTCTCAACGTAGGTATTACTAGCGTCATTTTTATTAGTAGTACTTAGTTGAGATTTATATGCCGGATAACACGCCTTGAATGTATTCTGGAGTTGCAAGCTCTAGAATTCGCGTGACCACAGTGCAAAAAGATCACCAATGTCAAAAAAAACACATACACAAACAAATTACAATACATATTTAAACATAAATTCAACCTGTAATGGGTGTCAAAATTCTAAAAAAAAATTTAATTTCAGAAATATATTTTTTTCTACCGCGCAACACCGCTAAAATTTCGAAAAAATCACATATATCGGGAAAGAAGTAGAAACACATTTTATTAAGAATTAAAGTAGTATTGAATCTCAAAATCATCCAAAAAATTAAATATTTCAGATTTTTTTTAGTATTTCAATTTTCGATGAAATTTTTTTTGATAATATTTATTGATATAGCATAAAAAGACAAAAATATACTAAAATATATCGAAGGAGGGGTTACAATTTTTTAATTGTATTCTTTAACATTGAATTTAAAATGTTATTTTTCCTAAATGATTCATTTATTTTTCAACAACTTTGTCATACATCATGTTGCAATCAGACATCTGGATTTCGATTCACGATTTTTTGAAAGAAAGATCATTGATTTTGATTACGCCCTTTCGAAAAATCAGTCGCAATTAAAGCTGGTCATATGATAATGAAAATTGTGATTTCAGGTAGTTTCCATCATAAGTACCAAGTTTCAATAAAATCAAAGAGGGTCGCGTCAAAATTTGCTGTTTTCGGCTGATTTGGGGCGGAATTGCTCTATATCAAATATGATTTGAACAAATGTGGACAAAAAAAACGCATAAATCTATCCCATTCAGCTTGATATGTACGAGTGACCACTTTACGTCCAAGCAAAAAAGATCGATGTTTCATCTTTTTTTCTAATGTTGAAAAAGGTGTTATTTTGAATTTTTATACTAAAAGCCGTTTGCTATCTTGAACAACAATGTGTTGGACTATAATATTCCCCTACTCAACATGTACTCAAATGCGAAGAGAATACTTCGGAGAAGATGGCTTCCATCTTTGTACGAACATAGAAGACTTTTAGGTGATTTTACAGTTTTCCAACATCATGCGCAATAGTGACGGAGTACAATTCATGGAATAGAAGCTGTTCTGATGCAACCATCGAAAGCAGAAAACGATTTACAACTTTCGTTTTCGAAACGAAAGTTGGGAATCGTTCATTTCGAGAGTACGCATAGCATTTTGTACTTTTGTGCTCCTCTAATTTACTTCGCATTGTGATCGATCGGCAGAAAAAACAACTAAACGTTTCAATATGAAACCATCACAGGGGTTTAGGGGATACACTCGGCTAAAAATTTGCCTGCAAATATTAGAACTTATTGCAATATTTGCATAGTAAAAGTAGGTTTTGTAAAACACTATAAAAAAAATTCTTGGCAATCGAAGCAAAAAAATAAAAAAAAATTATGGTCAAAGTAACAAATTATTCTTGTACAGAACTTATTAGAGACTTCAAACTACCTTTCGATTTACGGTGCGCTCATTATTTTTTCAACTATTCATCATCACATACGATTTTTTTCATTCAAACAAAAATATCTCTGTATTGAAAGGTCCTATGGGAACGTTATAGAAATCAAATTAAAAAAAAAGCTGGTTGATAAGGTTTATTGGATTTGTGATTGGATTATTGGATTTGTCCACAAAATCTTTGAAAACACATAAAGAAATCGATTTTTTTCGATTCTTCTCGTTATTTCTCTCCATTTGTATAGTGAATGTGTTCGTTCGTAGAACATTTCAAAATTTTAAAACTTATGCATCAGAATGATGTACATCCCATCTCCATTCGTTGATTTTTCTCGAAGTTACATCATCTCAAAAATCACCTCAAAATTTCAACCTCTGCTCCTCGACTCTGCTCCTTTAATTGTTTTATCGAGTGTAGTAGCAGAAGCGTTGAATTGTAGGGACTTTACACTTTCTTCGGTTCATACGCCTCATAGTCTGTTAGGAAAATTGAGAGGCAAGGCTTCGAGAAAGGCCATTTGAAAAAAAGCTGTTGCGTGCACGCTGGCCCGGAGACTTGTGAATGCTAAATGACCGTGTATTTGAAATCTGGTTAATTTAACTTTAAAAGTACTTAAATTGAAAACGGACTGAGCTTAAATTGTAATATTTCTCTTTCCCCAGTGTCCGTAAAACGAAGGCTGCATTTGCATTGGCAGCGATCAATTTACGCACCTTTTTCGCAGTTGTATATGAATATTTGGCTTCGCCACTGCATTAGTTGCTCGCTATTGACAATACAGAAATGCACATAACAAATGTATGACAAAAGGGATGCTTACATTTCTTGTTAATTTTAATCAAGTACGAATTATGAAATAGTTATTTTTAGCATGTCAAACACATTTTAGGGAAAAAATGATTCGATGCGTATACAAATCAACGAAATCCTTTCGCGTCAAACATATGTAATTACATTTAAACAATTTTATAGGAACGTGGAAGAGTTTTCTGATTTGACATCCCCACTGAAAGAAGTAATGCGACTTCAAAAATTATGATTCGTCAGTAAAATAATTTCTCATGAAATTCTCAGGATAATCAGAATATGAAAATATAATCAGGACGCCCCGAAATGATCTCAATATCAGTACATTTCTTGCCAAATCAGGACAAACGGCCCTACCCTTGAGTAGCTAGAGAAACAATAGTCTACAGAGCTCTGTATTAATAAGTTGCTCTTTCATGTTGTTTTCAATTATTAATTTTCTGATTTTATTTTTGTATTTTTTACTTCCTTCATTTGGATATTATGTAGTTTATTTGATTGATGATGATTCGATTCTTTTATTTTTGAAATTTACCCAATATGCATTCAAGGAACTTAATAATAATGTTAATCCACAACACTCGGTGTTATTACATTCCATGTTGTCCAATAGTTCTAAAAATAAGAAAAAGATGATATAAATACGATAACGATAAAATGGATAAACATTTCTCATCGGAACACATCGAGAACGGAAGAGGATTTCCGTTTAAACTGCGAGAGATTGCCTCCTGTTTCTACAGCGAACCGATTTAACTGATCGTTGAATAAAATTCTCCAAAAAAAAAACTAACAAAAATCCATCTCAGGGCGGAAAAAGAGGGTGATGAATATTCTGAAGGAAACGGAAGAAAACCTACTTTATCTCTCTGGACAAAGTTGCAACCTCGTGACGACGGTGACGTTGTTACACGAACTACAACGCCATAACGCCATCGTTGTCGATCGGAGCTTATTCAAATTGCACGGACCGACTGGGGCAGAGCCAATACGTTTACCTAGGCGTGTGAAACCGTTCCATTAGCATAAATTAGAGCTAAGGTGTGAAACGTTTCAATTTACAATATACTAACGTCGGCGCTGCTGTTGACTGAGTTGGGAAGGAATATTTTTGGCGTATTTTTTTGGTTATTTATGAAGCGCTAACGCTGAAGAAGCTAGTGGAATATTTGCACAATCGAAGGTTGACAATGCAATGTGTGTGGTGTGGTGCCCTTTCGTATCGGGTAATTTGATCGAAATGTTTTTGACACTGGGGAACACTTTCTTGACATTGACGCGATATTTTCATACGGGAAGTAATGGACAAAAAGAATCCGTGTAATAAGCGATGGTTCATCTTTTGGTTTATTTTTGAATCACGTGTTAATTTCATACTGCAGCTCTTATGGAACTCGTGTTATGATACTTTGTAAGAATTACTATTTGTAGCACAAAATGGATCGGTTTATGCTTGAAGTAATATCGTCTTCATCGATTCAATATATAGGGACTGTCAATATGGATGGATATCAAATAAATGAAACATACGAAACTTCCTTCTTACTTTATGCAAAAAATCAGCTCAATTGGACTTCATTTACTAGTGTCGCAAAACCGTCAATGTTTTTTTTTAACTAAACAATCGCCCAAGAAAGTACGTATCGGAGTCTTCAAAGCCATTTTTGATGCCAAAAAAAAGTGAGAGGATAAAAAATTCGTTAAAGTTTGGTTTTTTTTATCCAAAATATATATTTTTATTAAGGCTGATATGGCGTCAGCATAACGGAGCCGGGAGTTCAATATTTTGACAATGTTTGCTTACAACTATGTTAGTAATATGTAACCGATTACTCGCGGTTTGCTCGAGGTTAGTATTACAAGTGTTCTCATAATTGGGATGTTGCAGTCTTCAGTGCTCTGTACGTGTGCCCGACATGGGATACTTCCTATTGGGATGCAGCTGACCGTTAATCAGCAACGCCCCCCTAGTCTGCACCCCATATCTAGCGTAGTGCGTCTTTCTCGACTCGAGGAATCCAGGATAGAATGATCACTAGCCGGCGCAATCATCAGCTCGTGTAGAGTTGTCATGAGCGGTACAACCTTTGGCTCTTGTTGAATCATCAGTGGACTGCACAACCTTCGACCCGTGTATCTGTAAAGAGTGTGTGTATGTATTGCCGCGACTAAGTCAAAGTTCATAGATCGGATAGGAGGGATATGAAACAGGGACACAACGAAGGAAACATCATTTAACGTTGACATCAGCGTTTCTGAGGAACAGGTATAGATGGAGCAGAAGATCAGGATCACGGCTACCTAAGATATCCCGGACGGGGATATTCGATTGTCTGCCTTGTGCCCTCAATGCTCTGGATAGCTGAGAGCGGGCAGCATGGAACCGGATACACGACCAGACAACATGCTCGATGTCGTGGTAGCCATCGCCACAATCACATAGATTGCTTGCTGCGAGCCCAATGCGATAAAGATGCGCGTTTAGGTTGTAGTGATTGGACATAAGCCGAGATATCACGCGAATGAAATCACGACCTACATTCAATCCCTTGAACCATGCACTCGTCGAGACCTTAGGGATAATCGTGTGTAACCAACGACCGAACTCATCTTCACTTCACATGCGCTGCCAACTTACGAGCGTGTGCTGACGAGGAATGTGGAAAAATTCATTATAAGTAATTTGCCTTTCAAAAAGTGTGCCTTCTGAAGCACCCACCTAAGCTAGCGAGTCCGCCTTCTCATTCCCCGAAATCGAGCAATGAGAGGGAACCCATGCTAAGGTAATCTTGAATAATTTTTCGACCAAAACACTCAATAGATGTCTTATTTTTGTTAGGAAATAAGATGAGCGTTTATCAACTTTCATTGAGCGGATTGCCTCTATTGAGCTGAGACTGTCTGAAAAAATAAAATAATGGTCGATGGGCAATGTTTCAATGATCCATAGTGCGTAGTATATCGCACCCAGTTCAGCGACATACACGGAACAAGGATCTTTGAGTTTGAAAGAGGCACTGGAATCTTCATTGAAGATGCCGAAGCCAGTGGACCCGTTTATGCATGAACCGTCAGTAAAGAACATTTTATCAGATCTAACTTTCCCATATTCTGCCAAAAATATCGGCGGAATAGATTCGGAGCGTAGATGATCTGGGATTCCATGGATTTTTTGTCGCATGGACAGATAAAAAATGACAGAAGAATTGCAAAAGTATGGGAAGCAAACTTGGTTGGAGATGCCTGGTGAAGGGTGCACGTCGTGGGTAAGGTACTCATGGTATAAAGACATAAAACTTGACTGAGGAGTCAGTTGGAGTAGATTTTCGAAGTTATCGATCACCAATGGATTCATGATCTTGCAACGGATGAGAAATCAGTAGTATTTTGTTTGGTTTGTTTGTTCTTCAACAAACAAACAAATGTTTGTTCTAGTTTGGTTTGTTCTTCAACAAACAAACAAATGTTTGTTCTAGTTTGGTTTGTTCTTCAAAATAGTGAATGAATATTAATTGCTCATTTTGATCTTGTAAATAAAAAGAATACATGTCGTGTATTAGAAACAAAAGTATAACAAACCTGTCATTAGTATTTCGTGTGTCTTCCTTTGACACAGACGTCGAGTTCCTTCCTGCAGACGTCGAGGCATGCGTTCAACCAAGTTTTGCAGGTAATATTGATCAATTTGTTATGACGTCGTTGAAAGTTCCTCAAACAGCAGAGTTTTGTTGGTCACCGTGCTTTTATCCACCAAGAATTGGCCACAGATTTTCCATCGGGTTTAGTTCGGGTGAGTGCGGCGGTCAATTCTTCAACTTTACACGAGATTGACGGAAATAGGACATCGTTTTGTGTGCCGTATGCTTGCCGATAGATCCAATGCTTCGGCAAACCGATCTTTCGTGTTGAGCTCTTCAAATTGTGCATAAGGATATCGATGTACTTGTCAGCATTCATTATACCATCGATCTGAACCAGGTTTTCGACACCGGGCCAAGCAAAACACCCTCAGACCATGATGTTGACGCCACCGTGTTTCACTGTCTTCTGAACTTTCTTGTTAAGCAGCTCCTCTTCTCGCTTAATTCATACTGTGGGTCGTTGTTTCGTTTCGAAAAGCTCGAGTTTGCTTTCGTCTGACTACATCACCTTTTTCCAGAATGAAATTGGCTTGGGGCCGTATTTATTGACGAACACCAAACGTTTGATCTGTTTGACCAGTATTCCGAATCTACAAACTCAATCTGGCTTTAGAGAATGATGGGACCCAATCACTGGAAGCATACAGCAATACAGTTATTGTTATCAGTAATGACGCACCATCTCCAGCTGAATACAAAAAACAGTTCACCTGTATTCTTTTTTGTGCCACATTCAAAATGACCGTTTCTACAACATTATTCAATAGAGGAGAACAAAACCGAAACGTGATGCTGTTAGATATCATGTCATGCAAAAACTTGGAAAAACTAAGAGCATTTGATGGGAGGAGAAGAATGATTTCAGAAGTGGATAATTGAGACGCAAATATGCCTTTTTCGCACTGAAATGCATATAAACCATCGAAAAAAACTAAGTGGACGATAACTTCGTCGAATATGCTTCTTTTTATATACTGCACAAAAAAATCGTGCGAAAAAAACCGCACAAGAACAGAAAACCGCACAAAAAAAAATTGCACAAAAAACCGCACAAAAACACGTTTTACTGTATGTTTTATATTATTGGATGAATTTGTGTTACTTATTTTTTATTATTCAAGCTGCCAACAAAAAGACCAAAGAGCAGTTTTATTCTTAGTCCTGGTCAGCAGCAGCTTTTCGATGAAATCTTGCTCGATTGTAAACTATTCTCTCACACTACGTACACCGACCCAGTGAGTCTGAAAAATATCTTATATTTCTCTATATGGAAGTAAGAAAATATAGAAGTGAAATTAAAACACAAAAAACTCAAACTTTGACCGCTTTGCGTCACTCTCCCTTAAGTCCGATTGAGCTGATATTTGGCATAGGATGTTTTTTCCAGGTGGTTAACATTTTGTATAGGGTAACTTTTTGAAATTTTAGGGTCGATTCTTTCCCATACATTCATTGGCACCCTGATAATACATATCAGATATTCTAGATCCACCAAAACATTCTGAAGTTCAGACTAATTGTTCTACCATTTCAACCAAGACTGGAGAAATGTTCATGCTCAAAATGATTCTTAGAATCCACGTGCTATGCTGGCTTTGCGTTTATGTCTATATCAAATGTTATAGCTCCTCCAAATCATTCTTATGTTCAGAAGATCATAGAGTCAATGTGCTCCATTGACTTTAATTGATATGAATATAAAATATAAGTAACCTTGCATCCGTTTACTTCAATGTGGTATAAGTTTATCATGGTTAATCAAAGGATATTTAGTTCTAAATAGCATTGATTTTAAGCATCATCTAAACGCATAGTTCGTAATAAAAACATATTATGCATATGCAGCATAATGTTTATTTGGCAAGTATGCATATTATATACATTTTTTCAAAAATACTTTTTCGAGCAATACTTAAGGATATTATTTGATCTTGGTATCATAATTTGGTTTTGACAGGCCTGATAAAATAAGTAACATATCAAAATTGGAGAGGAAAAGCTTTTCAATAACAAAATTCGATAGTGTTTCGGTACTGAATATATTTATTTCAGTATTGGAATAACATTGGAATAACATTATACATAGATCCTTGCGTACGAGACGTTAGTTTGAAAGTTTTGCCTGTTTTTAATTTTAACAAATGGGACCTGAAACAAACCAAAAACGTCAAACATTAGGTAAGGTTAGGCACCGTGCATTGATTTATAGATTTTTTTACTCTACATTCTTCGTGAGTGTGGAAAAGGTAGCAACGAAGATGGCCAAAAGAAACACTACAGAAATGACAATATCCACGTAGGAAAAATCGATATAGAAATGCAGATTTTTGATTCGAACGATTATTTGTATTCCGTTTGGGTTGGAGAAAACATGAGTTTTCCACAGAATTTGGGAATTTTTGACTCAAGTGTAACTTTTGAAAAGGGTGTATCAATTTTAGTAAGAGAAATCTTTGATAATTTATATCCCAAAAACTATGAGTCGTACCGAAATAGTGTCTTAGAAAGAGTTATAGAGTATTGATGTCCAAACATGAAAAAAAATATACACTGAGAAAAAGTTTTTTTTTTCACAAAAAATTATAATTTGCAATATCTAAAATATATATTTTTATTTTTATTTTCATATAAAATAGAAGTCATGTAGAAAATGTAAAAAGTGAGCCTAGATAGTAAAACTATTTTTGACGAACTTTGAGGAACATCGAATTTTTATGAATTTTCGAAACTTCGAATTTTTGTATGTTAACAATCATTTTTAATCGATCGTGAGTTCAAAACTCAGGGCCCTCATTGACCATCTTTGTGTTGTTACAGAATAGCTACGTCCATGCAACAATCATCTGCGATGGAGATCGATCCACGGTCGAAATAAGATCGATTCATCCATACAACTGCTCTGCCCTGCAGACACATCGGGCTACTGTTCTATAAATAACTCAACAATGATCAATCAACTGTCTCCGCTGTCCGGTGGTCCAACTGGATAATGGAAGAACAGAAAGAATACCCTTACGCCTAAATGGCTACTGTGTGAATGTACCATATGTAATGGTATAGAAGGAATACTGGCGAAAGGCAATTGTGTAATGTGCTAATTATAGATATGATAACCATGTGACATGTACACGATTAAAATTCGGCTCTGTTACAGCTAAAATGCTAATGAGCCTTAAATAAATGGGATAAAAAAAAATCATTTTTAGCCACAAATTATCAATTCTGATGTGATTTGAAACAAAACAGCTGTTTATCAATCTCCATCTAAATGCAGCCATTCTCGAGATATTTAAAAAAATTAATTCTTTTGTATTGTCTTTGTTATAGTAAAATATATGTTTAGAAGTTACGTTGAAAAACGTTTGAAGACATGTGGGTTAATACAAAACTCCTAAACATATAGTTTTACCATAATGATGTATTTGGAAAACTTGTTGAACATTATAAGCAAATTCATAAAATTTCTTGAACATGGCGGTGTAACACGACAAACATATTAAAAGTGCCTATTTTCTATAAAAAAGACAATAAATTAGATTTTTTTTAATATCTCGAGAATGGCTGCATTTAGAAGGAGATTGATAATGATGTTTTCCACGTAGGACTACGATTTTCATTAAGGGTTCCAAATCAGAAAACAGGTCACGTTTTCATGAAATAAAGTTAACGTTGATAACTATTTTTGCTGCAAACGGACTTTAACGATTTGCATACCAATCGATTCGGAAATTTTCTAAGACTTGTTCAATATGCTATAAATTATAATCCGATAGTCTGTATATGGTTTAATTTGATGAAAATTGGAAGCATTTTCATTTCCCCATGTTTCATGTTCTGTCCATTTGTGTGCTTCCACGAACAGAGCTGTCAATAACGGGCAACTTATGCAGTCGCTAGAATAGAAACAACGAAGCGGAATAGCGAAAAGAGAATATTTGCGAAGTAAACTTCACCCTTGCATAGTAAATAATCTGTCGTAAGTATTGCATCTCCTCAGAGGAAAATCCTCAGAATCTTTCTGTGCCCGAAACAACAAGAATCGCTTATTCTTCTCGTTTTGTGTTTTATGTTTGCTTTCGAGCTGTTAGACGCGTGTTTGATGTTTGTTGAAGGACTATGCACTTCTTCTTCTTCTTTATTGAATTAAAGAGATTTCAAACTTTTCAGTTCATTCGTCTCTAATCTTCAAAAAGACCATTGGGAAACTTTCCTAGTCGTTCACCTCTATTGCCTTGAGACATGTACTCGATCTCCGTCTTCCAGCTCGCCCAGCAACGGTGTTGTCCAGTCGGTATCCTCACGAAGGAATGAATGAGAGGATGCACGGAAGATGCCTCTCGTTAAATACTCAGTGCAATGCGTGCATTAATATAAAGAAACAAATTGCGACTAATGATCAATTAGTGTATTGTTCTCGCAAAGGTAAGAAAGAATCGTTGCTCCTCGAAATGAATCTACAGAACTACGCAAGCCATTAAACCTTTTCAGGGTCTCCGTAACTTTTTGCTAAAGAGTTATTTATGAAATTTCGTCGTATTCGCGAATTATATCCGAAATTATATACCAATAAATTAAAAAAAATGTAAGGGGTTGTATCTTGGACACGACCGCATATTTTCGACGTAGAACTACGCAATTATATTATGCAATCCACTTGTTTACCACTTCGAATATTATTTTAGAATACATCGAAATTTTTGTAATAGACCATGTTCTTCGTTACAAATGAATTTGATGAACGTCCTTTTACGTTTGATATGATGCCTAGGACTACCAAATTTGTGAACGGAAGAGTTGTCGAACGATCATTGGATTCCCCCAGGCACATTAATTTTAAGGTCCGTATGAGGGAAACACAGCTCGGAGGGAACAAAAATACTCCCGACTTGCATGTTTTAACTAAGCGGATTTCCTCAGGCACATTGATTTTGAAGTCCGTGTTAGGGAAACCCAACACGGTGGGAACAAAAATACCCCCGACTTGCAGAGCGGATTTCCACAGGTTCATCTATTCGGAATCAAAACTTGGCAGTTAGGGCGTTTAGATAATGCTTGACATTTTACAGTTATTCAATTATTCATCGCATGATAAATAATATTTTATTAATTGTGATAGACGCGTAGAAATATTTCCTATCAATTGATGCAAACATCTTTCCGATCTGTTAAGAAATGTTCTAGTTATAAGCATTCGAAATACGGGTAGGGTTAGCACACAAATCGGCAGAACAAATGTATGGAAAAAGGAAATTCTACCAGTTTTCACGAGTTTAAACCGTTTAGAGATTAGCGAATTGTAATGTATAGCATATCGAACAAATCTTAGAGAATTTCCGATTCGATTGGGTGCAAATCATGACAATTGGTTTACAATGAAAGTAGTTATTAACGTTAACTTTATTTAATAAAAATGTGACCTGTTTTCTGATTTGGCACCCTTCCTGAAAGACGTAGTTCTACGTCAAAAGATTGTGTAGTCCTACGTCCTAAACGGCCGTGTCTCGGATACAACCTCTCGATTTTTTTTTTGTTTTTGATCAAATCAGAATTTACTATTTGTGGCTACAAATTATTGTTAACATACAAAAATTCGAAGTTTCGAGAATTCATAAAAATTCGATGTCCCACAAAGTTTGTCAAAAATAGTTTTACCATCTTGGACTCATTTTTTAAATTTTCTACATGACTTCTATTCTATATGAAAAAAGCATATATAAATTAAAAAAAAAAATTAAATTAAAAAAGATAGTAAATTAGAAATGGCTGCATTTAGAAGGAGATTGATAAAGAACTTCTTTATTTTAAATCAAATCAAGATTCATAATTTGTGGCTAAAAATGATTGTTAACATACAAAAATTTGATGTTTCGAAAATTCATAAAAATCTGATGTTCCGCAAAGTTCGTCAAAAATAGTTTTACCATCTTGGATTATTTTTTAAAATTTTCTGCATGACTTCTATTTTATGAGAAAAAAATAAAAAAATAAAAAAAAAATAAAAAAATATATATTTTAGATTTTGCAAATATTTTTTTTTGCAAATAAAAAAAAGAGTACTATTTTTTTCTGTTGATTTTTTTTCACATTTTGACATCAATACTCTATAACTTTGTCTAAGACACTATTTCAGTACGACTCATAGTTTTTGAGATATAAATTATCAAAGATTTCTCTTACTATAATCTTACTATAGTCCTTTTCAAAAGTTACACTTGAATCAAAAAAAATTTTAGTTACCGCATAACTAAAATAGCCATAACGCGGTAAACAATGGAATTTTTAAAATGTCCTTTCAATGGTATGCGATGTGACTGTCCTTCATTGACACCCGCTTTTGACAACACTGAGTAACGCAATCTCAAAATTGTCCGCTAACTGTATGAGATCTCATCTTCATAACCTCATCTAGTGTGCTTATACAATGGGAGATACATATTACTGACGACATTAATTGAAAAATAATATTTTTTTCTTTTCTTCGTCCTTTACAGTATAATCAATTGATATATGCATTTCACTGCTTATTAAAAGCAGGGAAGTGATCACCGTTTCGACTACTTCCTTCTCGAGACAGAAACAAGTAATTCTCTACTCACAACCATGCTCATCACAGTGAACGATGTTCATTTTCCACATCAACCCCATCAATCAGCGTTTGTTGAATATTTCAGTATACTTCCAGAACATGATACGGGGGAGGAAATCTATGCTCTATGCCACATCACTCGCATTCCACATTCCACATATTCAGAGTGGAAAGCTGGTTCTGGATGATTACTTTCTTCATACTTTATCAATATGCATTTGTAGCATTCTGTTCAAACCTGCCATTAATTCCATCTTCGCCACTAGAGATTGGCAAAAAGCATTACTGAAAATTTCAAATGACGAAAGTTTTTCTAATATGTTTTTACTCCACTGATTACGCTTGGCGAGGGAGCAATACAAAACGTGAATCTTTCTTTCACGATGTTTCCGTAACAGTAAAATAATTCTGAACGATGGGTTGTCCGCAAATTGAAAACAAGTATGGAAGTTGGAAAATACTGCACAATGTGTAATATGTTTTCGGCAATTCGTGTCGATTTGTTTGTTTCATACTGTTTCTGCCATTTCACGGATGAGAGCATTCCACAACAGATACAAAATAGAATCAATGTCGTGTTGAGCACTGAGGGAAAAACTAACAATCCAATACTTTGTTTTCGTATTTCATCAAATTAAAGTTTCTACTCACGAGACCAGGTTGTACCAACTACAAAATATGTTATCAAAAGATTATGGACAAACACAATCAGTGCATGTCTGTCAATCAGCTATACGAGCAACGATTCCGAGTAGTTCAAACAGAAAGTTTCCATCCAAACACTTTCTCGCTTTCTCGCTCCCGTTGAACCGTTGAAAATCTACGCATCGAATAATTTCTACAATTGATGAGCAAAAAAAAATCCTCCTGACAAACACATTTCAATGAAACCTCTTTTGTAGTCATCGTCGGGGTTAAGCATCGTGAGTATAAAATTTGATTTCTATTTGCTTTTCGTGTTTATACTTTGTCTTATTTGGCGACTCCCAGCGAATTTAATGTGGCGTACTTTTTAGCTTGTTGTGGTTGTGGTTTCTCCTCCTCTCGCCACTCAAATATCGCACACTTCATCACAAAAAAAAAACTACACAGAAAAAATCGTTTTCGCGATCGCGGTTTCGTCGAATTTTTCAAACGTGTTAATTTTATTACGGCTTTTGCGCGAAAGAGGGATTTGCTTCGTTTGATGATTTAATAGCGTATGTCTTTGAGAGCTGTTTCCCGCTTTTCCGGATTCTGAATAATAATAACGATAATATTGCCGCCTACATTCACGAATGAATTGCAATCGCCATCCCTGAGAGCCATTGCCATGATTTCGTTTTTAGGTGTTTGGGATTTTATTTTTAGACCGAATGTTGTGCACCGCGCTTCGAATAGTAAACGAGCTGCGGTATTGTTTGACGCCCATTTTAGCCAGCAATTCATTGTATGATGTTTAAATATAAATCCATATGATAAAATTGGAACGGGATCAGTTGATTGACTGTTCCTATTGAGGACGAAATCGATACTCAAGCTTGGCCACCCTGTTACAGCACTGATTTGATTGATCTTTTTAGAATCGATTATTTTTTGGATTCACAACAGCGGTAACGAGAAGTACGAGACATGCGCCCGCCATGACATTAAATCAAAATGTTTGATGAATTCTAATAATCTACTTTCAAAGCCATTGTGGGCGTGCAGAATTGATTTCACACGAAGTGATTCCTATACTTTTGAGGTTATTACAGTAAAAAAACAAGGTGAAATCATCCTCGAAACCTTCAAGTCCGCGCTGGAAGCAGCCAGATTAAAATGACCGTCGCGTATGCAAACCATAACATGCGTCTGTCCATCCATCACCTCATAATCCGTCCGGTATTCATATCATGTTAAACGGTCAACAATCTGGACTCTAAAATATGCGGGGCAGAGGCTGCCGAAGTGTACATATTTTGCCGTTTTCCAGAGATAACAGGACGGGTGATCAACCATTGATCAATATGTGAAGAGCGCGCGTTTAGGAATTTGAAATACGAACGCGTTTTATATTTGTGGTTTTGTTTTTTCCTTCTCGCTGCTCCTCTTATCAGCTGTGAACTGTCGTTGGTTGAATAAATAAATAAGTATTTTTGGCCACTTCTGCTGCTGGGTTGGCGCTGTCCGGCAAGAGTGTTGTATTATGCCCTGCTACGCACAATTTACATTTGAATGGCACGCAAAAGTTGACACAAGTCGTAAATCCAGAGGCCAGCTAAATTTAGCGTGCGCGCTTAGACGCCAAAGTTTGGTTTGTTTTCCGGACAAACAAACCTCGCACAGTTGTGTAAACTGTTCGTTCAAAAAGGAATCGAATTGAGTTGTTTTGTTTTTTGTGCGAGAATGGAAATTTTTATTTTTATGTGCTTGAAATAAGGTGAAATGTACAAAAGTTTTGGTTCCACTCGATTTATGTTGAAATAGTTATTCATTGGGTATCAAACAGGCATTATTTCACTGAACGTAATATGAAAGAGCTTTTCTCAATATTTAATGTCATGCTAGCTGACCCGGTGAACTTCAACTTCAGTGTTGGACAAAAGTAAAGCAACTGAACGTGTTTCATAATCACGAGTTTAACTGCATTCGTTGTTTTCAGGAATAATACAAATTTATTAATCTTCGTCTTTCCCGAACGATTTTGGGTACTCATTTATACTCGAGTTTAATGTAACCAGGTGTGCAAGTTGAGATCGTTTGATGAAAAAAAACGCATATTTTTCAGGCGAATCTTATAGTTAATATTTTTCCAATAATATTTTTTGTTCCGACGAAAAACCAATTTTCGGCATCTTCTATGTGTTTGTTCCATTGAAGCAAAAAGGTGATGCGTCTTTCATTTTACCGTGTTTCCGGGCTCACAGCGATCTGTATCCAACGTTTCACCCGATTTTAGTAGCTCATGGTACACCAAACCCTCACTTTTTCTCATACCCTGGTCCGAAAACACACAGAGCATCGTTGTTCGGTATGAAACAACGTATATCGTAGTATATCGCACCCAGTTCAGTGTATGTCGCTGAACTGGGTGCGATATACTACGCACTGGGGATCATTGAAACAGTGCCCATCGACCACTATTTTATTTTTTCAGACAGTCTCAGCTCAATAGAGGCAATCCGCTCAATGAAGGTTGATAAACGCTCATCTTATTTCCTAACTAGAATAAGACAACTATTGAGTGTTTTGGTCGAAAAATTATTCAAGATTACCTTAGCATGGGTTCCCTCTCATTGTTCGATTCCGGGGAATGAGAAAGCGGACTCGCTAGCTAAGGTGGGCGCTTTAGAAGGCACTCTTTTTGAAAGGCAAATTGCTTATAATGAATTTTTCCACATTCCTCGTCAGTACACGCTCGTAAGTTGGCAGCGCATGTGGAGTGGAGATGAGTTCGGTCGTTGGTTACACACGATTATCCCTAAGGTCTCGACGAGTGCATGGTTCAAGGGATTGAATGTAGGTCGTGATTTCATCCGCGTGATATCTCGGCTTATGTCCAATCACTACAACCTAAACGCGCATCTCTATCGCATTGGGCTTGCAGCAAACAATCTTTGTGATTGTGGCGATGGCTACCACGACATCAAGCATGTTGTCTGGTCGTGTATCCGGTTCCATACTGCTCGCTCTCAGCTCCATAGAGCACTGAGAGCACAAGGCAGACAATCGGAGATCTCCGTCCGGGATATCTTAGGTAGCCGTGATCCTGATCTTCTGCTTCATCTATACCTGTTCCTCAGAAACGCCGATGTCAACGTTTAATGATGTTTCCTTCGTTGTGTCCCCGTTTCATATCCCTCCTATCCGATCGATAAACTTTTACTTAGTCGCGGCAATACATACACACACTCTTTACAGATACACGGACCAAAGATTGTGCAGTCCACTGATCATTCAACAAGAGCCAAAGATTGTACCGCTCATGACAACTCTACATGAACTGATGATTGCGCCGGTTAGTGACCATTCTATCCTGGATTCCTCGAGTCGAGAAAGACGCACCACGCTAGATATGAGGTACAGACTAGGAAGTATCCCGTGTCGGGCACACGTACAGAGCATTGGAGACAGCAACATCCGAATTACGAAAACACTTGTAATACTAACCTCGAGCCAACCGCGAGTAATCGGTTACATATTACTAACATAGATAATAAGAAAAATTGTCAAAGTATTGAACTCCCGGCCCCGTGAGGCTAACGCCATATGAGCCTTGATAAAAATATATATTTTGGAAAAAAAATGTAAATAAGGTCTGACCGAGCCAACACATCTCTCACTGTCAAAAAACATTTTCTGTCTATTGACTTCCATTTTAAACTTTCGTAATCCACAACTGAATGTACCGACAAAAAACAGCAAGATATTTTTAGAATGAAATCCTCTCTTTTCAAAGAGCATAAATCTTATTATTTTAAATCTATTCTTTACGAGATACCGATCAGGCGGCCATTTACCGAAATATTGGTATACTTATTATTCCATAACCGACGGATGGAAATAAAGTAATTAAAACAAAAGCCTCAGACCACCTATTAGGAATCACTGGTTCCTAATAGGTGGTTCAATGATAATTCAAAACTGATGCTTGTAATGTTGAAGATAAATACAAAAATTTGAACTCTGAAAACATTTATAGTAATATGCTTACTACTAAGCTATACTCAAAAAAAAAAAAAAAAACAGTAGAACTTAACAATAAAGTAAAAGGGTATGTGCCTACAGGCACGAACGGAAGCTTGACGTAGAACTTTGAGGACAATTGCTTCTGAATTGAGTTTTTGTAGTTTTTAAGGAATCCGTAAATTTAATTCAATACTCCAAATTGTGCCTAGAAAAAAACTAGAAAATATTAACTGAACTGAATTTCAAATGGGTTGCAAGAGTTGTAGCGGTCGAAAGAATCCGCAACCATTACAATACTTTATATTTTAATTGTGAACTCTTGACAAAAATATCAGATATATATTACATTAAAACAAAAAAATTTACGTTCTATGGTTTTCTTGTATTGATGCACAAAAATGTTCATTTATGAAACAGTTCCTACAGAAATATTAATCGAGTGCATTCTTAAACTCACGCTTTGAAAACAGGCTATAGAAATCACACAAACTTGTATATAAACTTGTGCGCGCTCGGAAATCCATTTAGTTGTGATTGCCTAGAGAATGGTTTTGCTCACTCATCTAAGCACTATGCTCTTCTCTCCCAATCTCATTTCTTTTCTGTCGCCGGACTGACCGGCATACAAACAGGAACCATTGGCTATGGATCCGTTAGTGGGGAATATGAAATGTTTGATATGAGGTAGAGAATATTTTACCAAGGAAACCGAATATTTTATCAAAGAAACCGCATTGTTTGGTGAAAGCAGCAGCTCTATTATAGAATTTTCACGAATGCCGCAATCGAATCGTTCCTCTTTTGTGTTTTTTTACAATTCTTTTTGGCTGAACAAAGTGGTCTGATAATCGCTTTATTCTAAAGATAAAATGTCTATGAGTTGTATGATTATTAATTACTAGCTGACCCGGCAAACTTCGTTCCGCCCAATTTTTTTGACGTAGGACTACGTCTTACATTAAGGGTACCAAATCAGAAAACAGGTCACGTTTTTATGAAATAGAGTTAATGTTAAAAACTATTTTTGCTGCGAACGGATTTTAACGATTTGCATACCAATAGAATCGGAAATTTTCTAAGATTTGTTTCATATGCTATACATTATAATTCCATAGTCTGTATATGGTTTAAATTGATGAAAATTGGAAGCATTCCCATTTCCCCATACATTTGTTCTGTCCATTTGTGTGCTTTCCCGAACAGAGCTGTCTATAACGAGCAACTTACGCAGCCGCTAGAATAGAAACAGACGGAGACGAATGAATCGTTGGATTCAAAGTCTCCGTAAATAAAGGAAAAGAAGAAGAATAAAAACAACGAAGGGAAATGGCGAAACGAAAATATTTGCGAAGTAAGTAAGCTGTCGCTAGCGTATAAGTATTGCATCTCCTCTAAAGAAAACTATCAGAATCTTTCTGTGTCCGAAAGAGTTATAAAGAGTTATTTATGAACTTTCGACGTATTCACAAATAATATCCGAAGTGATAAACCAAAAAATTAAAAAAAAAAAACAGATTGCGTAGACCTACGTTCTAAGCGGTCGTGTCTCGGTTTTTTTTTTGTTATCAATACCTTTAAACATTCACGTTTTCTTACTAAGCGCAAGTTCATGAGTGCAATCGCAGAACTGTTCATTGATTGATTTTCTAATCGACTCCGTTGAATTTATCTTTTACTAAAAAAAATCCTAGTACTTCTACCAAAACTCACCATTATAATATCAGATTATTTTCAGACACAATTCTCGTTCAAGATTTTTCAACCATTCGCCAATAACATGTTTCTCCGTTACATGGAATAAATGTTTGATACAGAAAATATGATAGAATAAAGACAGACCTCTCCCCTCTTCTCCCCTTAGAGAGGGGGGAAGAGTGTCTATTCACCATAGAAACGTTTCATGCCCCCTAAAATCTTCAAATGTCAAATTTGACTCCGTTTGCTTGATTAGTTTTCGGGTTATGCAGAAATTTGTTTTTCATTTGTATGACAGCTCACCCTAAGAGGGGGGGGGGGAAGACTGTTGAACCACCGTAGAAACATTTATTGCATCCTTAAACCTCCACATGCTAAATTTTGTTTCGTTTGCTTGATTAATTCTCGAGTAATGCAGAAATTTGTGTTTCATTTGTATGGCAGCACCCCCTTAGAGAGGGGGGTGGAGTGTCTAGCCAGCATAGAAACATTTATTGCACCCTAAAACCTCCAGATGCAGAAATGCAGAAATTTGTGTTTCATTTGTTTGGCAGCCCCGCCTTAGAAAGTGGGAAGGAGTATCTAGCTACCGTCAAAACATTTATTGCACCCTAAAACCTACACATGCCAAATTTGGTTTCGTTTGTTTGGTTAATTCTAGAGTAATGCAGAAATTTGTGTTTCATTTGTATGGCAGCCCCAACCCCCGAGTCCATAAGAATCAGACAGACAGACAGACAGACAGAAATCCATTTATATATATATATATATATATATATATATATATATATATATATATATATATATATATATATATATATATATATATATATATATATATATATATATATATATATATATATAGAAGATAGATTCCCCGAATACAAATAGGTTGAAAATTGCTTTGAAAGCTCTTTGACGATGCTTACATTTAAGGAAATCGGAATGTGTTCTCGAACACGGACATATAATCAAGTCGCCTGCGGAAATCGTCTTTAACAAACAGTTCGCTCTTGATCAATTCGTGGAGGCTAACGCTCGAATTGTATGCAAACACGTTGTTTGTTGCTCTTCTCCCATAGCACAAGCGGCTAGTGAAATCGAGAAAAACATACCTGCTTTATTCTTTTAATTGTTTACTTGTTCTACTATTGTGTTTTAAGCTGATGAATTGCTGAATCAATTTCCCATCACGGTATATAATATAACATATAGCGCAATAACGGTTTTGCTTAATATGCATATGCAATTTTTCGTGACATTTTACGTAGAATGACTCTCCAAAATAGATATCAAAAACATATCAAAGACATAGGACTACGTCAAAAATCCGAAATGTTCGGTTATCCTTGATACGATTGGCCTTAGACCTCAAATTTTGATATAATAGTAAAGCACTGGGGCCAGATTCGTTTTCAATGCCCGATCAGCTCCATGAAATGCATTACACCTAGTCCGTAACTACACGACTCCCCCTAAAAATCCTTCCCCAACGCACCAATAAACCCTATCGCGGTGCCGCACGATGATACGTTTATCTTGAGCAAATAAATTTCAATATGAAATATTCGTAATCCACCGTCTGTCTGTCTCTTGACGTTGTATTTCTTCACTCATATCTCTGTTTATTATTTTACGGATCTATTTTTAGCTCGCATCTTTACTTGTTCTCTGACAGTCCGGTTGTCGCTCGCTGCCTGTCTGCCTCCCCCTGTTCTGCTGCAGAGGACGAGGGAAACAATCGGAGCCGCTTGAGTGTGCAGCAAACAGAGTACACGCCAATACGAGAAGAGGACTGCTGCAAAATCCGCGACCAGCAAGTAACAAGCTAAATCTGCGCCTAACAGACATCACCGAAGAACGGTTCGCAAATCGGTTTGAAGAGATAGAAGTGAAGCTGGATGGGCCAGAAGATTCGTGGTTCGTGCCTGCAAGTGCTATTCAGGAGGAAGCGTTGAAATTTAATCATTCGGATAGGTGAGATACGTTGGATTTAGGGTGGTGCTATCGCTCGAAGTGGTGCCCCTATTAGGGAGACATTGTGCTACGCAATATATCGGAGGAGAAAATCGGTTTCGGTTTTGCTGGAAAGGGAAGATTATATACTTGAAATAAGCGGCGACATACACAAACACACACACGGTGTTAATTTAACTAATTCTCGTTCCGCGAAAAAGAAGTCACACAGCTTCACGGGTGGGTTCAGGTTTCAGGCGAACTTGTTCGATGACTTTGCCCCGACATTGCCCTGTATAGTATAGTAATGTAATGTAGTGGAAGAAATCGCCCCGTCGTTCGACAGTTCGTTCGCGCGTTGTGATACATGCAAAATCCCCAAGTGGAGGAAGTGAGTGTGAAGTGAAGAAGAATCTCTCCGGTTGTTAATACACGGGCTGTTGCGGAAAAGAAGAGCAGAAGTGCAATCGTTGTGAATGAAAACAAATAATCCACCGAAAGTCCGATTAAGTGGACACGGCCGCGCGCGCACACATTCGGAGGATATTCTCTGGCTGAGAGGGTGTTGTTTTTGCTTGTCTTCTCAAAAATACTTGTTTAATTTTATGACGCGAGAGAAAATAAACTCTATGTAAAAATAGTGCGTCTCAGAGGCAAACCGAAGCAAACAAGTATATTGTTGTTGTTGCAGTGGAGAGTGTTGAAAACGAGATAGCGGCGTTTGGAGGAAAGCCACACACATGATTGGTGGGGTGTCGTGGTCTCTTTGGTGCATCTGCATGAGAGGAAGTGTTTAATTATCGATATCTGATCTGATAACAGGTTCGGAGGAAAACGGATTTTGTCAGCAGGTTCACTAATCCAGGTGATCTTAACATCGTAACGGAGTCACAACTTGTTTGCAACGGGGAAGTGGAATTCATCGTTGTGTGAAGATTAAAAGGAGCTGCTGCTGTATGCCAGTGCTTCCATTTTGAGGCAGTGTTTTTTGTGTTTCGGTAAATTTTTCCCTTCCTGTTGTATCGGCTTAAACTGGTTGCTGTGTTCAACAAAAGGCGAGCCATTTCAACTCTGTTGGCTTAAATCACATGGTAAGATCACTGAATGAGAAATACAAGTTTATTTGTTTTTGGTAGTCTGTTTACTTATGTTCTATGGGGTATAATCATACTAAATGGTTTGATGGAGACGCATTGTTATTTGTGAGAATGTGAGGAATGTGAAGGAGTTCATCAAGTAGGATCATTTTGAATGTAAATCCAATTTATTAGATGATACGCAGTATCATAATGTTAATGTTTCTATTGTGGGGAACAGTTTTATTCGTATACACTATTACTCCCTCTCGGATCTCGGGGACCTGGACTGTAATCCAAAGTATATTTTGTGATCTACCCAGGTTGAGAGTTTAAGCCTACTAAGTCCTCTAAGCTTGCATACATGAGCTTATTCTTCGTTCTTGTATGTTCAATTTGTACAACTATCATCTTGTCTTTCTCTTCTTACAAATTCATATTTACGGGTTGGACTCGATTATATATGATTCGATTATATACAATTTTGAACTCGATTATATAAGATTCGATTATACAGTCAACTATCCCTAACTCGATATCCAAAGGGACCATCGAGTTAGGGAGGTATCGAGATACAGAACATTTTTTCCTAATTTTTTTTATGTCTCAAATTGTCATATATTAGGGTAAATGTCCCAATTATGGTATGAATTTGAATTTTTGATTCATTCCCTTAAAGTAAAAAGAACACCTTTCTCATATAAAAAAAATATTTTTTCCAGAATCTTTCAGGAGGTGATAGACGGTTATATTTCACGAAAAAAATCCTTCTACGCATATGTTAGAATTTTAACGATGACAGACTTATAGAACTTTTTCTTTGTTTCGGATTCTGTTGGCTTAAACTGACTCTACATTGAAAAGTATGCTACGTAATCCGATTTTGTTGCTTTCATTTGAAAGATGAGAAAATTTAGTACAGGATATAGTAGTGGAACATCTAAATTAGTGGATTATACATTTTTGAAGTGGAAAATTTAAAAGTTTTTTTTATTTGTAATTATTAATTTTATCCTAAAAATTCATACTAAACTTGATTGTTTCTATCAATTAAATTAAAGCTCTCTAACCTCTCTACAATTTGTTCTTTGACGCCCAACTTCTATCTCTCTTAATTTCGCTGCAATATCGATATAAACAATTCCTGATGAAGATTCAATCAAAATCTTCAAAAATCGCGATTTTTAATCCACTGTACTTATAAAAGCCACTTAAATTTCACCTTAAGTCTGAAAGGTTAATTTTTTTTTCTTGAAATTATTCATATTTGAATTATAAAAAAATACTTTTTTTTTCAAACCGTATACAATCCAGTCCTAAATTTTACATAATCGAATCATATATTATCGAGTTTGTATATAATCGAGTCCGACTTGCACGAGGCACTAGGTTAACAAAGAAAATATTGATTAAGTATGTTACTCAAACTGAATTGTAACGATCACGCAGAAACTGTTCAATCACAAAGAAATGTTCGAATAGTTTCACAGGAACATTTTCAGTAGATTTCAATATTCCGGACATATTCTTCAGGTTTGATGTTCGAATTAACATCTCAATAGAACTACTATCTTTAGCGTTTTTCTCAGGTTTTTCAACACTTTCTAGTATATCGGTATCTGGCATCAGATCACAGCAAATCACGTTTTGGTCCTTTTTGCACTAATTATTAAAAGACATTGAGCAATCGAACGGTATTGTACCGTCGACATCGCTCACGACACATTAATTATGCCAGCGGAATATCACTCCCGTCAATGTTGGTTGTGCTTTAAAGTTAGGATTTCCCAGTTTCTGGACAAATTCTCAAGCCATATCCCGAAGAATAGAAGAGGGGTAAATTATTTTGTCTAGCTTGACAAGACAAAAATTCATTGACCGCTCCAGCTTCTCGATTCTGACCAACCTTATATCCTTTTGGTCTAGATACAATTTTCCATTCCGATTCCATTTTTACTTTAGTTTGAGTAGTGTTGATACCGCACTTTGTGCAATACTGAAATTATTTGCAGCTTCAGACCCCTTCCGTCCATATTTTTCGACCTGCTCAATGATGCTCAAACCTTGCGCAATGGTTAGCGTTTTGATTGTTCGCTTGAAAGGTTTCTCGTGGTTTTCCATACTTGAGAAGAAATTGTTTGATGACACGAACACTTCTTCACTTTCAAGGGCAATTGAAATCTGAGGTAATAACGCACAAAAAGATGTACGCGAAAATCAATCGAGTTAGGGAGGTGAAAATCCATGGAAAAATCGAAACATCGGAAACATCGAGTAAGAGAGGCTTAGGGAGGTATCGTGTTATGGAGAGAAGAATGCTTGTAAAATCGAAGGTGCCATGAAATCCATCGAGTTAGGGAAAATATCGAGATACAGAACATCGAGTTAGGGAGAGTTGACTGTATATAGGCTGACCAAGCGCACCGTTTTGAATGGGACAGTGTCGTTTTTTCGACCATTTTAGATTGTCTCGTTTTTTTTATTAACTCTTTGTGGTCGGTTGTCTGCTCTCAGCCACCATACCTTTTTTACCGTTCTGGTCGTTTGTCTGCTCTCAGTCACCACAGCAAGAAACCATGCTAATCTTATATTTTACTCAACCAAGTATCAGTTTATGCTATTCCTAAACGAAGCTTGATGTTTAGTGAACCTGTTCACGAATCAATACGGTGCTCCTATGAGTTATAGATAACAGTACTCAGTATCAAACAAAGTATTCACCCACACAAGACAACGCACAGTTCGTAGAATGCATAGGAATGTGGGACAAAAATAATCATAACTGCAGAATTTAGTCATTTTAACACTTTGGTGTGATGGAAATTATTCTATCAGAACTACTGTTTGCATAAAGGTCTCATGTTATTCAAATAATCGCGTAAGTGCCTCAAGCGACAAAATCTTTGTTCATCTAAAGTGAGAAGTTCTGATCATTTCGGAATCATTATTTGAGTAACTGGTTCACATTATGTTGAAGTTGTCTTCAAGAGCAGAATAATTGTTTGCATAAGTGTCTTATGTCATCTGAATAATTTCAAGTTAAAGAAAAGCCTTTGTTTTTTAAAAGTAACAAGTGCTGATCTTTTCGGATACACATTGCTGGCATTAATTACACATTAATTGCATCGATGGTAGAAATGTATCATATTCAACAAATAATAAAAATAAAATCATGTATTGAAAATACTTCATATAATTTACTCCTGGAGACTGTTTCCAAAGATTTCAAATTATCAAATAAAATTATTATGAAATTTAATTTTCATATAAAGACATCACATTAAACTACATTGTTAAATTGAAATATTGTTGATATATAGTTCACAAAAAATAAAAAAAATGTATATATTTACATAATCTTGCATGTATCACTGCTTTTTCAAGGAAAAATAATTCCGACCAGTACAACACCCATGCCTAAATTTAATACGACCGCAAAGGATTAATTTGTATCATATTTTGAGTATAAGGGAATACATATTTGTATTGTTGTCCTGGTTAATATCCGTTATTGATCTTTCAAACATAAGGACAATAGGTTATCTGTAACTAAAATTGCTGTTAATTTTGATGATTCTTAGAATTTTTCAAGATAAAAAGGAAGAAGTTTTTTTTTATTAGTGAGGTGTAAAGTGTTCTCAAAGATATATAGAGACATGTGTCCATGACCCCTTTTTTGACGCAGGCTGGAGGACCGTTGTCATGCCGCAGTGTTTGTCTCGAGATCCCATGCTTTCAATTTTTGTTAATTTGAATTATTTATGAATTGGGGAATCGTAATGGCACCCTTTCTGAGGGACTTGTCGTAGGACTAGTTAATTCAGATGAAATACTGGAGGCTAAATTTCTTTAAACCTTGCAAACTCTTCATGATACTGCGTTGGAGTGCATTGAAAAATGAAAGGCTAATCTAGGAGAAACATAACAGTCTCACATCAAAGTCCATTTCGGAAACTGATTATATTTTATGTTACCTAGTAGCATCGGCATCAGTCGAAACAATTTTCCTACGATGAATAATATTTAGACAACAGAAAAGTCATGGTATAAATGTTGGTCTGAAATTTAACAAAAACATGCAAAAATTATGATAATCTTCTTGGCAAAGTCTCTTCAGCGTGTGAATATTACTTTGTTATAGGGTATATATTAGGGTGGCAGCGAAAATGATCATGTCAAATTTCAAAAACCTACCATGTACATTTTTTTTAGTTGGCCCAAAAAAATGATCTGTGCAAAGTTTCAGCTCGATCGGACATGATTTAGGGGTGCCTCAAAGCGCTGAAAGTTTTGATTTTTTAATCCTCGAAAATCTTCCAAGGGAGGAGTAAAGGAAATTTGGAAAATCGATTTTTTTTCGATGTCAAATGACTTAAAAATGCATGAAACGTCGAGATTTGGTGTCATCACAAAAAAAAAATTTTGGCCGAAAATCGACTTTTTGGGCCTGAGTGACCAAAAAATCAAAACTTTGAGTACTTTAAGGCATCCCTAAATAATGTCCGATTGAGCTGAAATTTTGCACAGGTCATTTTTGTGCCAATAATAAAATGTACATTGTCGGTTCTTTAAATTCAAAAATTTTTTTTTGATTGAAATTTGTATTAAGATAAAAAAGATTTTTCAGTTTCGCTACGTTTTGTATTAACCCATATGTCTTCAAATGTTTCGTAACGTAACTCCTAAACATATGTCTTTACCATAACGATGTATTTGGAAAAATTGTTGGAAATTATAAGCGAATTCATAAAATCTCATGAACATGATGGTATAACACTACAAACATATTTAAAGGGATTATTTACCATTAAAAAGACAATAAATTACAAATATTTATTTAAATATCTCGAGAATGGCTACATTAAGAAGGAGATTGATAATAACCTTTTTTGTTTTAAATAACATCAGGATTCATGATTTGTGATTGAAAATGACTGCTAACATACAAAAACTCGAAGTTTCGAAAATTCTAAAAAAATCGATGTTCCACAAAGTTCGTCAAAAATAGTTTTACCATCTTGGGCCCATTTTTGAAATTTTCTACATGACTTCTTTTTCATAAGAAAAAAATTGAAAAAAATATTAAAAAATACATATTTTTTGATATCGCAAATTAAAATTTGATTTTGTAAATAAATAAAAGAGTACTAATTTTTCTTCTCAGTGTATATTTTTTTTTCAAATTAAGCCAACAATACTCTATAACTCTTTCTAACACACTATTTCGATACGACTCATAGTTTTTGAGATATAACTTATCAAAGATTTCTCTTACTCAAATCGATACGCCCTTTTCAAAAGTAACGCTTGAGTAAAAAAATTCCCAATTGCTGTGGAAAACTCATATTTCCTCTAACCCAAACGGAATACACACTTTCAATCGAATCAAAAATACTCATGTTTTGTCATTTGTCGATTTCATTTGGAATTACTCTGTTCTTAATTTTGCTATCATATTCCTATGCATTCAACGCATTGTGCGTTGACTTGTGTGGGTGACTACTTTGTTTGATACTGAGTACCGTTATCTATTACTCATAGGAGCACCGTATTGATTCGTGAACAGGTTCACTAGACGCTACGTTTAGGAAAAGCATGAACTGATACTTGGGGTTAAGTAAAATAGAAGATTAGCATGGTTTCTTGTTGTGGTGGCTGAGAGCAGACAAACGACCAAAACGGTTAAAAAGGTATGGTGGCTGAGAGCAGACAAACGATCAATCAATCAATCAACACTCAGCTTCAATTCATCTGGAAGAGAAATTGAGCTGATTTTAAATATTTGACGAGACTTTTAAACAGAGCTTCTAAGTACATGATTTGTAGTTCTGTATCGAAATTGCTGTTATAAATGTAGCACTGCATGGAGATCGACTGTTTTTGATTAAAATATTTGGCATGACGAGCTTTTCGGAAAAGTGTTTTTTTACCAGAAAAAAGGCATGTGACTCTCATTGTGCTAAACGTCCATTACGGAAGATGTTGTTATGTGAAACTTGCTGTCCCTGCTCGTTCATTTTATGCCATCAGAACAGGTAAAGAATCACATCGCATCACAATCGTCACATCATAAGGGATATGGCTTTTACGGGGTAATTTTTTCACATTTCGGTAAAACTTCGCTGTTGTTCGAAAGGATTTGGTGTTCTTTATCGTTCTATAACATAAAAAGTGAAATGTCAATTTTGGCGCTTGCGTCACTTTGCGAGATCACGGCAGTACAGCTCAAGGGGAGAAGAGGGGCGGTGGTATGAGGAAGGATACGTATGTCTTCATTGTACAAAAAATCAAAGTTTCATTAGGCTTAACTATCTGTCTGTGTATTGGAGTTGGCATATGATACCGATCGTAGAATTCCGTATGGCGAAAAACGGTTTTTGTTACCTACGCATCAAATTATGAAGAGTCAATTTCTACTTGATATTGTTCCTGCATCTTTTTGTAAGATTCGAATCGATTCCAGTGATTTCTGGGGAAACTTCCGCATTCAAAAAATTGCACCATTACATCCTTAACCCCTTGAACGACAATTTTTTTTTCAGTCAGCACTGTTCTGACAGAGGATTTAATTTTCTTAGTTTTAAGAGGAGGGATTGATATAGAAAATTACGGTTTTGTTGCTCAAATAATTCGTTATTATTAATACTGCTTTCATAAAAAGCATCCAACCTCAATAATTTCTGGTGAGTCCAGCTCGCCATTGTCAGTTTGTTCAGAAATGTTTATGACGAGATGAACTCGTTACGCTGATTTTCAAACTGACTGCTCAAATAATTCACAAAAATAATTTGTTTTTTGTTTCACTGGAACAAAAATGATATTTTTTGTAGGGAGGGTGAAACGGACGGTTGAAGGGTGTGAAATGGATAGATAAAAGAGTCGGTTTTATCAATTCATGATGATTTTTTTAATCAGGGTATGATCCGGTTTGAATAATCGTTAAATTCTAAAAAGACGGGTGGGTAATGTCGGTGACATAACCGGAGTGACGTAGGACTATACAAAGGGGACAGCTTTTACTAAATATATATTTTAAATATATTGTTTTATTTTCTTCTCCTACGTGAATACCTATCTATCTACCTGAAAAATGGATTAGTTTACTGTTTACTCTTTATGAACATGTTGGGGGTTCTAAAAAGAACCTTTGGTGTTATGTTTTTGCGTTTTTTTTTTACAAACTTGATTCTTGATTTTTTTCTGAAGGCTTTGTACTTATTAAATGTTCAACGTCGGGCATCTTTCGGCGTATACACATATCGTACAATCAAAATGATGGCTGTGATAGGGAATGCATAGGTGGTCATCAGCTCGTTCACTATCATATATTTCACTATTGAGCACCGTACCTTAAGCTGTGGTTTCGGAGACGAATGAATTGTAAGATTTGTAGTCTCCGCAAACAAAGTAAATAAAAATGAAAAAGAACTGAGGTTTTGGAGACGAACTCTACGATCTGTCGAGAAATAAACGAGCTATAAGCGTTCTGAAAAACCAACAGTAAATACGAGGACGGATGACCTCCGGATTAAAGTCCTTTAAAATAAGAACAGAGCAGCAGGAAATACATAGCTGATCGTATTGCTCCTTAGTTATTTCTCTATGCAATGCAGATGTAACGTCAGCCAATTTTCAACATCAGCTATCAACCAAAGAAAGCAGTTCTTGCTACCGAGAAAATTCGTGAATGCCATCCTGCATACAATGTGTTGTAATTTGAAGCCACTTTTAATTCGGAAACCATACATAGGTTTGTGAACACTGAACTATCAATTTAAAAGACCCCAACCACCAATAAGTTTAGGAACAAGCATAAACAAAAAAAAATCAGTTTATATTATATGTCATATTATGTCACTTTAGAATGCATTGGTATTGTGAAAAACTTTTAATAACTCTTCTTTGAAAGGTTTAATGGCCCTGAAAAGCGCCGTGTTTTACGGTGGTTGGTTTTGCCACCAAAGCAGTCTGTATAAACAAACTTTTTCTTTCTTCTACCTGCTGCCGTTTTGCGATTGTGTTTGCCACTCGCTGAAACTAGTTGTTGCATTGATGAGCGCCGAACCGAAGCTGCTCTGTTCTTGATGCGTGTTTTCTGATTATCTTGAGCAGCTTTGCAAGCCAACTCGAGCACTCCGACGGCCGAAACTCTATAATCGCTGTTAGGTATACTGGTGCTCCGGCACCAATCCGTTCGGCCTAGTTACCCTTGCAGAGCAATCAGTTAATGCGACCAACAGGGAACTGGAGACCTGCACGGTTCGAGTGAGACTTTGCCTTTCCCTTAACTTGTCCTCCTTTGTTACGTCCACACGTCCACGTTGCTGCTTGTTTTCTTTTTATGATGTGATGCGATGCGATGTTAAACGATGCCGTACAACCACACTGGTTTACGGTTTGAAAGAAAATTAGATATTTTTTTGGGGTCCGCGTGTTTTATACTCTAGTGGTACACACTCACAGGATAGAGACAAATCGGCAGACTCAGCCAAAGGGGCGAGTCCAACGAGACGAACGAATGAGCGTTAAAAGGCATCGATGGCAAAAAATACATTCATTACGATTTGTTCGCTCGTTGGATTCACATGCAGGCTAAAAAGGGTCCTTTTCAGGATCACAAAATTATCTTCAATCTAAAGAGTTTATTGTTTTGTTATCACTCGATATCCCCATCTTGTTCAGTTAAACCTTCCTGTTTAGCGATTGCGTTTGCCACTCGCCACAACTTTCACAGTTGGAAAATTTCTTCTCATCCAGCTTGTGACATATTGTACAGTAAATTACATTTAATGGCACGTCGCATTACCACCACTCAGTGTCGGATTGGAGGTAATTTTAACCTGTGATTGAACATTTGCGATGACAATGGTAAAGTGTCGACTTCACAATGTGGGGTCATAATTTGGACCCCGAACTCTATGTTTACAAAAATGTCCAACTAAATATGTCGCATTACATGTCCGTCCAATTGGCTAAATGTCGAACTAATTGTAAATTACTGTACTTTCAATCTGTAAACAATTTAAGAATTGGTGAAAATTGAATAATCAGGAAAGTCCCCAACTATCAATAAGCTCAGAACAACTGCCAAATTCACATACTCATCAGATCCTGGCAAACAAATTATGAAAATATCAGTTGTGTTTTATTAGTATTTTGTATATTATTTTAGAAAGCATTGAACTGTATTTCGTAAACTCTTTTTTGAAAGGTTTAATGGCCCTGATAAGCGCCGTGTTTTATGGAATGGTTCCAATTTAGGAAACTTTGTACTCGTGGTTTTGAAAAAAACCATTTCGAACGCCCTCGATGCCGCCTTGTTTTGGATTTGCCACCAAAGCAGATTGTATAAAGAACAAACTTTTTTCTTCTGCTACCAGCTGCCGTTTTGCGATTGCGTTTGCCACTCGCCACTCGCCACTCGCTGCAACTGCCTGTTGTCTTGATGTCCACCGAACCGAATGTGTTCTGTTCCGAATGCGGGTTTCTTATCGTCGCGAGCAGCTTTGCCAGCTAACTCGATCACTTCGGCGGCCGAAACTATATAACGCCGGCTAGGTGGACTGGTGCATTGGTACTAACGCGCTCGGCCTAGCTACCCTTGCGGGGAACTCCAGACCGACACGGTTCGAGCGGGTTTTGCCTTTCCCTTCACTTTTCCTCTTTTTCCATGTCCAGACATGGCTACTTGGGTTGGTTTGTTGATGTGTTGTGATGCGAACTGATGTGGTGTACGGTTTGAATGAGAATGATCGTTACGGAAGGAAGGAAGGAAGGTATTGTATTATAGAGACTTTAAACTTTTGCAGTTCATTCGTCTCTAGCCTTGAGAAAGGCCCTTTGAAAACTCTACTCTATTCTACTCCAGCGCTACCACCTCCGCCCTCTTGCCTTGAGAAAAGCACTCGATCCCTCGCCGTCCAGCCCGTCCAGCAACGATGTTGTCCAGTCGGTGTCCACACAAAGAAAAGATCGTTACGGCAGCGGAGCGGGGATTTTTAAGCTGACTGGCTGGCTCGAGAATTACGCATGTGTGAGACTGCGACCAATGTTTCGTTCATTTTTTTCTTTTTCCTTTCCAATCGTGCTTCATTCTATTTCGCTGCTGCTCTGGTTGCCCGTTTTGGTCGGTACGATTTGAGGAGCATAAAATGGACCAATCAAAAATGGGCACATAGGTTATTTGGACAATGCTTGATTCAATTATTTGAATTAATTGAATTAATCAATTATTTATTCCAAGAAAAATGAAATGTTATTCGTTATGATAGATGCGTAGATATATTTCCTATCAATTGATGCAAAAACCTTTGCGATCTATTGAGAAATGCTCGAGTTATAAGCGTTCCAAATCTTGCATTTTTTCCTACTTGTTCAGTGCCTAGATTTCCATTTCACCCCCTATATCTTCCGGTTAGATGTAGTCCTACGTCAAAAAAATTATTTTAAGAGGGTGATATGTTCTGTATTTTTCATATCTGAACACATAGTTTCTTTCCATATCACCATAGCACCGGAAACTATGAATCAATTTTGAATGAATCGGCATCACCAGTTTTTATATCGCAAATTTTAGCGCCATGAGAATGCGATGTTGTTTGCGTAGACCTTCATGTTGACGTTAAGTTTGTTTTAGAATCACATTTTAAACAGCAAAATGTCTCCCTTTGTTGGGTTCTATCCGCCTTGGGTGTGATGTCTCTCGAGCGAACTTTCGAGCTGGCAATGAAACCGAATTATTTGTCCAACAATGTCGAGCGAAGCAGCGGTGAGCAGTCCTGTTCAAGCTGCGTACATATTCGAAGATTTTACGTGTCGATATGCACATTGTCAGCGACACGTTGGTTGTCACAGCGCATTGATTCGAAGCTATTTTTAGCGCTCTCTATGGTGAATGCATCCATTTGATACTGATGTGTATTTTTTTTATTAGTATCCCCTACCGGCGTATGTTGCTGCTTCCAGCTCACACCGACCGTTTTGTATTTGTTTAGTAAATCAACACCCGCTGTTTTATCAGTAATTATAACCCAAAGCTGCCAGCTAATAGTAGTGTCGAGCAGCGTTTCAACCGCCAGCTTGCGAGCGAGGTCGTTTTTCTGTCCTCAAAAAACGAGGATTAAACGCCGCTTTGATTTGAGTGCAGCTAAGATTATGTTCGTATTCGAAACTCATATTCGATATGCTCAATTCATTCAAGTCGAAGAAAGGAAACTTTTACGGCACTAGTACACGTTTGTTTCTAAGTTTGTTTCTGCTAAGTTTGTTTCTGCTATTTAAAACAAAAACAACGCGTATAATGACGTTAGTGATTTTAGAGAGTATTCCAATGGATGCGGGTCTGGATATCGGGCTGGGCTATTTACAGACCAAAGGCAGAGGAGTCATGTAGACCAGGGTTTCTCAGAGTGGTCGATAATGACTCCCTGGGGTCGACGTATTTTAGTATTCTAGCAAAAAAAAAACTGTATCAAAAAGACTAACGGAAAAATGGAAAGAAAGGTTTTTATTTTGAATTTATTATTCTTACTTATGGCTTGTTTAAGTCGATGAATACAACAAATTAAATCATAAAAAAAGGTTTCTCATAAGAAATTGTATAATGTTTATACATGATTTTGTTCAACTTTGCTTTTCTTTAATTTTCCGTCAATTTCATGTGGAATTATCGAAAAGTGTCCCAAGCAGGAGTGGAGAATTGAGGGGACATTTCATATGGTTCAACATTTTTATAAATCAAGGTACATATCTTCATGTTTCAACGATTAAAAATACAAAGTTTATTAGGGTAGACAGAGAAAATGAACTGTTATTAATTTAACATTTAAATTTGAATTTTTGAAAAATATCTTTAAATTCTATATCTTTGCAGAAAATCTGTAATTCTGTATATACAGATTATGTATATGAAATTTTTCGAAAAATCTGTAAAATACAGAATATTCTGTATATGTGACAACCCTGAGAATGAGTAATATCTTATATTTTATATCATTGCTGTGCATTTCAAAAAATCAACAAGACAATGAGTGTGCACAAGATGAAAATAAAAAAATACAAGATGAACAATTCGGCAAGTAAAAAAAAAACCTGACAGGTTCCTGCAAGATAATGGGTTTGCGCGTACGAGGTCTTCATTCGAGTTTAAAATTTACCTGTATTTTAAACATATACGTGATACAACACGAAGGGGAAGTCAACAATAATGTACTCAACTTGTAATTTAATTCAAGAGATTACAAGGTATTTACATAGCTGAATGAAGTGAACTAGAGTAAAGTGATGGAAAAAGAATTTACAAAATGCTTGGTTACCTATGTGCATGGCGTAACAAAAAAAAAATATTTCAGGAAATTTGAGATGGGTCGCGAAGAGGGAAAAATGTTATGATATTTTTTATAGTCAACAGATTTTCTTCCAGCTGGACGAGTCTACATTACCCAGCAACGAAGCTATGTTGTTAGTTAGTTGTTCGATATATTAAATGCTGACTGAGAGGAACTTGCGTAGCAAGATTTTCTGCATTTTTGAATTTGTCTTTCAGCTGCAGGGTGACGATTTCTACTTTATTGAAACAATATCAATAGTATCGGTCCTTCAGACAAAACTTTCAAAACAAAATTTAAGCCGAAGAGAATGTTCACGGTTTCCACGTTTGTCAAAATTATCACAAAAGCTTCAAGACCATGTTATATCATCATATGTCACTCACTTGGACGCATTACACAAGGATTTTACTAAAATGTTTTTAGATCTTCAAAATTATAAAATTTCTCAATGAATAATAAATCCGTAATACACCGAAGTTTTTTTACGCGGTTTTACGTAAAAAAAACGCGTTAATTGCGTAAAAATAGACCGGAACAATATGCTCCGTCAGAGCATATGACGGTAATCAGTGCTTGCGACAGAATTTAGCGCTTATGACGGAAAATAGTACCGCACTCTATCACGATGCTTACGTAGATTTTAGTTGACCTGTTTTTTTACGCCGATTTTCCAATTAACGCGGTTTTTTTACGCGGATTTTCGAATTAACGCGGTTTTTTTTACGCGGATTTTTGAATCAACGCGGTTTTTTTCTATGCGGATTTTCCAATTAACGCGTTTTTTTACGCGGTTTGTTTTTACGAGGTACGTATCCCCCGCGTAAAAAAACCTGGGTGAATGTCACATTCATGGGATGAGCCGAAGTGATAATGTAATAAAAGTTGACTATCATCAGCACAGATGAGGAGCTCAGGCAGAAGTACAACCAACGTTGTCATATGTTCTGGTTATAACGAAGCATTCAAACTCAGTATCCTGCAATGATGTTGCTGAAAAATATCTTCTCGTTTTTCCATTACATATTTTGTCGAAAAAGGCTTCATTGTGGTTACACACAACCTGAAACCGAAGGAATCATTTGAAAACCAACAAACACGGAGATTTAATATTGAACCTATTTTGATATTTTGGTAGTTGTGGATAGATTGGTTTGCGATGTGAATGTTTGTATAGTTAGTGAGTAATTTGTATTAATAATTATTTATTACACTTGATATTTACTAAATTTTATCTCTATTTTTGTTGTTGAAAATGATGAGAAATTTTTTTTTCTGTATTATGGTGACATTCAACACTTTTGGCTGGTTTGTCACATTACTTCCATTTTTTGGGAGAATGTCAGGACCTCGTGACCTTCTGCGTGAGAGGCAGGGCTCTGCATAGTCATAGTCAACTGAGGATAGTCAGCTGACTATCTGACTGACTATATCCGTTTCAGTTAGTAATGACTTTTGGCTTCTTCACGCACTCCGCCAAAACGACTAAGAGTCAGTCGGGCGTTTAGTCCCTATCTCCCTCTACCGATTTGACTATATCATTTCATTCTTCCCGGTCAAATTGTCCTCATTGCTTTTTGAAGTGACTTCCCCCAAAATGAATTCGTTCCTCTCATCCTCTCTCCCATGTACGTGTGCATGCATCGATGTTTGAGTTCAACGTGGTTTGACATATGCTACACTGCCCATGATTGCATAGGAGACGTAATCGACAACACCATTAGTGTTGGGAAAACGTGTTTTTGTTGTTTTTGGCCTACAAGCATAACCATGCAAATTTCCGATGAAATGATCTGTCCAGTTGAAGGATATTATCGGCAAAAAGAGGGCCTAGGTGATTTTGCGGATTATAACATTTTTTTTTCCATTTGGAAAACGCTTGCTTCTATTTATGCGGACAATCAATCGTTTCAATTAACATTTGTTCGCAAAGCTAGACGTAATCACCAGGTTGCTCTGTTCCGATAATAGTCAAATCGTCTCCGTCGGTAGTTTCAGTTGTTATCGGATAAAATCAAAAAGGTTTGGAATAAATTTAGTGAAATGTCTGGAAAAGGTGCTCTGGATTTGTTGCGAGTCTATGATAGTACTTTTTTCCTGAATACTCTGGGATATGATAAGAACAGCAGATTCGTGTTTTTTCAATTAATTGAATTTGTAAAGGCAATCTGCAATGTTGGTAATTCTAGCAACATGATTTACTGATATCACGATCAATCGCATAACGATGGTGAAGTGACTTACACCAACGGTGTGAGTAAATGCTGAGTATGTGGAATAATTCGATGTCGAATCCCAGGAGTTATAATGCTAAGAACCAATATTATTTGAATTTTACTACTGATCTCATTGTTTCGTTATCTACTTGAGGTTTCAGATGAATTTAGGTAATTCTAACAATGAAAAACACAATTGCTTTTCTTTGTTCATCGTGTACGGAATTAGTAATTATATGAGCTCAATGGTTTCTTATATTCATCTATTAGGAAACACTAAGTAATAAGACACTATCGTGACAGGCATGTTTGGACTCTACAAAGAATGTGATTCAAATGTAGATTTTGATTATAGCACATAATACTGCCAATTGTTGATTTTCGAACGATGTATGAAAGCTGTATGGAACTACGTCTGTTATGTGGACAAACAGTGATTTTTCGGGAAGGTTTTTTCAAAATTGCTCAAACGTTTTCGAACAAAAAAATGTTTGTTTGCATGTTGAGCAAACGTATTACATTGTGTAGGATGCGACATAGCGAAAAAGTCGATTTTGTTCATTTTGTCGTTTACGTCTCCTATACAAACATGGACAGTACAGGTGAGCTAGCTTCTTTTGTATACCAAAATTACTCACACGTATAAAATAGCGTGCAGTGTGTGTGCGCTATTTACTAATACTAACGCAAGGAACTTTATAGCATACTTGATAAATGTCTAACTTCGTTGGTTTGAGTTCACGATGGGTAGACAATAAACCGTCCATTGATGAGGTAACTTCTTTTTTGCATCAGAATTCATATTTTCGTTCCTCTTTATATGGAAGTAAAAATAAAATTGCGTATGCGAGTATGAAATTAGTGTCAGGGGGAAATGGAAGTGTGGATTGAAGTCACTTGAATGATGAGGCAGATTTGTATTCACTAGTCGAGTTGGTAGAGATGGGCAAAACTGTGCACTTTAATGAACCGTTCAGTGTCCAACCGTTCGCTTAAGTGAACTAGTTCTTTTGAGCAGTTCACTCACTCTTTCGTACATTAGAAGGATATGCCAGGGCAAGTATAAAAAATCAAGGGGTTGTATCCGAGACACGATCGCTTAGGACGTAGGACTACGCAATCTGCTTTGGAAATTTGTTTTTTTTTATCATTTCGGATATTATTTGCGAATACGTCGAAAGTTCATAAATAACTCTTTAGTAAAAAATTCCGAGGACCCTGAAAAGGTTTAGTGGCTTGCGTGGTTTTGTAGAATCATTTCGAGAAGCAACGATTCGTTCTTGCCTTGTTCTTGTTTCCGATTCGATTGGTATGCAAATCGATTGGTATGCAAATCCGTTCGCGGCAAAAATAGTTATTAACGTTAACTTCATTTCATAAAAACGTGACTTGTTTTCTGATTTGGCACCCTTAATGTAAGACGTAGTCCTACATCAAAAAGTGTAAGGTGTTATGTAAGACTGTTCTTTTCATTCATAAAATGCGGTTTATTAGCCATAATTAGATGTACGAATTTTGTTAAAAATAACTTAGCAGAATAGAATATCAAACTATGATTTTGAAATTTTGATTTAGTTTGAGCCGTGATTCATTCTTTTCAGCACAAACTAGCGTTGCGCTGCTTTTGACGTAGGACTACGTCTTTCATTTCTGTACCGGGGTGTAAATTCAAAGTTTCGAAAACGAGAGAGTGACGCTGGAGTGCAAGGATTTGCACGTTAATATCTCTTTACCGGCTGAATGGAGCGGTATAATAATCACTTCATCCGAAAGATAAAATGTCAACGAGTTATATGATTGTCACTAATTGGTTCAAAAAATCGTTTCAATAGCTTAAAAATTGCTTTGAAAGCAAGCTATTGAAATCATCATTGCTAATTGACGATGATTGATGATTGCAATGTGTTCCCGAACACGGACGCAAAATCTAAGCTCCTGGAGAAACCGTCATAGCGAATCAATGCAAGCTGCCACTTCTTTTGCTCGCTTGCATTAGTGTTTGAGAAACCATAGCGGACACATGCTAGGCGTGAGTACTTTTACTCGCATCAGTTTCTGTTCTGCTTTCGCATGGAAGAGTCATGAAATTTTTTTGCGTGTGAATGCGTCCAAGCGAAGGAATATTCGCATTTGCGCATTCGACTTGGTGTTCCCGTGATGCAATCCAATTGACGAATTTACACAAAGCTGAATGAGCTCATGCGTCACCTACATTAGAGTTCAGAACCACAAAACTGATGATGTTTGTTTATTCTACGCGATGAAAAGCAAGATTCGGTCGTGATTAATCATTTTATTTCTATGTAGATTCATTTCAACCATTAAATGTTTTCAGTGTATGGTAAGAAAGTTAGGGCTTTGCATATTTACGATGATTTCAACACGCGATTGGACCAAAATCATTGATAATCTTCGAATATTTCTAGTTTGATTATGCATACAGATTATGAATACTGTGGATAATGGTGATGAAATCGTAATCGTATTAAGTTGGATTATATCATTGATAATGTAAGGGCCGATACAAGAAGGATTTGCACTGTTTTTAGCGCAACACATACTTCCCATAGTTTATCTAGTTGAAAATAAATTAAGTTACAACACTTATACCAAGCCATTCTTCAAAATATACATACCACATTGTAAAATAGCGATGGCCAATTTGAACGACCAAAAAAACAAAACATCATCATTTTACTCGCTGCGCCATCTGGTTGTAAATCTAACGTAAATTCGTCAATAGCATCAGTTCTGTTCTGCTTTCGTATGGAACAATCATGAATATATATTATATATGCCAAATAACGATAAAAACGAAATGAATTTTATGGAAGGTTATCTAGACTTTATTTCGTTTCCGCCGTGAAGTGGCGTCCTCAGTTTCTATTCTGCGCATGGAGTGATCATGAACAATCTCGTGTTATTCTCACGAAAACAAAAATGAATCATGTATCAAACATCTTCATTTGCTTTTACAAGGACACTCAAATTACATCGGTTCGTTCCGGGAACAACAACAAGTTCGAAAGAGTTGAATTTTATGTTAATAACAATTCCATAATTATGCTCATAAAACCACACACTAACAAGAAAAACTTTCAGCAATTTTTCAAAATATTCATTCACTCATTCACTTAAAATTGATTCAGATTTTCAAATAAATGATTACCGAGTCAACGGTAGTCCTACGTCTACCTTGCGGTTGTATCACAGATGTAACCCATTTCTTCTTTTTTTTGCAATAACTGCTATAGCAAAACTGTGCCAAAACGCGAAATACTTTCTCGAAATTATCGAGCACAATATGGTATAATATAAAAACATTTCATATCAGCGACACAAATTTTTATTCACTGCTGAAAAATACTGTTTAAATCGTTTCGCTTTCAACTGTATTTTTTGTGAGGTAGATTTGCATATCTTACTGAAATATTTATCTTCAACTTAAAAATGTGCAATTAAAACTTTATTTGATAAATAATCGAACATTCCAATTTAAGAACTATCGTATTCTTAAATATTGCGTTTTATTATGAAAACGAAAATACCGACATCTTATTTTTGTTATTTCATGGGGCTATCGTTTGTTTCCATTCGTTAATTTGAGGACTATTTACCTTGCAGCAGCATTTGTCTATCACTCGTTCGCTTGCCTTCCTATAATACACTGATCACCATACACAGTTCGTTCTGAACTGTATACACAGTTTCTCCAGCGGTCATCGTAAACAGTTCGTTCTGAACTGCATACACAGTTCTCCGTTCACTGTACAGTTCGTTCTGAACTGGGTAAGCAATTCATGTGAACTGTTGCCCAGTAAAAAAGAACGACCGTTCGTTCACTCTTTTTGGTGAACTAGTTCTTTTGAACAGTTCATGAACGGTTTGCTCATCTCTACGAGTTAGTTAAAATCTGAGACGAGACATGACAATAGGGGGCCGATTCCGGACCACTTTTTCTGTCAAACTCGGACCACTTGCAACTCGGCTTTTGATTGGTTGATGAGGAAAATAATTGACAAAGATAACTATACAAAAATGGGATTTCCAACATTTTCACAGTGTTGCCAAATATATTCGAAATTAAATAATAGTTGCATTCAAATTTCATTTTAGCGAAAATTTCCGTCCGGTGTTCAGTTCCTGAAGAGAGGGAAACATTACATCGGAATTTCCACCCTACATATTTTTGTGATTCCCTTGCCATCTAGCATAGCATAATAGCAGCGGGCTAGCAGAGATGAACATTCTATTATTTTCCAACCGTAAAGCAGTTAGCAATAAAATTAGGATCACATAACAAATAACAACCAAGGCTGTAGAAAAAGTATTTAAAATCATGTTGGAAACTGCATAAAGCATACATACCAACAAAAACAAAACCTGAATAAACGCTATGTTATATTTTGGAAATGTATTATTTTATCAATATTTCAGTACTGTTAGTGTTTGAACGATATCAAAGTTCAATTATAAAGCCTTATTCCTGTATACACTTCACGGTGAAAACGAAATGAATTGTATCCGCGATGACAACGATACGGTGTCGACATCTGGATACGAAATTAGTTTTTAACAAGTCTAACTACTCGGCCCGAAGGCACTTTTAAATTGTTTAAATCTGAATGAAAATTTTTACTTGGCGTTATTTATTTACTTGAAGCACGTCTTTCTTACCCTAACTTGAGCTATTTTCTATACACTTTCCGATATTCTCACTAAAACTTATCATTATAATATAAAATTATCTTCAGATAAAATTTTTGTACGAGATTATTTTACCAAATGAAGAAAGCAAAGTTTTTCATTCACATTGAACACTAATTTGATACGGAAGAGTTAATTTTTATTCATAATTTCTATTTGAAAAGGTTCAATTCCACCTGAAACCCCATCATTCCCATTCATTTCGATTTCATCGTGAAGTGTAAACGGCAAGGCCCATAATCTCTCGATGAATAAAATGAACTATGAATTTCATTCATGTATATCAATATATCATACTCCAACTATCAAATCTACGTTTTCTATTTAATTTTTCATATTGAATTTTTTTGCATACCAAAATAACAGGAAAGTACTTATTGTTTGAAATATGTGACATTACGGTTGAACAATTAATACAAACAAAAATGAACAGCTCAGAAAATACATGATACGAAGAACACATGTTTTTCATGGGAAAATAATCTTCCGAAATTTTATAACATTTGGCAACCTTCACATGAAAATGCAGAAAGAAGAGTAAGAAGCCAGTTGTCCCGTCTTGTCTTAGGTTAAAATAACCACTGACTGGAATAGTTCACCAGTCATCTTCGCTAGTCAACGCTAGTCAATTCATTTTCAAGTCGAGTAACTTTTTGTTGTGGGCGACTGCCGAAGCAGTTCTAGTCGAAGCGAAGCTACTGAGAGTAGAGTCGGTCTTCATTTTTGACCTCCGAAGATTTCGGGCCCTGGTGAGAGGTGCGGATGTTATCACTGCACCAGATCGCCTCAGTGAGAAAATAATGTCAAATTTATTCATTTAATCAACTGCAGTGTTTTCAATGATGTAGACCTTTTTCTCGTATAAACGTTAAATTTGTTTCACCAACGCTTCCGAACGGTTATCAACAATACAATGATACTATATCATTATTGAGGGCGCTATCATTGGAACATGCAAAGATGAATCAGTTTCAGAAATGAAACTCGAATCAGTCAAGCCCGTGAATTTCAGAGAACAATAGTTTTCAGCCCAATCCGTTATAACAATAGTAACAATAGCACTTCCAAAAAGGGCTAGTAACAGTAATGTAAATTCAGTAATATTATCCTTTATGTTGATAGTATTACCGAATTTCCATTGAATGAAGTGAGATAGTACAGAATCAAACTCAATCTTCTTTCGACAATTTGAATCATGATTGTAGTTATCTGAAGCGTCGAAAAATCTTAGGTAACGTATCAGAAAGTGAACCTCTGTTAAACCCTTAGCAAAGCGCGGAAAAACGAACTACTACAGAAAACTGTTCACCTGCCATCATCCCCCGTGTAATCCAATGTAAGCAACCGCAACGTTTGGGAGTTATCCAGCTGAAATGTCGCTTTCACATGACCAGGCTCGATGCCATCCTGCTTCTCAATAACTAGGCGAGGCTCTGATGGCACACTATGGGCATACACATAACTGTCAATTTGTAGGGGCATAAATTACCGTTAATTATCGTGTTATGCCTCTCGCCACTGTTTGCTTTGGAGAGCACATCGTCGGTTGCGACCAGGGATTGGCGAAAGTAGCAGGATCTCCTTTTCTCCAGTTCTCCCGTCGAGGCTGGTGTGCGGCGCGTCACGGTGCGGTAAGATTATGTGTTTTCCTCCATCGTTAACTGGTGGTGGTAGCTCCAACGGAGACATTTCGCCCCAATGATGTTACTTTTGGGCCACGCTACAAGAACGCTAGCGGCAGTCAATCGCTCTCGACTTTATGCGATGGTGTTCCATCTTTTATGTTTTGTCTTAGATGTACGGAAAGTATCTATGTACCTGGTTTATTGTAATTAGGATCCTCTTTGATATTAGAGCAAGGCTCACAGTACAAATCAGTATGCCAAAAACACAAAAAAGAAGGATAAACTTCTCGCTTTAATCATCTATCGCGTGCAAAAGTGTGACGAAATCAGTCTAAAAATTGAATTGCGTGTAATGTAACGTCTTATTTAATGACATCGTTAAACTTTGCATCCGTCTGCTGTCCGTCTTTACCTTTGCTCCGTCAGTAGAACGCGTACAGTGTCTTCATTACGCGCGCACTTGTTTTAACGATTCGCGGAAGAAGATAAAAACGATGCAAATTAGCGGACGACTGATGCCATCCTTCTGCGGTAGAGATAAATGTGTAAATGGAGTGTGAAGCAGGGAATTTATGTATTAAAATTATTAATTGGAGAAGCCGTTTCGTAGAGTTCTAAACAAATGCAGAGGGCTGTCCGTGCGATGAGGAAAATATCGAGTTGCGATACACGGTTTTAGCAGTTCTAACCGTTCCGTATATATCCAGTTACAGTCACAGTCAAAATCATTAACCTATGTACCTTTCTTTCAGAAGTTGTAAATTGTTAAATTGTTACAAACGACTATTAGTAATTTGGTATTATTTATTTGCCTACTTCCTACGCTTAGACTATGGATGGTTTCTTTCTCTCTCGAAATTGCCAAAAAATAGTTAGGCAGTAGTAAAACCATTACATGTTCCGAAACACCATACAGTTGAAATAAAAATAAATTTGAAATAAATACACAACAGCCTTACTTAGCTTTCACTCATTATTCCACACTTCACAAAGTTTGCCAACAAAAACCTAATTACTGAACGCACTTCACAAGTTCACATACATATCGGGAAAACCGTTTCTCAGTGTTCTGGAACATTTGAAAAAAGTAGCAAAAAGCAACGTAAACGAATCAATTTCAAAAAATCAAAAAGTCATTGCACTTTGGATTAATTAAATATTGCCGATAAAATTGCACAATTCATGTATCTTTTCCACCTTATGTCACAAATCGCTTACAACCGCTGGATGTTTCAGTTATGGGCCATTTCAAGCAAAAGCTCTCAGTTTCCCAGAACGATTGGCTACTCAACCATCGTGGGAAAACTATTTCTATACACGAACTTTCAGGTATAGTTGCTTGGGCTTATAATGCTTCTTTCAATCTGAGTAATATCCTAGCTGGATTCAAAATGACAGGTTGCTATCCATTCTTAGAAAGGTTTTTTCGGACAAGGATTTTGAACACTCAAATGATTTCACCTACTGGAGCGGAGGTAGCAACTGACTCATCGGGTAATACAACACTGCTGCAAAACATTGCGTCTGCAGCACAGAAAGATTTTACTTTGGCAACTTTGTCCCCGGGAAATATTGAACCTTTTCCAAAAACTTCACCGTGGTAAACCACCACTCGAAAACGGAAGAAAGCAAAATCACTATACTATCTCTCATAGCAAGCAGTTTCCTTTCAGACAAATACTGATAAACAGAAAAATGCAGAATATTCTGGAAATAAGAGGAAACGGAAGTAATTGTTGATACACATAAAATTTTAATTTTTTTTCTATGTCCGAATATGCCCCGAGACTGTCCGAAACTGCCCCACACATGAGGCACATTCGGACAAAAAGGCAATTTTCAAAAATTCGAATGAACCATTCGTGATCGCATCAACGCACACCTCTAACACGCTCATATGATACAATGATGTCCAAATGACAACCAGGATGAATTCAGGATTGTTTTTATGTTTACAAAAAATATTAAAAATCAAGCAAAAAAAATATCCAAATGTGCCCCCCTCTCCCCTACAGAGCGCAGGAACAATTTGACACCAGAATAAAGTTGCTAACCCCACCAAATACGGCACTAGTCAACGTTTGCTACTTCTTGGATAGCCATCGTTCAAATTGATCCACAATTTCGACCTATAAAATGCACGTTTGCAACACAAGCTGTAGAAACCCACCCAAAACCAGCACGGATTTTCCACCGCGTGACGGGTTGCTCTGAAGACTCTTCTGTTTTTCATTTGGCTTTCGCCATGCAGTAATCAGATTATATGCTTCCAGAAGATGACATCTTTGTCTACGTGTGCCTTCGCAAACTTTGATCGACTGTTGTTGTTCTTTACCGATACAAAGGGCTTTCGTCTGGCAACCCTATTATGAATATTGCTTCTTCAGAGCATTTTTGCGAATATTTAACAGCCTCATCTGCAAGATTTGATGTTTTTTTGGATTTTTCTTCACTACACGGATGGGGGGCATTGAAGATGTGTTTTCGCTTAGAGATTCTGAATAACTACTTGGATCTTCAACAAGCGCTGAGGCTGAGAGTTCATTTGAAACTTTGATTGCTTCTTTGCTTGGAGAGAATGTTTTGCACCGCTCAGTGCAAGCATATAGTTTGTTTACTTTACAGCTGCACTGAGAAATAAATTGTAATAAATGTTTTCCATGATTATTATGCAAAGAAAGAAATGGATAAACTTCTAATCACTAATCACATCACTCACCGCAGTGAATCCTGATTCTTACCTCCCCCACTAACAACTATCCCTTCCTTGATAATCACTAGGGAACCACGCTATAGAGACCATCCTTCTGGCTTTCGGGCGGCGAATATCATACTAACATTCCTTCCCTTCCCCCTGGTGGCTGTAAGGACGTGGCTGACGTCGTTATTGACTGACGTTACTGACGCCGGCCACGGTGATTCGATTCACCGACACTTGCACAATGAGAATGATTTGCTACTCCCAAGCGTCATTCGGTGTGTTCTTTGTGCAATTTCGCTGGTTCAGGTCAATCACGGAGAACATCTACGAAGCGTACAGTCTACCGAAGCTCAAGCTCAAGCCTTACACCTGCACTGAGAAATGAATGGGAATCAGAATAGAGAACTATTTCGTCCTACATCTCCGGTTATGTCTACCATGTTACCCAACCGTTTTTAAATAATTTTTTTTTATTCCACAATTTTTGTGGAATATTTGAGCAACCAATTTGAAAATCAGTATAATGAATAGCTACAAACTGCATTTATGTTTTAAAAAAACACATTTTTTCAAGGTTAGGATAATATGGTGAGAAAAGTTCTTTTCAGCCCGTTTTCCTACCATAGAAATAAATAAACAGAATCAAATCCAGCCACAATTCTGGCCCAATAGAAATTGGATGATAGTTCTACCGGCAACACACAGTGATGTTATATTACCTGTCCGTACCGTTAATCCTGCTGACAATCGTGAGAAGATTAATCTAAAGCCGAAAGACGGTTACGGTTAAATTGCGATGAATCGGAAAACACTAGTACATATTTTGAATCTGTGTAGAGTTTGTTTTTTCCAGTTAATAGAACACGAGTGCAAAAAAAAACTTGTCAGATTAATTTTCAAACTCATGTGTCCTACGAGAATTGTAAAGTACAATTTGACGGAATTTGCTTTTTCTAAGAAGTGCTTTTGTTGGAGTGCGGATAGGAAAATGTTTTTTTTTGATTGAAAATATTCAACCTGACGGGTGGCCGAGTAAAAAATAATGCAAACCAATAAAAAAGAGATATAATACATCTATCGAATCAAGTCTAGTACTAAATTAATGGAACAGCAATAAAATTCTGCCATGCACATAACAAAGATAACCAGAGTGAGGTTTTCCTATAACGTTATTGAAGTTCTCGAGTGGCCAACGTGTTCAGTCGAACCTGAGTCCAATCGATAATCGCTGGTCTTTTCTAGGTCGTTATGATTTTGCAGATGGGAACCAGACTAAAGGGATATGAGGAAATATAATCTGCGAGTTGGAGCAAGGAAACACTTGAAATCTAATTTAAAACCGCTTATTTTTAGTTAGGAAAAATTTTTTTCAATAGACTCGAGGAACGTAATGCTTTAAAAATATTTTTCGAAGAATGTATTTAGACAGATCGACGTAATGTGCAATCAATAGGTGAATTTGCATTACATTTTTGTGAACATTGAAAAGAGACATAACCAATGATTATATTAAAACCCACACGTGTGAGACAAATTGAAAATAATTTTAAGAATTGCAAAGTAGTAATATTTTGCGATTTTTCCAAGAACATTTGTTCTTTGAGATGCCGTTCGAATTGGTTATTGAAATAGTGACCTAACCACAATTTATACCATTTGTAATTTACTGTGCGAAATACGGGATTCTCCAAAATGTCAGCTTTATTGTAATATCGGAAATACTTCAAGATAATAAAATTCTAATCAAGATGTTTATGATCTTTTGGAACCCAAAACAAACTTGAAGAAAGTCCGATGGAGCTACATCGCATAGCGAAAATAGGAACAAATTTGCAAGAAATTTACAATAAAATAAAACATCGATGCGATCATGCGATGCAAATGGTGGAACATTTAAACGAATGGCAAGAAACGCAAAGTTAGTGCAAGCATATGAACACAGAGTCATATGCTAAAAAGTTATATGATTGGGCTAACCAGAAGAGTAGTGACCATTTAAAAAAAATATCGTTTGGTAATGTGTCACATGAAGAATGTGACCAGGAAGTAACAAAATGAATTGTCTTCTCTACCAACAGACGAAAATGATTACTGATGCATAAAAATGCCACTATTACGATCCGGTTTAAGATAATAAGATTGGAGGTAAATTGACTTTTGATGTTAAAATATTAAACATTCATCACGTATATAAACAAATAAAAGAAAAATGTGGTTCTCTAAAGTAATCCACAATGAATTTTTGTTATATGTTAGATGATATTGTATGGAAAGTATGCATTGTTATCAATTGTACAAATGTGTTGAATTTGTGCTTGCGATATCTCGAAGGATGCTTTAAGAATTTAAAAAAATGTGGGTATTATGATTTGAAATAACCTCTAGAATATTGATATATCATTGAAATTTGTTGATAGCTTAAAGAAATAGAAATAATAGAAATTTAAAAAAAAATTCTTAAATTTTGTCCATCCTAAAATATTATCAAAAATTTCGGTCATCACTTCAATTTCTCACATTTTGAATACAAAGGAGGCATACTTCCTCTCTCTGTACGTTTTTTCGAGTTATTATTCCGTTTTTTAATACGCTGTGAAACACTTAATCCGAAAGTGATAGCAAACTTTGAAAAAATATTGAACTCAGGCGTTCAATCTAGGCGAATGTCTCTATATCATGAATTTATGACTGGAAAGTCCATCTGCTTTATCGGGTTCCCAGATTATTCCTTCATTTTTGTTCAGTTCCTCTATTACTATTGACCTGTCAATGAAGGATTATGTGCATAATATTTCAAATGATCTCCGTCATTTAGTTATACCTGCGATATTCCTGTCAAGGTATAAACATATTGACCCAACCAAAACTTTTTTTTACTGATGTATCTAGTCTTAATGGATCCACAGGCTTTAGTATATTCAATATCAAATTCTTCACTTTCCGTAGGCTTAGTTTACCCTGTTCGGTGTTTGTTGCAGAATTAGCTGCAATATAAATGGCCTTACATTACCTTGGCACCAGATCACTTTTTCATTTTATCTGGTAGTCTCAGCTCTTCAGAGGTAATCCGTTCAGTGAGGACTAGATATACGTCGTATTCCTTATCTGAAATCCATCAGCTTTAAAGTGCTCTCATAACTAGTTCATTTAATATCACTTTTGTATGGATTCCGTCTCATTGTTCGATACCAGGAAATGAGAAAGCAGACTTTCTTGCCAAGAAGGGCGCTATGGAAGGAGACTTGTTGTATAGGCCAATTACTTTCGATGAATATCTTCATATCCCTCGTGAACGGGCACTTGTATCTTGGCAGTCAAGTTGGGATAGTAGGGATAATGGCCGATGGCTATATTCTATCATTCCTAGGGTTTCTCTCAATCCATGGTTTAAAAGATATATTTTTTCTCGTGATTTTATACGGGTAGTGTGCAGACTCATGTCTAACCATTATTCTTCGAATGCACATCTTTTTCGAATCAACATCAATGATAATAACCTATGTGTGTGGTATAGGATATCACGATATTGATCATATTGTGTGGTTTTGTTCTGAGTTTCAAAATGACAGGTTATCTTTAATAGAAAAAAATCGCAATAAGGGAATGCCACCTAATTTTCCGATTCGCGAAGTTCTGGCTACTCGTCATATCGATGCTATTTCTTTAATTATAATTTTCTCAAATCCATACACTTTCAAATATGAATATATTGGTTTATTTATCCTTTATTGTTTTCATTTTTATTACTAACGTTTCCATTTCTCTGTTTCAACTTTTTCCTCAGAATTCAAAAAGTGGGCAAATTTTCATTCCTTCCCAAGTCCCAAGGATATAACTAAAGGGTGTGTTACATCAAATTGCATCACGGAAAAAACGCTGTAGAAATTTAATTTTTAGGAATTATATCTTCAGCTTTCGCTTATAATCAGATAAGAGTGTATAGATCACGTTGGCCATGCTTCACTGTCAATTTTTCGTAAATTTGGAAAAATGTCGTCGAACGAAAAAGAGCGTCATGAATTAATCCTGTGCACTCATTTCGAGAATCCGGAGTTGTCACATCGGGACATCGGTAAGATGCTGGGAATCGTCCAATCCACGGTCAGCAGTGTACTAAAACGATACTTCGAGAACCTAACCATCGACCGGAAGGTGAAGAACGGCAAAAATGGATGCTCCGTCAGTGTAAAAGATCACAAGCGCGTAGTTAAGCAGTTTAGACGTGATCCGAGAAGTTCAGTCCGGGATGTCGCCAATAAGCTGAATTTGTCAAGTTCATTCGTCCAGCGGACCAAGCAGCGGGAGGGCCTGCGTACATACAAGGTTCAGAAGGTTCCTAACCGCGACGAAAGGCAAAACATGGTGGGGAAGACGCGAGCCCGGAAGCTGTACACCGAAATGCTGACGAAGCCGCATTGCCTGGTAATGGACGACGAAACCTACGTCAAAGCGGACTTTCGTCAGCTGCCGGGCCTGTTGTTCTTCTCCGCAGAGGACAAATTCAGCGTTCCGGAGGAGATTCGCAAGCAGAAACTATCCAAGTTTGCCAAAAAGTACATGGTGTGGTAAGCGATCTGCTCTTGTGGAAAGCGGAGCGCCCCCTTCGTGATGACCGGCACGGTAAACGGGCAGGTTTACCTTAAGGAGTGCCTACAGAAGCGCTTACTACCACTATTGAAGCAGCACGAGGGCCCGACCATCTTCTGGCCGGATCTCGCTTCGTGTCACTATTCAAAGGACGTGTTGGAGTGGTACGAAGCCAACGGGGTCACCTTCGTGCCGAAGGAAATGAACCCGCCCAACGCGCCGGAGCTTCGCCCAATAGAGAAATATTGGGCGATTATGAAGCAAGCCCTCCGGAAGAATCCAAAAGTTGTCAAATCGGAGGCGGACTTCAAGAGAAAATGGATTTCTGTTCAAAAAAAAACTACAACCTGACGTTGTACAGAACCTTATGGAAGGGGTAAAGAGGAAGGTGCGAGCAAACGGGCTTGGGCTCGAAGTATGAATAAAAAGAAAATGCCAAAAGTTGCTTAATAGTTTTTATTTTACTGTCTAAAATTTTCAAAAGGATCGGTCTACTGGGCGAATTTCTACAGCGTTTTTTCCGTGATGCAATTTGATGTGACACACCCTTTAGTTCCAATAAGTTGGTCATCTCTGCAACAAGAAGCTTAAACAAGAAGTTTATAATATTATCTTATTGTGAATTTTGTCATTATCTATATTGTAACTTTTTTCGAAGAGATAATAGGGTTTTTATGCCTTTTTGAGAAAGAACATTGGCATTGTTCTACTCACAGAGGTTTTTCCCTATTCATAAACACATTGTTACTTAATGTTACTGAGCCATTTGAAAATAAATTTAGTACAAAAAAAATACAAAGGAAAAAAGAATGGATTTTGAGTTCTTTAAAATTTATGAAAAAAATTTTTCCAGAAAAGTTTTTTTTCTCCGTATATATTTCATATGGAGCTTCATTAGTTTCCTACAACTCGAGTTTCATACAACCAGTAGTTTCGAGCTATATTTTTCAAAACTAAAGTTCATGCTAAAATGCATACGCCCATACAAAATCTTACTCAAAAATTATGCGGAGTTGTGTCTAGAACACGATCGCATTTTTAACATAGATATAAGGAATTATTTTGTTCAATCCGCTTTTTCATCACATGGAATATTATTTTAAAATGCTTAATAATAACCAGATATTTACATTGTGCAATGTACGTATACATTCTTCAACCCTTTCGTGATGGCGCACCTGTATGATACTTTGCTACTTTTCTTCATCGTTCGCGAAAACGCAAGTGAACCATACACATCGTTAGGTGACTGCCGTATATAAACAGCATCAGTCGCTGGCAACTGATAAAAGACTGCCATATGTAAGCGACTTCAGCTTCCGTGGACCAGAAAGTTGTTGTCGTATGTAGACGGCTTCAGCCTCTGTGATGCACCAAGTGATTACTGTGTATACACGGCACCCGTCGCGAAGTGGTTAATTAACTCTTGAAGAATTTTAGTGTCGTAGAAATAGCCGTGGTTTCGTAGAATCAGTTGAAGACAGTTTCAACGTGATTCATTCTTTCCACTACAAGAATAATACTACGAGCACGAGAATAATGAGCAAGCGTTATTTTTCTACTTGGTGTTTTTTCGGGAAGGGTGGGGAGAAGTGTCGAACCACCATAGAAATATTGATTCTCTCCTAAAATCTTCACATGTCAAATTTGGTTCCATTTGCTTGAATTGTTCTCCAGTTATGCAGCGCATCCTCCCCTGACAGAGGGAGAGAAGTGTCGAGCCACCTCCACATGCCAAATTTGGTTCCATTTGCTTGATGAGTTCTCGAGTTATGCAGAAATGTGTGTTTGAAGTATATGTTTCATACTTGTTGGTTAAAACTATTAAAATCACAAAAACTTATAAAAATGGGTACCTGCTTGAAGTTCATCTCAGTCGTAATCGGTCAGGGGTTGGATGCATGTCCACTGGCTACGAAAGTGAAGTTTGTTGTTTGGTTTGTGTTTACTCGCCGCTCGAATTTACATTGTTGCATACAATCCATTGCTTTTATTTGCATACAATAAGCATGCATGATTTTTTGTTTGGCATACAATACATTTTTTTCCACTCGCACACTTACAAGATCTTTCAGTAATCTTCGGAAATATCCGTTCATACATTCATTGAGAATTGATTTAGATACAGCTTCAAACGAATGGTTACTTAGCTAACGGTAATTCTACGTCAACCTTGCGTTTATATCACAGCAATAACCCACCCATATTTTTTTGCCGTATTATAGCGACATTTAGTTTTTTTTATGGCTGCTTCGTCACGGACCAACGGTTTTACTTCGATTACAAAGGAAGAATGTCGAGAGTGAGAGTTGAACTCATGACCATTAGCATGAGAAATACGGATGTTATCCACTACGCCAGAACACCTCCACATTACATTGTTCCACATTACTAATGAATAAAACATTAAAATAGTTTAACGATAACCTTTGCAATCTACTTTTGGCAACGTATAAATATCAACAACAATGTGTGCGTGTGATGCAAAATACGCAAGCCACCAGGCAGCATGAAAACCAACGTTCTGTATCATTTCATCAAGTTCCACCATGGATTTCTAGTCGCGAACAAAATCGCATCTCAATTTCATCGACTATCGAACCTTCGAAGTGATGTTGACCGCTCGCTGGGAAGAGCTAGACTAGTTATGGGAGGAACATTAAAATGTTTTCGACTTTATTAAACACATATTTCTCTTGACATTTTTTTTATAATTTGCGGAGAAATCTTTTACTTAGAAAACATATTCAGCACGGAAATGTTAATTTTCATTCAAAACTTTTATTTCAAAAGTATGTTCTTTCCACCTGAAAATCCATAACTGTCATTGTCGTTTCCCAAACTCGGAAAACGAAGCTCAAAGCTTTCAACGCGGGAGGTTTTCGTGCTAGTGCGAATATGGAAGAGCATCCGAAATTTTGGAACACGAACATACACTGTATTTATTCAGATAGAACGTACCTTTTGTTCAAGTATACTTTCAAAAAGAATAGTAAAACTTTGATTTTTAGAATTTTATATTCACATATTCATTTTATATTCAATAATTTCGTAGTAGAAATTGCAAATATCCGGTTTTTACGCTCTGATAGTGTGAAAAAGTTGCCATCGGGCGGAGCTTAAATTGCTATATTTCCTCTCTCCATAATGTCCGTTTACATGCGGAAGTATTAGGCGGATCAATTTGGTTGAGCAAAACAATGAGGATTATTTGGAACTTTTGGAAGAATAACAACAAAAACAGTTTTGATTATCTAATTCTTGTTTTGAGTTATTTTTTTACAACAATTAAATTCACTATTTTATTTTTGCTAGAAAGTTACAGGGGGATTGTGTCAGGGACTCGACATATTTGACGTATATTAATTTTGGATATGTTTGAAAAATTCCATTGTTGAACTCTTCGATAACAATTTGGTGCTCTTGAAAAGGGCCGTTCAGTTTGATTGTCGTTGAAGATGTGGTGGAAATTCACTATTTTATTTTTGCTAGAAAGTCCATAAACTTTACAACAAAGTTTTCATTTCATATTGTAATTAGATAGCTGTCTTCAAACTATATATATATATATATATATATATATATATATATATATATATATATATATATATATATATATTTTAAGTTACAGGGGGATTGTATCAGGGACTCGACCGCATATTTGACGTATATTAGTTTTGGATATGTTTGAAAATATTCCATTGTTAAACTCTTCGATAACAATTTGGTGATCTTGAAAAGGGTCGTTCAGTTTGATTGTCGTTGGATGATGCACATCACGATAAAAGATATGGTGGAAAGTGGAATGAGATTCATGTTCCATCCTTACCCTCGCGTGAAAAATACACAAAATGGGCATAATGTTGCAATATTTTCTCCTTCTCCAGCACTGCACTGCGACCGGGCGACTAATTTGCACAACGGACTTCGCGATGGTTGTGGCATATGAGAGTAACAACAGATCGATTCGATATCGTTATGTTGATAAAATATATAATTTTCTGCATTGTAATAGAATGTTAGAGAGAGACCAAATCCATTTTCGTGGATCCATCAGGCAATGACTGAGCAATGAGCGATCGAAATTTGGCCATCCTCGTGATGCGACCGATTTTTGGTTTTTCCAATTTGCATCAATAAAATGCTGATTGTGCTTTTTCTATGGAGATTAACGACGCCATTCGCTACTGAAAGCTCCAGTTGATTGTTCGGGATAGGGTTTCTTTCTCAAACGAGTACAGCATATGAATCGTATTCTATGATATCAATGAATTTTGATTTACCGTACAGTTTACCGTGCAAACAGCGTACATACCAATCTTGTTTACCACTATGAACTTGCATAAATATACACACGATATACATATGATAGCAACTTTTTTTCCATCAGAGTGAAAATATTTACGAGCAAAATGAATACTAATATTTTTGTGTTTTTTTTCTAGCAAAATGTAACGAATGTCAAACATGTAGCGTTCGTTGATTGCCAATATTGATCATTGTAGCACACTTTTTTATTTTTATTTTTCCAAGAAATGTTACGTTCCTCGATGATGAATATGATGTGATGATGAAATCACGTGAAATTTGTTTGTTCGTACTGAAAAAGGATATTGTCTGTAGCGCAAATATTGCCACGGTAAGCTATAGTTGGATCAATGAAAACATGGAACTAGTTCCATCGTTATTCGTTAAAAGATGAAATACGTTTTACATTGGATTACGCCTAATTATTTACACAGGCCTAAGGGAGAAATCAAGGATCAAAAGAAGCCTGTCCAGTCCTAGGAGCGCAATCTCGTTGTCAATGAGAATGCAATGGATGGATAATGCGTCCACAATGCTCTCATTTGGATACGATCGGGTAGTATCCATTAATTAGCGGAACCAGTTACGGACTCTACCATCGTTCCCAGATTGATTCACTGGTAAGCCGTAACGGTGTTTGGCTTCCCCTCGCTTCCAGAGCATAGTAAATAATCAACCGACATACAAACTGCTAAAACCAAAAGCCCGACGACCAAACCGTGGATCACGGTTTGGCTATTTCACACATTCACACTGAATATTAATGCTAACTGTGGGTAATATTAATAAAAATAAAGTAAATTATAACAGTGGATAATTTTTCCCTCAACGTAACGTATTATCATCGGGAGAGAGCAATCATGATGGCGGCGGAGGTGGCGGTGGCGCTGCGGCAAGTTGTTCAACAGAACCGGACTATTGCACGCTGCTGCTGCTGCTGCTCGTTGTCAGTGTCTTCGAGTGTGCATAAATATTAAAGCTTATCACTTTTTTCTATTTTTAAACTAAATGAACTTCCAATGCCAATGTGCCTGCGTATTGCTTCGACAGCTTTAGTGCGCATTTTGTCGCTCAGACCTTTTGCAGCGATGGAAGGATTTGCCTCGACCAAGGAAGCATTTGCGCCATCGCCACTATAAATAATGGTAAATAAAAAGACAAAAATATTAAAGAAAAGCTGCACAACAGGGGCTATAAATTTTAACATAATTGTAATTAATATAGAAAATGTGTAGCTAGTTTCCGAGCGTTCGTCGCGCGCGCGCAATGCGGTTGTCGTAAGGTGCAACAAATGCAGATTTCACCCCTGTCTTGGCCGACGGCTGACCGGGGCTACCCGAACCGGTTCATGTGTTTTTTTTTCATCGACTGACCATCTTCTCCGGGTAATGGCTGGATGGCTGCCCGAGGATTGCAACGGTTGGTCACAATTCTATTTTTAAATAGTGGTGAGATGATCCAGGGAACGGCGATCCTTGCCCAGGCCCAAGGGGATTAACTCGCCGATGACACTCAATAGGGGTCGTAAACTGATGAGATATCGAAAGGCTTGAAATGAGATGCCGTTTCCGTTCGCGCTGCATTAGAAATAATCAATGGAGTGGAAATCCAGTTCATATCGGCATGGGGTAACATTTGAGCAGTTCCATTAAGCAAAAACTGTCATCCAATGATTCTCTGGAATTATGGAGCAGGGTTGAAAAGAGCACAAAGATTGAATTTAATCTGGAAGATTTGCATAAAACAAAAAAAAAAACAGTTTACTTCAGTTTAATAATATGTTCCTCCGAAATAAAAACACAATGTAACATAAGTGCAATTCCAAATGAAATCGTCCAAAAAATGCAGGTTTTTAAAACATGTATTTTTGATTCGAATGAAAGTTTGTATTGCGTTTGGGTTGGAGGAAATATGAGTTTTCCACAGCAATTGGGAATTTTTTGATTCAAGCGTAACTTTTGAAAAGGGCGTATCGATTTTAGTAGGAGAAATCTTTGATAATTTATATTTAAAAAACTATGAGTCGTACCGAAATAGTGTCTTAGAAAGAGTTATAGCGTATTGATGTCTAAACATGAAAAAAAATATACACTGAGAAATAAAAAAGTAGTATTTTTTTTATTTACAAAAAAAAATTAATTTGCAATATCCAAAATACATATTTTTTATTTTTTTTTATTTTTTCATATAAAATAGAAGTCATGTGGAAAATTTAGGTCCAAGATGGTAAAACTATTTTTGACGAACTTTGTGGAACATCGAATTTTTATGAATTTCCGAAACTTCGAATTTTTGTATGTTAACAATAATTTTTAGCTACAAATTATGATTTCTGATGTGATTTAAAACAAAAAAGCTCATTATAAATCTCCTTCTAAATGTAGCCATAAAAAATATTTTTAATTTATTGTCCTTTTTATAGTAAATATTTCCTTTTAATATGTTTGTCGTGTTATACCGTCATGTTCATGAAATTTTATGAAAGTGCTTATAATTTCCAACAAGTTTTCCAAATACATCATTATGGTAAAAATATATGTTTAGGAATTACGTTGAAAAACATTTGAAGACATGTGGGTTAACACGAAACGTAGCGATATTAAAAAATCTTTTTTTATCTTAATACAAACTTTTAACATATTATTCGTGTTACACAATCAAAACACGAACAGAAGAATTGAAATCCCAACAACAAATACACCTTGTTGATTCAACCGGACGTTATGGGTACAAATATAATTAACTTGTTTACGTTATGCCTAGATTATACCTGAAGTCAGGTATCTCTAAGCTACCTCTGTATAGGTATATAAAGTCAGGTATCTTTAAGCTACCTCTGTACAGGTATCTAAAGTCAGGTACCTTTAAGGTTATAGAGGTATATAAAGTATATAATGTATATAAAGTACATCAGTGATGAGGTTATCAATCAGCTCAAAGAGAAATTTGACCACACAGAGACAACAAGATCAGAAAAAGTTAGAATTTTAACAGTTTTGCCTAAGTCTTGGTCCGTGCAAAAAATGGAAGAAGAATTTGGCCTTAATAAATATATGGCAATTCAAGCCAAAAAACTGGCAAATGAAAAAGGTGTATTGTCGACACCACATAGCAAATATGGACCAAGTTTAAGTGTAGATGTTAAAAATCATGTTTCGGAATTTTATAATGACGACGATATCAGTCAATCATTACCTGGAGAAAGGGACTATGTTTCTGTAGCCAAAGATGGGAAGCGTCAACACATCCAAAAAAGGTTCTTAATAACATCATTACGGGAAACTTCCAACAGATTTAAGGAACTTAATCCAAATTGCAAAATTGGATTTAGCTCTTTTGCATCAATGCGTCCGAAACATTGCAAATTGCTGAGTAGTTCAGGAAATCATAACGTTTGTGTTTGTACATTCCATGAAAATGAAATGTCTCAAAAAATATTCCTTTAACATTGAATGCAAAGGATATTTGGAAAAAATACTATGTAACATATCAAATAGATCAAAATACTGTTACCTTCGTGAATGTATAAAATGCCCAACAATGGACGAGTTTGGAAACTGGTTTCTAGGTGAGCTTCAGGAACGCAATTTAATTGAAATCACTTATGCACAATGGATTTCTGCTGATCGATGCGACATAGAAACTCTTGTAAAACCGGTGGAAGAATTTGTATCGTATTTTTGCGAAAAAAATTAAAAAATACTTACTCATGATTACATTAAAACACAACAGTCCACATTTCTTAACAATATAAAAGCTAATTTGCAAGGAAATGAGGTTGTTGTGATTTGCGATTTTTTCGAAAATTATTCATTTGTGCTTCAAGATGAAGTTCAAAGTCATCACAGGAACAATGATCAAGCAACAATCCATCCATTCGTTGTTTATTATAGAGATGAAAAAGGTTCTCTGGCAAATTTAAGCTTTGTAGTTATATCTGAAGTTTTAAGTCTTGACACAATAGCCGTGCAAGTATTTATTTCTAAATTGGTAACATTTTTGAAACAATAAATGCAGATAAAAAGAATAAAATTCATGTCGGATGGTGCTGCATTTATGCAGTTTATGTCAGTTTAAATCAAAATACGACATTGACGCTGAATGGCATTTTTTTGCAACATCACACGGCAAAGGACCTTGTGATGCAATTGGTGGTACATTAAAACGGATGGCAACAAGAGCTAGTTTGGTTAGGCAGTATGAACATTCGATTACGAGTGCAAAAACGTTATTTGACAGGGCTAGCAAGCGAAAAGAAGACTATCTTACAAAATTGTCATTTTCATATATGTCACAAGAAGAACATGATCAGGGTGTGGAAGAGTTGAGTAGCATGTATGATAACACCAAACAAATTCCAGGTACCCAAAAGTATCATTCTTTTGTACCTGTATCCGAGAATGAAGTAACAGCAAAGTTGTATTCTAATGACAATGCAGCAAGATATCATAATGTGTATAGAGATATAAGAAAATAATGAAAAATAAAATAAATAAAAAATAATAAAATGATAAAAATAAATGTTGATAAAAAATAAATGCTAAAAATACTAGAATATTATTAGTATCTCTTAAACTCCGATAAATATAGGAATTATTTGACCAAATTGTAGAGAATTATTATATTTTTTCCTTTTATAAATGTTGTGTTTTGTTGGCGCAACATGTATAACATGTTAAAAGTTTGTACTAAGGTAAAAAACATTTTTTTATATCGCTACGTTTTATATTAACCCACATGTGCTCAAATGATTTTCAACGTAACTCCTAAACATATATTTGTACCATGATGATGTATTTGGAAAAGTTGTTGGAAATTATAAGCAAATTCATAAAATTTCATGAACATGACGGTATAACACGACAAACATAATAAAAGGGAATATTTACTATAAAAAAGACAATAAATTAGAAATATGTTTCAAAATATCTCGAGAATGACTGCATTTAGAAGGAGATTTATAATGAGCTTTTTTGTTTTAAATCTTATCAGGAATCATAATAAAAATAATTTTTTTATCCCATTTATTTAATTATTAGGCTCATAAGCATTTTATCTGTAACAGAGCCGGGTTTTTATCGTGTACATGTACATATGTGAATGTTTCTATAAATTGTAAATTACACAGTAGTAGTAGTAGCCATTTAGGCGTTAGGTTTTCTGTTCCATTACATTATGGTAAATTAAACTGTAGTAGCCATTTAGGCGTAAGGGTATTCTATCTGTTCTTCCATTGTTCAGCAGACCGGACAGCGGAGACAGTTGATATTGATCATTGTTGGGTTATTTATAGAACAGCAGCCCGTTGTTTCTTGCAGAGCAGAGCAGTTGTATGGATGAATCGATCTTATTTCGACCGTGGATCGATCTCCATCGCTGATGATGGTTGCGTGGACGTAGTTATTCTATAAAAACACAAAGATGGTCAATTGAGGGCCCTGAGTTTGAACTCACGATCGATCGCTTAGTAAGCGAACGCGTAACCAACTAGCTACGATGACCCCCAATAAAAATGATTGTTAACATACAAAAATTCGAAGTTTCGAAAATTCATAAAAATTCGATGTTCCACAAAGTTTGTCAAAAATAGTTTTACCATCTTGGACCCATTTTTTAAATTTTCTACATGGCTTCTATTTTATATGAAAAAATTTAAAAAAAATTAAAAATATGTATTTTGGATATTGCAAAATAAAGTTTTTTTTTGTAAATAAAAAAAAAAATTGTTTTTTCAGTGTATATTTTTTATGTTTAGACTTCAATACTCTATAACTCTTTCTAAGACACTATTTCGGTACGACTCATAGTTTTTGAGATATAAATTATCAAAGATTTCACCTACTAAAATCGATACGCCCTTTTCAAAAGTTACGCTTGAGTCAAAAAATCCCAATTGCTGTGGAAAACTCATATTTCCTTCAACCCAAACGGAATACAAACTTTCATTCGAATCAAAAATACTCATGTTTTGTCATTTGTCGATTTCATTTGGAATTGCATTATAATGCAACACAAAATATTTGAGAAAATACAACTTTTGACAAAAAATCGCATAACAATATGAGAAGAAGATCGTTACGTATCAAAATCGTTCACTTTGTACGATTTTGATACTTTCCGCTTGAAAGATCAACGTTATCATCAGAGCGGTGGTATAGCGAATAAGAAGAATTTGAAGCATTCGTTTATTTCCCTGAAACGACATTAATTCAGGTGACCTTTATCTTTTTTCCTTAGAGTCTAAATTGTTAACTGCAATTATATTTTTATTACTGTTTTTCACCATGCTCCACGCATTATCTCTTTCATGGAATATTGTGTAGGCGAAAGCAACGTTAGAAGTAGGAATGACAGTATCATAACTACCAAGAATGAAATTATGTTCAACCTTCACTCTGTTCCCACATTCAACATCATCTATATTGATAAACATAAAGCGTCAATGAGGTTCCGGGGTTGGTAATAGAAATTATCTTTTAAACAAATTATTTTAATATTGGTAGATTAAAGTAGTTCTCTCCAGGTTCAATTTACCTTTTACAGCGACTTAATAGCGATTCAAATGGGTATTTTATCTCGAGAAATGGAGTTCAACGCTTCGATTGTAGCCGATAGAATGACGAGCAATTTCAGGTCGAATCAGACGAAAAACAGAAAATTCAAACGCAACCCTCTTTGTTTTCATTGAAACTTTATACATACGTTGGAAGCTACCCAAAATCACAATTTCCATTATCATGAGACTATTACTATTGAATTAACTAGGCGCGTTAAAAAAAGTATTCCATAAGTATCCTTGAGCTAATCACTGGAAATTATTACAGAATAACGTTTGCCGGGTTAGATAGTAATCTTATATGTTGCTGTTTTAGTATTGTGTTTTGTGTAAAAATCAGATTGGAATGTATTGAATATATTTTTTCTTGTTTATGTATCCATAAACGTGAATATACTTTCGATAATTATTCAAAAAATATGGATTGATCCATATTATTGCTTAACCCATATTAGGCCAACCGTTCGACAAATCGAACAGCAACTTTGATAATTGTTCATGGCTTTGGACAGCAATCAAATGGTAAAGTTTTGTCAACAAATGGTAGCTTAGTTTATTAGCTACCATTTACTGTCAATTTCATGCAATTTTGTATAACTTTATTCGACAATAAATTCGATTTAAAGCAACTGCGGAAAATACATGACCTAACAAAAAAGAAAACATAATAAATTGCAAAAATATGAAAACTTTTTTACAGTTCCACACATTGTGATGTAGAGAAAAAAACTTTGGATTGAACCTCCTACAGGAACAAAAATGTAGATTTTGGCCAAAGTTTTTGGCGATTTGTCGATATTTTGTCATTTTTCGGAAAACGGTGGAGCGGAAAAAAATAATTCTCGAAGATTAGGATTTCTGTAAAGCCAATAATCAAAATTACACCAGTGACTTTCGTTCAAAAAATATTTTTTACGACGCCGTTAATGGTTTATGTGGCTTAATTTTGATTTCTTGCATGCATGCGGAAGGACGATAGTTTTAAAAATAGAAATAGATACATTTTCAATTGAAATAGTTCTGGCGTCTTCAAAAGTTTCATTGGTAAAATGTCGAGAATCAATGGGAGTACACAGAATTAATAAAGATAATTTTATTAACTATATCGAAATAAAAAACAATATCATGGATCATACCATTGGAATACGTTGAACCGTTGGAATTCAAGTATAATTTGCGAAGAAAATATTATAGAACTTCAAGTTGATTTCATCAGCGATTAAATTGATCGTTGTTAAGAACATTGGTTGGCAAAAATTGTTGGTTGGTTGGTAAAATTTATTCACGATTCCGCGACATTTTTTTATCATAACAAGAAGCGGGATAATCTTGTTTTGAAAAATTGGAATTTGTGTGAATTCAGGAGTGTGATCGGACTAATTGGTGGTGATGATAATATTTTGAATAATAGAAGTTTCTAACGCTTCTAGCCTTGAAAAACGCCAATTAGGAACCCTAAACAAAATTCTGTGGCTTGAGAAAGGTCATTTGGGAAGCCTCGCTGCCGCAGTCATCTGGTCGCTAGTTGGATGGCTGATGAATCGTAAATGACTTATTGGCGATTTTTGTTCGATGGATTATTAGAGTTTTGCGAATTCGAGTATTGTTTTCGGGTTAAAAGTGGTTAAAAGTGGGAAGAAGGTATTTTCAGCTATGAGAGCTATGTTCTTTGGTGAAAAACTGAAGATGAACATTTGTTCCGCATCGGTTGCTGTCTCGGCCCCCGCCATCATCACATAACCGGAAAATCCGGTTCGGTTTTTCTAGAGATGTGATTTTACTACGTGAACATCCAACAAGTTCAGTGTTTCAGTGCCGTTTTGGACATCGAGCAATCAACAGTACATGTTAATGCAGAGAATTGATTTTACAATCTGCTCAAATTGGCTTTTAAAATCATTCTCATTTGTATTTTTTCGTCCAAAAATCTGTACCAAAAATGGGTGGGTTATATCTATGATATAACCGCAAAGTTGACGTGGGACTAGGTTAGCTTAGGAATCATTTGTTTGTTTTGATTAAATTTTTGATTGAATGAAACAATTTCCGAATTCAATCGAATTCAATATATTTGCTTTGTGAGTAAACAGTTTGAATAAATGCCATGTAAGGTCAATTCATGCATTGTGATAGATTATGTTCTTCGTTACAAGTAAAATTAATGACAGTCCTTTTTCGTTTGGTACGATTCCCAGGACAAAATATGTGAACGGAAGAATTATCACACGAGCAAAAAAAAGGAGGAAGAAGTACCCCAGCTTGCATGAATCAACAACTTCAACTTATACCGTGTTCAGGAAACATATTCTAGCCTGCACAAAGGCAAGCGAGTACAAAAGTACTCGCAGTTTGCATTTATTTGCAAAACCGATTTTCACCTTGGTTTTGAAGTCTGTTTTAGGCAAACACATTTCAGTCGGAACAAAAATACCCCCGACTTACATGTATTTGCAATGCCAATTTCCCCACGCTCTATGAATTAGAAGTCTGTGTTAGGGAAACACATTTCAGTCGGAACGAAAATACCTCCGACTTACATGTATTTGCAATGCCAATTTCCCCACGCTCCATGGATTTGAAGTCTGTGTTGGGGAAACACATTTCAGTCGGAACGAAAATTCCCCCGACTTACATGTATTTGCAATGCCAATTTCCCCACGCTCCATGGATTTGAAGTCTGTGTTAGGCAAACACATTTCAGTCGGAACAAAAATACACCTAGCTTTCATGTATTTGCAATACCGATTTCCCCGAAGCTGCTTGGTTATGATGGCTGTGTTGGGGAAACTGTAAATCGGGCCAATCAAAACAAAGTAGTTAGGGCGTTTAGATAACGCTTAACATTTTATAGTTATTCAATTGTTTATCTAATAATAAATAACATTTTATTAATTACGATGGATGCGTAGAAATATTCCATATCAATTGATGCAAAATCTTTCCGTTACAGTAAGAAATGTTCGAGTTATAAGCATTTGGAATCTTTCATTTTTTCCTGCATGTTCTGGGTTTAGGTTTTCATTTTACCCCCCATATACTCCGGTTAGACGTAATCCCACGTCAAAATTTGTACCATCGAAAATATTAGTTGTAGAATTTCAGCATGAATAATTTTATTTACTACAAATACTACATTTACATTTGCAAGTATTTCGTGTGTTTTATAATGCTTATCAAGCAAACCATTTGTCATGACAATAGTCATGCGTAAATGCGAAAACAGAATAGAAACATACGGTATGAGGCATGATGTCGACGCCAACCTCTCTCAGTTTCTATTCTGTTTTTGCATTTTCGCATGACAATTGTCATGACAAATGGTTTGCTTGATGCTTATACATAGTTTCTTTGAATCTAGATTGCGTACTATCATGAATTAAAATTTAAAGAAAATTGCTCCAAGCGATAGTGCGGCGTAAAAGTCGTCATGTACCTTAATGTTGCTTTGTTCGAAAGTAAAAAAAAAATCACACGCGGAAAAAATCTGTACCAATCTGTACTTTTTGACGAAAATTTTTACTCTGTACCGTACAGAATCTGTACAAAAAAATAACGAAAATCTGTACCATTCCAGATAAATCTGTACGTGTAGCAACACTACTTCCGAGCAAAATTCAAAATCCATCGATGTGAATATTTCGAGTAACTTTTTTCTTCATTGGCGTTTCTCATGACAAACCTCCCACGAAATTTCGCCAATAAGCACATTCTTTTTCTTTGATCAAGTTTTTAAATTGATCTGCAAGGGCAAAATACGTTTGAAAACTGTCAATGGTTCCACGCTTCCGAAAAGCTTTAAATGCATTCGATTTTTCTGCATAAAACTTGGAACACTGACTATCTCACCATGGATTGGGAGGCCTCCGACGAATAGTGGAACCTGGGATGGGTTTCGTTTGAGGGCAAACTGCGCCGTTATAGACCAAACGAGAAAGGAAGTTATAATCCTCCAATGGAGGTAAACTATCTCTGGAATCATTTAGCGAAGACTATACGAAAAGCTTTCATATGCTTTCATTTAAATGTGTCTCCTGTTTCGCTCCCCCATATTGGCTCTAGCATATATATTATACAAATGATATACATGTATTGTGGAGTAGAACATTTTATGTTATCTTTCAGCTCATTTAATGTAATAAATCGGGATGCCAGAACATGTGCTAAAAGTGTAGTCATTGCAAGGAGGGGTCATGTTTACATCAATTGCTGCAAAAATGTCTTTATTATAGGAAACATTGCGATGACGATGGATCTGTTGGAGTCGGAAACATTAAAGCACGTGAAGAATTGATCCACAATGTAAGACAATGTTATAAATCCCGATTGGTAAGTCGAACTTGACAGAAAAACAGGGATAGTTGGGGTTTTTGATGTTCCCTTGAGTGCTGGGTCATTCGAAGGTGAACTATTCCCACAGAAGCCAGGAGGAACCTGATTTTACATGTCCGCTGCACTCGATATTTTAAGCAAGCTAACAGGGGGTAAAAGGGGGTCTCCGTAGCCACATTGGTCGCGCGTTCGCTTAGTAAGCGATCGATCGTGAGTTCAAAACTCAGGGCCCTCATTGACCATCTTTGTGTTGTTACAGAATAACTACGTCCACGCAACAATCATCAGCGATGGAGATCGATTCACGGTCGAAATAAGATCGATTCATCCATACAACTGCTCTGCTCTGCAAGAAACATCGGGCTGCTGTTCTATAAATAACTCAACAATGATCAGTCAACTGTCTCCGCTGTCCGGTCTAACTGGATAATGGAGATAGAAAACTCTTACGCGTAAATGGCTACTGTGTAAAAATGTGTACCATATGCAATGGTATAGAAGGGAATACTCTAACGCCGAAAAATGGCAACTGTGTAATGTGCTAAGTATAGATAAACATGTGACATGTACACGATTGAAATTCGGCTCTGTTACAGCTAAAATGCTAATGAGCCTAAAATAGACAAAAGGGATAAAAACAGGGGGTAACCGATGGGACTTGTCCTTGAACTTTGGAAGTGAACACATTTTGTATGTTTCATAAGCTGAGAGCACATGTGGGGTTCCTTCGCAATATGGACACTTATGCTCAGTCGCACTGCAGGATTTGCCCACATGTAGGCACAGCGCTCCTTGTTGGCGCAATAGGCTGCTGTATGACCAACTGACTTGCACTCGTCAGACCCGTTTCAGTTATCACCGCCAAAAATCCCACACCCCCCAAATTTCTACGTTATGTGATGGAATAAATACTCTATATTCGAGAATGAAGTGCTCATCAACAACAATCTCGTTTGCCTCCGTTCGGTCGACAACTCGCAGTTTGTTCGGTGTTATTTTCCATTCCGGAAACAGAGTTGTATCTTTTCAGATCTGTCATAATCTGAACGACCTTCAGGGTTTTACCATTAGGTTTGGACCGGAAGAAAAAACAACCCATTGTCCAGCGCCAGGTGCATTGTCCGCATAAACCCTAACACGGGGAACGGATACAATAGGATAGGAATTCGAGGACGAGGGTTGAGAGGGGACAGTTGCATCAGAAAGGGGAAAGGGAGATCGATCATTTGATGGAAGTGGAGGAATCATGGGAGGGTTTGCATTTTTTTTTTTGGAGGGAGGTTTGGTCGTGTGAGGTGACTCGTCCTCGGAAGAAGTATCTTCGGGTATTGGAGTACATTTAAAGGACTTACTACTTCCTGATTGAGCGAACGAGGGGGAGTCTGAAATCTTCATGTCTAGACCCCACCCTCTACCATTATTAGAACGAACGATTTTGACGTATTCAATTATCTTTATCACACTGATTGAAAAAAAAATTAAAAAACCATATATATTTGTTGTTCCGATATGCACTCTGTTACCCTATTAAGACAACACAATAGCAGAAGAATACCGTTAAACAGTACTCAACTGAGTGTTAACCACGTGTTGACGATGCCGTTATGTCATGTATCCAATACAGACGACGGTCCAGATCACTGCAGTGGCGCTGCTTTCTCGGTTCCGGCTGCTTTGGGCACTTTGGGCACTACTTCACCTCAGAACACACGAGAAAAAAAATATAGGAGGTTGTGTCCATGATACGACCGCATTGTTGACGTAGAACTACGCTGTTATTTTATATAAGTCGCATGTTTATAACTTCGGATAATATTTTATAATGCTTTGAAATTTTAGAAATAACTGAACTGTTTAGTAGAATGGTTTGATCGCCCTTAAATGTTTTTTTTATTGTAGAATTAATTGACGATTCATTCTCGCACAACAATACACTAGATGATCGTATATCGCAATTTGTTTCATGTCAATGCATTGAAAATTTACCTCGAACGCTATTCCGGTGACCTTTTTCGCAATTGACATAGACTCGGCTACAGTCGATTATACACTTGTTGCACCAGCATCATTTTTTCACATTTCATAACTACATGAATATATTTTTGGCACCGCATGGACAACAACAACAATGACAATATTTGTAGGTATCAAATATCATGCTACATGTTATTTAGTATTGCCTCAGTGGAATCGCACCTCTAGGGATCGTTCATACAACGTAAACCAAGCGCCAAACAAGCGTTCGCCATAGCATGCATACAGAGCCATACATTGGTGGCTTAAAGCTACTAGAAATAAAAACACTTCTCATCATCTTGCGCTTTTTTTAAAAGAAACGCTTCTGTTAATATTACTGGCCTCGAAAAAAGTTGCATTACTTTCTCATGCTCAAGATAAGCACAGCACAGCTGATTCTTAGTAGAGAAACTTTTGCTACTGGCGAGCGGAATCAAATCACATACAAAATTCCAGAACGACATTCACTTTCATGGTGACTGAATAAACGAAATAATCTCTTTCTGTTAATTTCAACAACCTCGAAAAGAGTAGCATTGCTTCGTATGATCAAGATTAGCGCAAATGCAACCCTAGTTGAAGGCAGTTTTGCGAACCCGAATTCCAAATTCCAGAACATTTCAGCACGACATTCAAGATGCTTGGTATTCCTCAAATATTATTTTGGCGCACAACCGTAATGCCTGCTTCGCCATAGTGTCAGTTCAATGCATTGATGCAATGAAAAAGGCACCAAAGAAGCCTTCATGATGACGGAAAACAAACAATGTTAACTGCTTAGAAATAGACTAAATATTTGCCTCAGCAAGGATTCATTACTAAAACCTTAGCGCAAATATTTCCCTCCCGCTATCTCCCCTCCTTGTTTATATTTATCATTACGGCTGCATAATTTGCACCACCACTGCACACAGGAGCTGATACAAATGGGGTTTCAGCGTAGCAAAATTCCAGAACATTCATTTTCTTGGTGAGCCGACGATAGCCTATCTTGATGATTCCCCACACAATTGTGTAGCTCAAAACATTAGGGCAATAGCGTCAGTTTGATGCAATGATTGCAATGCCAGATACATCAGCGAGTGAGTAGTTTGGTCACTTTCACGGCTCAGTCCGAAACGAAGGTATGTGATGTCGCAAAACAAGGAAGAACAAGCGATGTTCATTGCTTCGTATCTAGAACGATACTGAAAGTATGCCTTCTTTTTCTTTGTTGAATTGGAGAGACTTTAAACTTTTTCAGTTCATTCGTCTCTAGTCTTCAAAAAGACCCTTGGAAAACTCTACTCTTTCCTCATATTGCTCCACCCCCATTGCCTTGAGAAAGGCACTCGATCCCTCGCCGTCCAGCTCGCTCAGCAACGGCGTTGTTCAGTCGGTGTCCTCACGAAGAATGTAAGTTTTCCTCAGCGAGATGCACTGTTTATACTCTAGGCAAATATCCCCCTCCGATTTCTCCTTCGTTACTCGTTATTGACGGCACGGTTGGAAAGCTCACAAATCAGCAGAACAAATGTAAGGGAAAATGGAAACGCTTATAGTTTTCATGAATTTCAATCAATTATACACCAGGGGATTGTAATGTATAGCATATCAAACAAATCTTAGGGAATTTCCGATTCGTTTGGTATGTAAATCGCCAAAATCCATTCGCGGCAAAAATAGTTATTAACGTTAACTTTAATTCATTAAAACGTGATTTTCTGATTTGGCACCCTTAATGAAAGACGTAGTTCTACGTCAAAAACTAACTCGTGAGGAAGGGGAGAAAAAAAACTTTGATAACAATGCTTGAGGAGTGAGCAAAGGCGCACCCAGCTGCATCATGTAGATAGCGAGGAATGCTTCGATTTTTGGTTATAAGAGGGTTTAAACTTATTCATTCATTCTACTTTAGCCCTGAAAACGGCCCTTGTGGAAAGAAACTCTACTCCATACTCCTTCTTCAGCTGTCTTGAGAAAGACAATCCATACCCGCTCGACGCTCGCCGACAACGATGTTGCTTCGATGTTCACCAAACGAGAAGTGGTGTGATGGATTATCATAACTCTCCATTCAGAGGGCAAGAAGATATTAACGTTCAGAATCTTGCACTCCATGTGAACGTTCTCGTTTTCGAAACTTTGAACTTACACCCCGGCACAGAATTAAAAGACGTAGTCGTACGTCAAAATTTGCCATTTATGCCTCCTAGTCGCCCAGTTTCTCGATATATTGAAATAGTTTGTGTACGTTATTCACTTAATAACCGATTAATGATTTCAGCCACATACTAATGCGGACTAACGAACGCGGCTTCTGGTAGGCTACAAATGTGGAATTAGCTGCAAAGCATATGTTCTAAAATTAGAGTACATGTTACAAAGGGTTTATGATTGTCTCGAGTGATTGGACTATGCTATTGAAGAAAAAATCGAAATTCATCGTGCCAATTCAACCGCTTCATACAGAGTGCACTAATATCTCGTTCCTACTGCAAACATCCAACAACTTCTGCTCTTTCGCAACCTGTCGAAACGAATAATTACCATTCTGACTGTTTGTGTGTATATGCGTTCGTGGTGTTTGCTGTGGTGATGAGAAAAGCACGATACATAAATTGTCTTCATGACATTCCAATTATCCTGGAACATGTGCAAAGGGTCTCTTTGAGATGAAGAAAAAAAACCCAAGCCGAGTAGGGTCAGACACTGCGTGCAAGAAGATGATGGTGATGGGAACTCATTCACTTGGGGGAGTGTCCATCAGACGACTCTTTGACGTATTGTAATTCCCAATTAAGTCATTGAATGAAAAATGCCAGGAGCATAATTCTGCGGCAGCTCGATTTGTCCGATTGAACGCTGTAAAATTCATAATAAGCAAGTCTCATGTCACGTCCAAACAATTGAATTTCACTAAAATCCTTTGATCATAGTGCCGCGTTAATTCACAACCCCCCATTCGCGATCGGATCGGCAATGGCACATGCCTTGACTGAGTTGAGAAGCGGTTTCGATTATGAGCGGCGAACGGGGAGAAGACTCTTCCATTACGGTGCGCCGTCAGCCACGCGTCTGTTGCGTCTATAGTTGCCAAAGGCAGCAATGTGGGATTACAGCGCGCGCCGTTCGAATTTATTGCTCTATCAAACGCGACCATCTCTAATAAAGACCAGTCCTCTTGTTTGACGCAGTTCCAATAATCGCTTTTTGTTTTTTTCCTTCTAGATTTTCATCCACTAGGTTCATTCAAAGAGTGCGACTTTGATCACCCGTGTTACACACTTTGACGAAGCAGCGTTGCGCCGCTTCACACGACATTGTTGCGACGAATTAAAAAATCAATGATTTACGGGCTAAAAGTTTTTAATTATGTAGATTTGTGGGATGGAAGATGCTGTGAAGTAACGAACAGCACTTTCGTTATTTAATGATGGGATGGATGATAAGCTGTCAGTCACATAGGCGGTATATGAAGGGTGTTCAGAAAATAACGGGAATTTTTAAATTTCCCGAGTTCGGAGAATCCGGTTGTAATTTTTGAAGTAGGACTACGTCTTACACGTTTTTATGAAATAAAGTTAACGAAATAACTATTTTGGCTGAGAATCGATTTTGACGATTTGCATACAAAAAAAAAAAATTGAAAGCATTCTCATTTTTCCATACATTTGTTTTTTTTCCATTTGTGTGCTTACCTAATCGTTCTGTCAACAACGGGCACCTCAAGCAGCCGCGAGAATAGAAACAACGAAGGGGGATAACGAAAAGAGACTTGCGACTTAAACTCTACCCATCACAGCAAGTAGATTTTTTACATACATATATATTTATTTTATTTTATTTTTGTTTTATACAAAGTTCTTAAAAGTTAAGTGAACAGCTTATGCTTTGCATCTTAATTCTAGCTTAATAAATTGCATTATTAAATGTTCGTTTTATTTGATGTTTTTTTTATTATTATTTGAATGTTAGACATTTCTATTTCTTTTTTATTTTTAATACAAACTACCTACCTACCTACTTAATCTATCCTTAACCTAAACCTATGAAATTACTGTACAGATTCCGGACAATCAAATGTTCGGAATAAGAGCCTTTTTCTCCAAATTTTTGAATATATTTGTGGAATTTCTCTTCCAGGGTATCCGGGCAGGCTCTTTCGTGAAACTCTGTTGTACTCGTCCAGGGGGAACTTGTTCTGAATGCGCTGGAGTTTCAGTTTGTGTGTCCGGACACAGCCGTTCCAGACTGGAACCGCATATTCAATTGCAGAATAAATTATGTGTTTATAGACAGCCATCTGATTCTTCAGACAAAGTTTAGAATTTCTGCCAATCAACGAATACAACGACCGGAGCAGAATATTACATTTCGTGACGATTTTATAAACGTGAGACCTAAAAAGCAGATGACTGTCTAGAGTGAGTCCTAAGTAGACCACTTCTCTGGACCATTCGATAAGTGAGTCACCGAACCGAATTCTTACGTTATCAGACGGAACAAGTCTACGAGATCTCGAACGCGGGAATAAAAATAGCCTAAGTCTTCACCGCATTGATAACAATTTTCCAACTGGTATAATACCCTGTTAGGGCAACCAGCCCACCCTGCAATTTGCGAGTCAGAGCACCGATTACGCGGCCTTGAAACAAGATCGCAGTGTCATCGGCAAATTGGGACAATATCCCATCACCGGGAAGCGATGGGATGTCCTCAGTATAAATGTTGTACAGAATGGGCCCAAGGATACTTCATTGGGGCACACCTGCATCTATATCGAAATACTCTGAGCACACATTATGAAGGCTTACCCGAAATGTCCTATCAGAAAGATAATTTCTGATGATCTTAATAAGATACATTGGAAAATTGAGTCGCTGCAGCTTGTACACTAGACCATCGTGCCACACATTGTCGAAGGCCTTTTCAATGTCCAAGAGCGTCATTGCTGTCGTCTTGGATAACGACTTGTTCCGCTGTATAATATTGGTAACTCTAGTGAGTTGATGGATGGTAGACCTTCCCTTACGAAAACCAAATTGTTCCTCAGGAAAAATACCATGCTCATCTGCAAAAGCAAGAATTCCATTTTGGATGCATTTCTCGAACAACTTAGAGAGTGCGCAGAGCAAGCTGATGGGCCGATAGCTCTTAGGAATAGAAAGATCGTTCGACGGTGTCAGAACTGGTATAACTTTAGCTAGCTTCCATACTGAAGGAAAGTAGCAAAGCTCCCAGCATTCAAAGTTTTCGCTACAAACACAAATGAGCCATGGCTCAAGTATTTGAGCTCTATATTGAAGGTGTTGTCGAAACCAGGGGCCTTCATGTTCTAGAAAGATTTGGTAAGTGCTATCGGCTCATCAGCCGTGACCCCTTGATTCCTCCGGAATTAAATTGTTCGATTGATCAACCATGGCAACCCCTTCGGCGACAGCCTGCTCATAAGGGCTAACGATGTTTCGTCCAAGATTGTGCGACTACATAAACTGTTGCCCCAACGCATTCGCTTTTTCAGTGGAAGTCAGTAAAAGACCACCTTCACGTGAGTCCCCTGACGAAAACAAGGGAGGAATTGGTTTAGGTCTCTTTTTCAATATTTTTGTTAAAGACCAGAAGGGTTTAGAGTGAGGAGGAATTTGTTGAAGTTTTCTATTATATTCCTTATTTCTAAGGTCTTTAATCCTTTCCCGTATTACCCTGGTCAGATTATTGAAAGAAATTTTTTTATCACGATCGCCAGTACGCTGGTATTGGCGCCGGTAAGTATTTCAATACGTATCAAATATTTTGTGATGCTGTCAATTTGAAAAGAGGTACTCACCTGATATTGTTGAACTGGAACCGCATGATCACGAGCAATTTTAATTGCAAATAGTTATCTCGATTTTTCATTCGGAACTTGCTACGAAGTGTTGATTTGCACGATAATATATCCTATGCAAAATATTAGCTCATTCGGACTTCATTTATTGGTTTCGCAAACGTTAAAATTTGAGTTTTTTGAAAACCAAAAAATCACCGGAAATCGGGGTTTTAAAAAAAATATTTTGGTGCCAAATGTTTTAAAATTGCATTACTTGTCGAGATTTACAGTTCCAGAGTGCCGATTTTTGAGAAAAAAATTTTTTTCGAGATGATATCCGAGATGACCATTTTCATTGTAATAATGTGGGTATTACATGAAAGAGCACCGCAGTCACAAAATGGCCAATTACTTTTGTCATGTAGCTCCCACATATGAGCATCAAATCAAATGATCAAGTAATAGAATAAAGTACATCATAAAAAGATTCCGAAAAGAATGAAGTAAGAAATAGAAAAAAATAGAAAGGCCTGGGCTCAGAGGCACGGACGGAAATTTGATTAAGGACTTTGGGGACAATTGTTTTTGAATTAAGTTTATGCGGTTTATGTACAAATATTTTTTGTAAAAAAAATTTTACTGAGAAAAAGATTATTTTAAAAATTAAAATTCATTCTCTTTACACGTATTTTTTTAATTCTCAAAAAAAATATTTGAAGAGCCCTTACAATTTTCAACAAGTCGTCCATACATTGGGAAATGGGAACTTTTACAGGGAAAATGTTTTTCTAATAACAACTATTTCATGTTTTCTTTGAAAAAAATTACAACTAATCCTTATTTTGTTTGAAGTCAAGATGGTGATGTAGTGTATTCGACAAAGTTTTAATGAAATACAAACTTTTTTCGAAGACGTCGACTTTCTATCTATTATAGTTTCTGGAATATAAGGCGTTTTTGTATGAAGACTCCTGAAAAAATAACATCGTTACATTTTCATGTAAATTCTCGCTATGACATGTTCTTGCATGGCATATTTTTAAATAGAAAAAAGTTTTCGGAACATGTAAATCACGATAATTTTTACATAAAAATGTTACAAGTTAAACATTGATTTGTAGTAATTTTTCAAAGAACATATGAAAAAGTGTTTGTCAGAAAAACTTTTTCCCTGTTAAGGTGCCCATCTTCCGATGTATGGGTGACTTGTTGGAAATTGTATATATTAATCAGTTATTGGAATTTGACAATTGCTTGAAATTTCAATCTGACCGCAACTAAACTAATTGCTCCGAACAATTATAGTCCTACGTCAACTATCTGTTTGTACTCTTAGGTACGGAACCGTCTACTTTTTCATTGATAGGTATGATAACAATTAGCGCACCCAAACACAAGTTTTCCGTACTATTAATCATTTATCTCCATGCCTACATAGCGCAGCAAAAATGAATTTTGCGGAAAGCTGGTTCCATTCAAAATATTGTTGAATTCTATTAGAAAATGAAAGCTAATTGAAAATGTGAGGTAGACAAGTTATCGCTCCCGAATGATTTGATTAAAACGGGTTTTCTGTTTACATCGGCCAAATAAAATTCATTCAGCATGGCTCAATTAGAAAAAAAAACAGTATTTTGCACGTTGAAACCAGGAAAGGACACACGATCAATTCATCGAAACCACAGAGCCAATACGCAAATGCATTGGTGTATGCCGCCGATTGATTGGATGAGTCCCAACTGCCGGTCAAGCTACTAGTTAGCTTCAAATATATTAGTTTTTGTCGGCAATCCAATTGAGCGGAATGGTAACGCAAACAGAAAGCAGCATGATAAGGCGGGATGGTGTATACAAAACATTTGATTTGCTCTACCAATGCGTAATAAGAGCTTTCTGTGAGGGATGGAAGGCTAATGGAACCCCGGGGAGTAGTGTTGATAGCGCGACGCAATTTGTTTATTGACTATCGATACTGTTTAGAAACACGCAATATTACTAAAGCGCTAACAAATTTTATTGGAGTTCTCATTGTGTATTCAACGGAGCAAACCAAATTACCTCTATTACTTCATTTCGTTGCCGTATGGTACTGACTAAACGAAATCATTAGCATGTTTTCGAAATATGTGGAAAATCACCGCTAATTCTTCGATACTCAGTTCAATCAATTGATCGGATAAGCTTAATTTTGGGTTGGTGCAACGAATAAATTTAAAAATAAATCGAGACCATTATTCCAATAATATGTTGGTTGGCTGCAGGAGCTCATTCCACGCCAGAATACACCGGATTCAATCGTATTGTGGTGCAGTTTCAATTGCCAAATATGTTGAAGCAGTAAATCGCAATGAGAATTTGAACAAATTCAAACGAAACACATGCACACACACATAATTCCTTCGCAGTAATTCAGCAGGTCATTTCGATCCAGACCGTGTCCGTGTCCAATTCCAGCTCGTTTTCATCCGTCGTGTACAATGTGCTAACAAGACGCGGTCCCGTATTAGCTTAGCTATAACAACACAAACTGCCGGTGGATCGCTATCAAGATTGTTCTAAACGATCAGAGCAATTTGCACAATTACATCAATTTTAAATCCACTCAATCAGTCTCTCCCCCGATTGCCTTCTTTCCAGCATGTGGTATGTATGGTATATCGGGGCCTGAATGAAGAGAGCCAGGTTCTCGACGGATAGGGTGGTTACCTTCGAACGTCAGTTAGTTTCTCTGATATTGATGGATATTTCTATTGAACTAATCTCGAGATATACTGTGTATAGTGCACAAAAATGGCATACAAATAGATGCAAAAGTAGAGGGTTTCTTTCGAACATTACATTTGCGTATTTACAAATATTGTTATTCATTTTCTTGGAACCAGAATCCAGGAGGAGGCGATCTGGTGTTGTGGTAACATCCATACCTCTCACGCAAAGATCACGAGTTCAATTCTCACTCCCGACAGTCTTCCAAAAATGAAAGTAAAAGTGACGAACCAGCCAAAAGTGTTGAAAGTCACTATAATACAGAGAGAAAAAAAGAATCCAGGAATTCGGAAAGAGATTTCAATGTATTTTTACCAAAAAACTAGACAATAAGTGATAATACGTATTACTTATTGACTAGTTTTGTTTCTCAATAATTCACAATCCAAACGAAACACATGGATTACGTTGGGATGATCTGATACGTTACAACTTGGTGTAAAAATAGCTTTTTTTTCGACAAATTATTAAGTTCGAATGTAGAAGGATTGTAATATCGGAGGGTATTCGAATGTTTCGAAAAAAAAACATAAAAATGGAAAAAAGAGCATCCGAGATTCAAGGTTTTGTCGGTCGCATTATAACTATCCGATGCTCCTCGATTTTCGGCTTTGATTTCTACTGAAGCATTGAGAATCGAAATCTGTCATATTTGTAATGTTTGTACATACTCGAATATATTAGAAAATCAGTTGAAGCGAAGTTTTAATTCTTTGATATCTTCAAGTAGGGAGCCCATTCCTTAAGTCTTGTTTCATTACCAAACACTGGGACGTCTTCTGTATAAACCTTAACAAAAGTTTCAAACCGTCACTCTAATCTAAAAATGTATCAGTATTCGCCATGATATCATCAGATTGGTGGTAGAATTTTTCAAATCCCTATAGACAAGAAATTATTTTCTAATCTTGTTACAAATATCATTCACATTACAATCCGCTATAACAGTAGACGAATTTCATGCCAATTCGACTGGCCGTTTGCAGAACCATCTCAGATAGCAGTGAAACGTTGTGGGTGTAAAAACATGGGTCATTTAAGTAACTTTGCATACTTGTAATATTCGAAAAATAATAAGACAACTTTTAGGAAAAAAATAATTTTTTTCTTAAATTTTTACAAAAATTTATAACTTAAAAATTATGATATCTACAAAATTCATGTCAAAGGATGGAATGTAGGAAATTGTTGAAATTTTTACGAGAAAATACCAAAAATTTTTTGGAACAAAATTTCGCTGAAAAAAAATATCAGACCTGCGAAGTTTTAGTCAAAGAATGGAATGTCGGAAATTATTTTGGTTTTCAATAAAAAATATCAAAGAACTTTTTTTTAAATCACATTGAAAAAAAAAATTTTGAAAATTAAAATTCATTTTTCTCGAAAACATAAGCTTTTAAAATTCTGAAAAAAATAGATATACATAGCCCTTAAATTTCCAACAAATTTTCCATACATCGGACGATAGGCACATTTAGGGGAAAAGGAGGGAATTTGGACCACCTAAGCAAATCGCCTAATATTTCCAAACCAATACGATCTAAATAAAAAATGTCACATTGTATACTAAGCTACACTTGTTTTCTCTCAATCAATGATTTTTAATCATTATATAAAACTTTAAACTACCAAATATATCATAAAATAAAAGAGATGATTTTTGGACATTAAAATTTGATGCGGGGTGATTTGGACCATCTGTGGGGTGATTTGGTCCAGTGTGTGTTTCATCGAAAAAAACATACTTATGTTTATGTAAAGTATTTTGGAATAATGTTACAATCAGTAACAGTGTTCTGGGATCGATATCAGGTGTCTTGGCCAGATTCCAGACCAGAAAAATTGGATTGAGACCATCTCGAATTTTGCATGGATTTTTTCACTGTTGTTCGAGCATTTTCAAACACTGCTTGGTCAAAGAAAATCTGCGTTGCTCTTTCAAGCTCCTCCTTCTTCCAACTATGTTTGCCCATCCTCTTTTTGTAATTCAGCGACATCTGGAATCAATTAGACCAAAGAAAAACCTCAAATCTGTAGGACCAATTCACCCTACAAAAACGTGTCCATGTCATCCCACATAACATGCAAAAATTGAAATACAATTAATTTCATTTATTGTTATCAAACTTACAGTTTCGTTGCACCCAATTGTTCCTCTTCTGTAGGCGAACAGAACTTTACTGCACAATACACGAAAAGTTTGTTTAATCAGCGGGAAAAACCTTACAACCACGATCGGAAAATTCACATTTTTTTACAATCAAAGTGCTTGCTGTGTTCATGCTACCATTTCCTTCCACTAGTCGATTTTTTTCAAAGTTTTTTTTACGTTAGTTACATATGGTTTAATAATGAAAGAAGATGACATTACAAATAATCCAAGTTGAGCCGTACTTTTTGAGATAATGGAGTGGTCCAAATCACCCCGTATGTCTAACTCACCCCGTGTTACCCTACATGGAAAAAGTTTTTTCGAACAACAACTTTTTCATGTTTTTCTTTGAAAAAATGCTATTAATGTTCAATTCGTAACACTTTTTTTGTATAAATTATCGCATTTGAAATGCTCTGCTAACTTTTCTCTATTTAAAAACATGTCAAGAACATGTTAAACGTGAGAATTCACACACAAAAATGTTACGAGCAAAACATTTTTTTTTCAGGAGTCTTCATACAAAAATGACATATGTTCCAAAAACTATAAAAGATAGAAAGTTGATGTCATTGAAGTTTATATTTGTTTATATATTTTTTAATTTTTTATTATATTTTAACAAGTTCTAAGACTTCGTCGAATACACTATATTGCTATCTTGACTTTGAACAAAATTATGATAAGTTGTATTTTTTTCAAAGTTGTTGTTCGAAAAACTTGTTCCCTATAAAAATGCCCATCTTCCTATGTATGGACGACTTGTTGCAAATTTTAAGGGCTATTCATATATATATATATATATATATATATATATATATATATATATATATATATATATATATATATATATATCTGGATCTGGATCTCAACGAATCACTTATTAAATTGTATGAAAATTAACATTTTTCTGAATAGCAATTTCCCAACAAATCCCCCTTCTCCCCCCACTTGTTAGAGTACATCCCACGAGCGATCTAATACACCGCTTTTTCTTGGAGCGAACTGAAACGCCTCGTATTGAAAGGAGAAATCCGGAAGCGAATTGGAAACGAATATGGAAGAACATTGCGACGAAACAGCTATCATCATGCCAGCGGAGCAACTTATATTTGTTTATAAACGAAAAGATAGAGCACAGAAAACTGATGAGAACCATTCAACGAGCAGACGGTGAAGGCTGCTTACATTGTAATGCTGCAGTAGAAACACTACAACATAAATTCAGTAGCTGCCCCCGCGTAGTAGGTGCATGGGCTTACGTACAACGGAAGATAACTGACATACTAGAAGGATGGCAACTCCTGTCTTTCGAAGAATTGATTAAACCAGCGCTGCCAAACATCGGACCTACCAAACGAAGTCAAATACTGAAAATATTAATATTATACATCTCCTATGTAAATTCAATGAACGATAGAATCGATGTAGGCGAACTTGCATTCTTTTTAAGATGCGAAAATTAATTTAAATGTAAATAATATTTTAAAATAGAATGGAATAAACGATATATTAAATTTGAAAAAAAAAAATAGCATTTCGTTTCCATTTTTCACTATGGTAAAAAACATATTTTCAACACATCAAAACAATATTAATAGAAGCTAAACATATTAATTCACTTCTAGCCGATACTTGATGAGTTGAATAAGTAATCAAATACTTACTGTAATTACTGTTCAAACAAGTGAGAAAAAGCTATTAAACAAAAAAGCACCACGAATAACCAGAACCGAATCCCATCCTGCGACATATCGAACGTCTTGGTTTGTCAAAACTAGCTCATTTGTGACTACTTCAAGAGTTTTTTGGCCACATTAAGATAACCCGAATGGTCTCCGGATGACCTGCAGATCAGTGTTTAAATCGAGTTATGGAAAGGCTTGACGACACCTTTAGGTGGATTGAATCAGGTTTTTGTCACCTCAAACCCTCGAATTATCATTAAAATGGCCGTAGGTGAAGAAATAATTGATTTTCTATACATGTTTATGCATATGATACTATAAAATCCTGAAAAACATAGATTGATCAATTTCACCCCGAAGCCACATTTTGAAACTTTCCGCTAAAAATTTTCCAAATAAACGCTTAAGGATTTTTTTGACGTAGGACTACGTCTTTCATTTCTATACCGGGGTGTAAAATCAAAGTTTCGAAAACGAAAGCGTTACGCCGGAGACCGAGATTTTGAGTGTTAATAGCTCCTAAACAACTGAACGAAATGGTATGATAAACACTTCATTCGAAAGATAAAATGTCTACGCGTTCTATACTTGTTACTTTCTGATCCAAAAACTTGTTTCAATAGTCTTAAATTTGCTTTCAAAACAGGCTATTGAAATCACCAATCGGTATATAAGCGAGCGCCTCTCGGAAATCCACTCAGTTCTAATTGAACAGCGATTGGAGCATGTTGTCGCTGTTGTGGTGAAGCTCTTCATTTATCATGAAAGCGCGGATGAACGGTGTCACCAAGAGCCTGTTTGTGCACCTTAGGACAGAAGGGAATCCATCAGGAGGAGAGTCATGCCACAAACGGTTCCCCGGGAAGATCTCGAAGCAGCCGCTACACACACACACATACACGCGCGGAATTCTTTCCGTTTGGATGCCATTCAGCATCGAGAAAGATCCGGAAAATAATCTGCCAGTTCTTCTGGGAATTTAAAAATACATTCATGTGAAAGAGTTTATTTGAATGTTTTCTATCCATGTAACACTGTGACCAAATATGTTTCAATCAAGTGCTATTAACAGATGGTTATCGAGTTAGCATAAATCACTGGTGGGCTTCCAGTATCGAGAAAAATGTGGAAATATCCAATCGTTACTGAAAATAATCTGCCAGTTCCTCTGGGAATTTAAAATTACATTCATGTGAAAGAGTTTATTTTAATGTTTTCTATCCATGTAACACTGTGACAAAATACATTTGGTTTTGTGATTTTTCAATCAATCGCAATTATCAGGATAGCTTCTGAAGATTATTCTTCTCCATCAGTAGGAAGGAAGGAAGGTATTGTATTATAGAGACTTTAAACTTTTGCAGTTCATTCGTCTCTAGCCTTGAGAAAGGCCCTTTGAAAACTCTACTCTACTTTACTCCAGCGCTACCACCTCCGCCCTCTTGCCTTGAAAAAGACACTCGATCCCTCGCCGTCCAGCTCGTCCAGCAACGATGTTGTCCAGTCGGTGTCCACACAAAGAATGTGGCCATCAGTAGGATATTTCCGTATCCAATATTGTATGCGCCCGCAATCGATAATTGCTCAGTCGCCGAAAGTTCCGAGCTCAGAGAGTTCATTCCCCTCTAGTTTGCCTTCCAAATTGCCATCGTAAACCACGGCTTCTCTCGATTCAATCACGCACAAAAAGCATACTTAAGCGATATTCTGGTGGTGAGACATCGTTGCTGAGGGTGCTGGACGGCGAAGGATCGAGATCTGCCCTGAAACGCAAGCAGTTTGTTTGAAACTGTGAGGAGCACAGAGAAGCCGATCCTTCAGGTGAAGAGAAGGTGACCATCGAAGCAGCCGCTACACACGCACGGAATTCTTTCCGTTTGGATGCCATTCAGCATCGAGAAAGATCCGGAAAATAATCTGCCAGTTCCTCTGGGAATTTAAAAATACATTCATGTGAAAGAGTTTATTTGAATGTTTTCTATCCATGTAACACTGTGACCAAATATTTTTCAATCAAGTGCTATTAACAGATGGTTATCGAGTTAGCATAAACCACTGGTGGGCTTCCAGTATCGAGGAAAATGTGGAAATATCTAATCGTTACTGAAAATAATCTGCCAGTTCCTCTGGGAATTTAAAAACACATTCATGTGAAAGAGTTTATTTGGATGTTTTCTATCCATGTAACACTGTGACCAAATATTTCTCAATCAAGTGCTATTAACAGATGGTTATCGAGTTAGCATTAACCACTGGTGGGCTTCCAGTATCGAGGAAAATGTGGAAATATCTAATCGTTACTGAAAATAATCTGTCAGTTCCTCTGGGAATTTAAAAATACATCGTTGTGAAAGAGTTTATTTGAATGTTTTCTATCCATGTAACACTGTGACTAAATATTTTTCAATCAAGTGCTATTAACAGATGGTTATCGAGTTAGCATTAACCACTGGTGGGCTTCCAGTATCGAGGAAAATGTGGAAATATCTAATCGTTATTGAAAATAATCTGCCAATTCCTCTGGGAATTTAAAATTACATTCATGTGAAAGAGTTTATTTTAATGTTTTCTATCCATGTAACACTGTGACCAAATACATTTGGTTTTGTGATTCTTCAATCAATCGCAATTAACAGGATAGCTTCTGAAGATTATTCTTCCCCATCAGTAGGATATTTCCGTATCCAATGTTGGATGCATAAAACCTTGTGCCTCCAACGTAACGCTCTCGTTTTCAAAGTTCTCCAAATATTCATTCATTCAGAATGAATTCAGATTCAACTTCATACAAATGATCTCTAAATCAACGATAGTCCTACGTCACCCTTGCGGTTATACCATATATATAACCCACTTCCTGTTTTTTGAACAAAACTTATCATAACGTTTTGTGGGCTTAGCACCAGTACTGATTTTAAATATAATTGGGTGTAAATCTCACAAAAAAATCGGAAATATTCATATTTTTCTGAACATAGTGTTCAATATGCCCCAGGTTTACGGTACTTAAAAAGTAGAGATATAAAAGTTTTCAGCATCAAATTCAGTTTTGGGCAATTTTTCCAACATTTTATTACACAGAAGCTGTAGGGTTCTGTCCGAGACATGACAGTATCGTTGATGTAGGATTACGTCACGATATTTGTTACATACTGGTGTTGAATATCGTGAGAAAAGACACCCGGAAACAGTGCATGATTTTACGAAAAATGAATGATCGATCGGAAAGTCATCAACCAATAAGCCCAAACACTCTTCTTAATTCACACGAGCTCTCCCCCGGCAAACAAATCAAACAATCAATCTGCTTTTTATTTTTTCATATATTACATTAGAATGCATCGAACTAAACATCATCTCGTTGTTGTCCTAAAAAGCGCCATGGTTTCATGGAACCAGCTGAATATGATTGGATCCATCATTCATATTCTCACGTGAATAGGCTGACCTACGTCGAAATTTGTGTCTTTAACGTCAATTTTTTTTAACTGACTCGACTAATGAATACAATTCTGCATCATCATTCAACTGACTTCAATCCACACTTTCATTTTCCCCTGACACTAAGTTAATACCCGCGTACGCAATCTTATTTTTACGTCCATAAAAAGAGTCCATAAAAACATGATTTCTGATGCAAAAAAGAAATTACTCCATCAATGGATGATTTATTGTCTACCCATCGTGAACTCAAACCAACGAACCTAGACATTTATGCATACTATGCATTAAGGTCCTCGCGTTAGTATTAGTAAATAGCGTGCAAAATAGCGCACACAGCGTGGCTTGGGCGGGGCGTGTGATGCTTACGATTAATCGTGTGTGTTCTTACCGATGTATTCACACCAGGCTGACGTGTCGTGAGCGTGGTTTTGACGTGCAAACGAAAACACTTCACGCCGGCGATATTTATACTTCTCCGCTGCTCTCTTGCATATGTTTGTTCGTAGTAGTGACATAATTTTATTTTTTCGTGATTTTTTTAGTTTTTACGTTTTATACCGTCCGATTTTTGTCCCGGTTCGTCCAACAATGTTAAAACCAATTTTCATTCTTTCATTCAAAAACACACATTGACAATTTGTATAACGAAGACCGCTGGCACGGTGCAATGTGAGTGAATTAAAATGTCGTTGCGAGGAATGAACACGCCCCGCTCACGCCACGTTGGCGCCCCGCTGTAGTGAGAACATGGCCTTAGTCGTTTTGGTGGAGAAACTGCGTGATGAAGCCAATAGTCATTACTAACTGAATACGGATCTAGTCAGTCAGATAGTCAGCTGGCTATCCTCAGATGACTATGACTATGCAGAGTCCTGCTCCGTACTACCACAACAGTATACAGCGAATTGAGTCGGTTTAACGCTTCAACGTCGGTTCAACGGAAATTCTTTCGTTTTGCCCTTCGAAATTTGCCGTGGAATGACTCATCGATATGAAGATCATTGCAAGCTAATTAAGTATGAATTATTATCTTCAAGAAGAGAGGTAATCAAGGCATTATTTAATTCCGACCTTATTTCATCAAACATCAACTGATCTGAACTGCTTCGATTGATAAAGTTAAATATTCATCGTCGTGTTTTACGCTCTAACATCTTTTAATATCTCCCACCTGCACGAACCAATATGTGCCGTGTGTTCAATCGTTAAAGTTCATGTTTCGACATTCATCTGTCTCGTGCGTCGCTCAAAAAGCTTTATTCTGTCACACTTTCATAGTCCTGTTGTAAATTTAGTAGTAGTTAGTTGTAAGATTTATGTTCATTAGGGCATTAGGGCCTGTTGCATTTGTAAATAAAATGTAATAAAATAAATTTATACTAAATGTCTGGTGGGATTGGAAAGGAATTCTAACCGGATATAGCGCCCTCAGATTATCGCAGGGACAGGTGCCAGCTCAATTCTTTCAAGGGCAAAAATATGGGCTCTATGGACAATATAAAAAATACCTTGAACAGTTTTCGTCGCAAAAGCAAATATGGCGAACGTTTGTCGAACGAAAATGTGCATATAAAATTGAATGAATACATGCCTTCCTGATAAAAATGATGCTTTTGTTTTCCCAAAAATCCGACACGAACTTTCCGGATAACCCAATATGAGCTATCCTGATTTTTATTTTCTTTCTTCCTAATTTTTGAAAATAATTGTTGGCAACCCTGGGTATGGGGATATTTTTCATGCAAAGGTATGAGAGCCATATATCTTGATCCGTTGCTGCTGATCATCCTGAGAAAAAATGTTTACATTCAAAAAAATCTAACCTCTGTCATTATATTGAACAGATAATGGATAATGGATGGATAGTTTAATGATTTCTGTATTTATAAAACATACTAGTCAATCCCTTTCATTTAATATATTAGGCTGTCAAAAAAGTCCTGCGGTATTACTGCGAGGTGTCGTTGCAAGCGCGTAGTTCTAGTTGTATTCATTGTATCGAGTCATACTATAGCTTGTCGGAAATGTATTTTTGCGCGCTGTAATATAGTCCTTGACAGTGTTTTGTTTGGTTAAGTCGTTCGTGAGTTATAAGGTCGCAAATATGGAGCAAAATAAAGAGAAAATCCGACATATTTTACAGTACTACTATGACAAAGGCAAAAATGCTCAAGCTGCCAATAAAATTTGTGCAGTTTATGGACCCGATACAGTTTCCATTTCCACCGCACAACGATGGTTTCAACGTTATCGTTCTGGTGTAGAGGTCATCGAAGATGCGCCACGCTCCGGAAGGCCTGTCGTCGAAAATTGCGACAAAATCGCTGAATTAGCCGAGAAAGACCCGCATAGTAGCAGCCGTAGCATCGGCCAAGAGCTGGGGATAAGTCATCAAACCGTTATTAACCATTTGAAGAAGCTTGGATTCACAAAAAAGCTCGATGTATGGGTGCCACACACGTTGACGCAAAAAAACATCTTTGACCGTATCGACGCATGTGAATCGCTGCTGAATCGCAACAAAATCGACCCGTTTCTGAAGCGGATGGTGACTGGCGATGAAAAGTGGGTCACTTACGACAACGTGAAGCGCAAACGGTCGTGGTCGAAGCCCGCTGAAGCGGCTCAGACGGTGGCCAAGCGCTCATTAACGGCCAGGAAGGTTCTGCTGTGTGTTTGGTGGGATTGTCAAGGAATAATCTATTATGAGCTGTTTCCCTATGGCCAAACGCTCAATTCGGACCTGTACTGCCAACAACTGGACCGCTTGAAGGTAGCACTCATGAAGAAGAGGCCATCTTTGATAAACAGAGGCCGCATTGTCTTCCATCAGGATAACGCCAGGCCACACACTTCTTTGGTGACGCACCAGAAGCTCCGGGAGCTCGGATGGGAGGTTCTTTTGCATCCGCCGTATAGTCCGGACCTTGCACCAAGTGACTACCACCTGTTTTTGTCCATGGCGAACGAGTTAGGTAGTCAGAAGTTAGCCACAAAAGAGGCCTGTGAAAATTGTCTATCCGAGTTTTTTGCCAATAAGGAAGCGAGCTTCTATAACAGGGGTATTATGAAGTTGGCATCTCGTTGGGAACAAGTCATCGAACAAAACGGCGCATATTTGACTTAAAACAGATGATTGTAACTAATTTTATGAACAAATGAAAATTAAAAAAAAAAATACCGTAGGACTTTTTTGACAGCCTAATACATATTGATGGGGTTCTGAGAAAATGTGTAATCCACCATTTTGTAGCGGCCGCCATCTTGGATTTACATTTTTCATAAATAACTGTGTTCTACTGATCAAACCCTTTCATTCGATACCCATATTGATGGGGTTTTGGGAAAACCCATATTGATGTGATTTTGAGAAAATATGTACATAATCCGCCACTTTGTAGCGGCCGCCATCTTGGATTTTCAAGATCATGGAATACGCAGTTTTATAATGACACCAGAGATAAAGATTTGTTCCAAATTTCAGATCAGACGGTCAACAGGAAGGGGGTTAAATTTCTATTAATGTGGTACAGCGCTACAGACAAAGTTAGAAAGTTACAAAGTCTCAAACATACAAATAACTCAACCTAGATAAAACCGTTTAATAAATAAGTGCAAATCATAATTATATTACGTTTACCGAGAGAAAATTCGTTTTTTTATGACTCGATTATCCGGAGTGAAACAAAAATCAATACTCCGGATAATCGAGTCCGACCTGTACTACGCGATTAATTTGGAAATGAATGAAAACATTTTGTTTGATGAGAATTATAATCAGTGAGATAAAAAGATGGAACAAAAATCCTTGCCAGCTATAATCGTAAAGTTGCTTTTCGATTATATACTTTCGTTTTGGAGAGCAAAAAAAAATGTATATATAAAATACTAGCTGACTCGGCAAACTTCGTCCCGCCCAAAATTTGTTTTTTGTTATCAATACCTTCAAACATTCACGTTTTCTTACTATGAGCAAGTTCATGGATCCAATCGCAGAACTTGATCTTCTAATCGACCCCGTTGAATTTACCTTTTACTATAAAATTCCTAGTATTTCTAACAAAACTCATCATTATAATATCAGATTATTTTCATACACAATTCTCGTTAAAGATTTTTCAACCACTTGCAAATAACATGTTTCTCCGTTACATGGAAAAAATATTTTATACAGAAAATAAGATAGAATAAAGACAGCCCTAAATCGGTCAATTCTTTCCTCGAGTTGCTCTTATCAACACATTCGGCGATACTCTTTTATTGGAATAGATAGAAGAAGATATAGGAGCCTCCATATGCCTAATTTGGTTTCATTTGCTTGATTAATTCTCGAGTAATGCAAAAAATTGAGTTTCACTTGTATGGCACGCCCCCCTTAGAGGGAGGGGTGGAGAGTCTAACCATCATAGAAACATTTATTGCACTCTAAAACCTCAATATGCCCAATTTGGTTTCATTTGCTTGATTAGCTCTCGAGTAATGCAAAAATTTGTGTTTAAGAGAAATTCATTACGATTCAAGCGATATTGCTCGGATATCTTCTATAGATGTTAATTATTGTAGCATGGTAGGAAATATACTTGTATACACAACGTTTGATTTATCTCGGCAAAAATCGAGTTGTAGCACCACCCCACCGCATACACATTGCGCCGGCATAACACACAAGTTGATACGACCACTAGTATTCAACGCACAAAACGGGAAAGAATGTAGAAATATAAACTCTCAAAAGTGACACAGACTTACATATGCACACGATACGTCTCTTCGCCCCTTGCACTCGCTGGCCAAGGCCAGTTATTTATATGATACTGTGGCTCTAAAAATAGCTTCACTTATAATAAATTATCTACTTTTCCGCTTCTTTTGCTGCATCACACGCCTTCGTTTTGTGTATGGCTGCTGCTGTTGTTGCTGGTGTTGCTGATGTTGCTTGCATGCTGTTGTTGTCCAATCTCTGCGCCCTTTCGAAGGTGATTTCCGTCAACCTACGGCCGGTTTTTCGTTTTCGTCGTCGATCTCTGTTGTGTTTTGATGGGTACGCGCCGCGTTGACTTTTACAATATCTGTCTGTTGTGTGTGATTGTTGTTACTAGCCGGTTCGACGCGCCCCGATTAAAACAACCAGCCAGCCAGCGAGCCAATCAACCGAACCGGCGGCGGCCACGTCTGATTCCCACCATCTCTCTTGGTGCGCCGCCGCACGTACAATTGCGGCCCTTAACCGGTTGAACCACTCTTCGTGCCAGATGGAGCTATTTTTAGAGCAGACTGATATGTATTTACTCATTGTTCCCGTATTTAGATAGTTTTGAATATTGCCGTTGGCCGTCGCGTAGACATTCCTCTATCGGCGCGATTGCGGTTGATGGGGGTCACAAGACGGACGGGACATGTACCGATGGATCACGCGGTTTATTTGGTAGACCTAGATCCGGGGGAGATCAGTGATATGGTAATCAATTCCTGCGCATGAAAATGTATGGACCATTAAGATCTGTTTGGGGCGATCGTTTGCAGAGGCATAACAACGTGAATAGTAGGGAACGAATCGAATGACGAAAATCGACTCACGGTTTTGCTGCTGGAATTTATCCGATGCTATTACGGTATGGTGATCATTCGGGACAGTGATTCTCACGTTAATACAGATGGGCTTTCTAATCTCTATCGATTGACATTTACAAGACGAAATTCAGTTCGTTGTCACTTGTTAATCTGTCCTTTTATGGAACAACAGACAGTTGCTATTTCACGGAATGAATATTTTGGGTTTGGGGTTGAACCGACCGTCTTCGGCACTGGCTTGATACAAAAAATCATGGACCTTTCAGAGGAAAAATTGAACGCGCCCGGCGCGGTAGAAATCCTGAGTACTAATCCCCGAGCTTGACTGCCTCGAATGCTTTTATTATTCGTCATGTTTACAATTTTTCTTATTTACTAATACAAAATTTGGCGCGCGCTTCGAATGGTTTTATTATTTGTTATGTTTACAATTCTTGTTTTCTTATTTACTAATACAAAATTTGGCGCGCGCTTCCTCGTGCTGACTCTGCACGCGATTGTGTAAAGAGCAACACAATTAAACTAGGGCAAATTTAGCATACGCGGAAACAAAAATTAACAACAGGGCCGTTCATCTCCAAGGTGGATGTACTTTTGTAAATTGACAACAACGCGTGTGTTAAAATGAAATATGGAAAAATGGAGCGAAGCATTCTCCAAGCGTCTCTATAATGATGTCTGAAGCGATTAGGGCCGCTTCAGGGTTCGGGTTTGAATGAATATTTTGGGTTTAGACGTTGCCAGTTATTCGATTGTGTGTAAACGTCAAACGATCCGAAGAATTACGAACGTACCCATACTAGGAACATTTAACATTTGTTTGTAAGGAGCGACTCGCCCGTTCAAAAACAAAAAAAAAATAGGAGGTTGTGTCCAAGATACGACCGCGTTGTTGACGTAGAACTACGCTGCTATTTTATATAAGTCGCTCGTTTATACCTTCGGATATTATTCTATAATGCTGTGAAACTTTAGAAACAACTACATAGCTGTATAATCTCTGAAATGGTTTTTTCATTGTAGAATCAGTTGACGAAAATTGATTGATGATTCATTCCTGCCCTCGCAGAACAATACACTAGCTGATCTTATGTCGCAATTTATTTCATGTCGATGCATTGAAAATTTACCTCGAACGCTATTCCGGTGGCCTTTTTCGCAATTGACATAGACTCGGCTACAGTCGATTATATACATGTTGCACCACACCATTATTCCACATCTCATAACTACAATATATCTTCGACCCAGCGTGTAAACAACAACAATGACAACACTTGCAAGTATCAAATATCATGCTACATGTTATTTAGTATTGCCTCAGTGCAATGGCACCTCAAGGCATCGTTCGTATAACGTGAACCAAGCGCCAAACAAGCGTTCGCCATAGCATGCATACAGAGCCATACATTGGTGGTTTGAAACTACTAGGAATATAAACACTTCTTATCACTTTGCACTATTCTCAAAAGAAACGCTTCTGTTAATATTACTGGCCTCGAAAAAAGTTACATTACTTTCTCATGCTCGAGATAAGCACAGCTGTCACCCTTAGTGGAGGAAGTCTTGCTACTGGCAAGCGAAATCTAATCGCATACAAAATTCCAGAACGACATTTACTTTCTTATTGGTGACTAAACAAGCAAAAAGAGTTTATCTTTTTGTTTATATCAACAACCTCTAAAACAGTAGTATTGCTTCATTATGATCTAGATTAGCGCAAATGCAATCCTAGTTGAAGGCAGTTTTGCGACCGGCACGTGAACCCAAATAACTTATAACATTCCAGTATGACATTCAAGATGCAAGGTATCTCCCAAATAATTTTTTGGCGCATAACCTTAACGCCTGCTTCGCCATAACGTCAGTTTAATGCATTGATGCAATGTCCAACGCACCACCAACGTCCACCAACGAAGCCCTGCTTGGAAAAAGATTGAATCAAGCCACACAGCTTGTACTCTGCTGTAACACCCATCGATGCGAATTCGTTGATGGGTTTGTCAAGAGCGACCGCCTTCACCAGCAACGGGGGGAGTTTCATTTTGGTTGCTGCCTGGGTAACGGCGTTTACATTTACGGCCGACGCGCCGAAATCGCCCACTTCGCTGTTGTTCGATGCGGTGTCACACTCGCGAAGGCTCGGTTCAGTGCGAGCGCTTTTCACTGCACCAACATCGCGTGCATCATTTGATGATGCTTGCCTCGAAATTTTATTGCCCCTGGCAATGCGTTCGTTTTTTGCAGGGCTCGAGCCTGACTTCCTCTTCTTCTTGCTCATCACACATTACGCGAAGCGTCTAATTTATGATGCGGAAAGGAAAACACACGATACGAATAACGCGAAAAACGAACTGAAAAAACCACACGACGATATCCAAGTTGGATTACCACTGGTAGGGTCCAATCTTAGATCGAAGCGCAGCGAAAGCAAAGTGATCTGGATTGCTCAACAGTCCGATGCCGAATAAAAGTTTGCCTCATTCTTCTTCTTTCTTTGTTTTTAAGAGGCTTTAAACTTTGCAGTTCATTCGCAGTTTGCCTCAGCGTGATCCACTGTTTATACTCTAGGCAAGTGTTGCCCTTCATTCTTCTTCTTTTCCTTTGTTCACGGAGAATTTAAATCCTACGATTTCCCCTTCGTTGCTCGTTATTGACAGCTCTGTTCGGGAAAGCACACAAATGGACAGAACAAATGTATGGGAAAATGGAAATGCTTAAAGTTTTCATGAATTTCAACCATTTACCAACCAGGGGATTCGAATGTATAGCATATTAAACAAATCTTAGGGAAGTTCCGATTCGTTTAGTATGTACAGGGTTTTCCAACTTTAAATTCCGAAAGTAAATTGAAATAAAACACACTTAGAATTCGAATTTCGATGAAACTTTTATTTCAAATTAAAGTTTGGTTTATGCCATTATGTGTGAAATACAACATCATTCAAATGTCCACCTAGGGCTTCCTCGCACACCTTGATCCGGAACAGGTAATTTTCGATGACTTTTCGGCACATATGGGGCGGTATCTCGGTCATAACTTCACGAATGTTGTCTTTCAAATGTTCAAGAGTTTGCGGAGAGTTGGCATAGACACGGTCTTTCGCATAACCCCACAAATAAAAGTCTAGCGGGTTCAAATCGCATGATCTGGACGGCCAATTGGCATCACCAAAACGCGAAATTATGCGTCCCTCAAATTTCGTTCGCAATATGGCCATGCTTGGTCGTGTTGTGTGGCACGTGGCGCCGTCCTGCTGAAACCACATGTCATCCGTATCCATATCTTCAATTTGTCAAAAAAATTAACATGCGGCCATAGCGCTCACCATTCACAGTTACTGTCTCGCCGTCCTCATTTTCAAAGAAATACGGCCCGATGACTCCACCAGACCATAATGCGCACCAAACAGTGACTTTTGGCGGATGCAATGGCCTCTCAACAATCACGTGTGTATTTTATGAGCCCCATATACGGAAATTTTGGGTGTTCATATAGCCTCCGAGCTCGAAATGTGCCTCATCGCTGAAGAAAATTTGATGCGAAAATTCAGCATTTTGCTGCTGTTGTTCGGTCACCCAATCGACGTATGCCCGACACATTCCATGGTCACCACGTTCTAATTTTTGTACCAGTTGGACTTTATATGGATGTAGGTGCAAGTCCAGATGCAAAATTCGCCACAATGATGTGTTTGACAAGCCCAATTGCTGAGCACGCCGTGGAATCGAAACATTCGGGTCATCCTCCACACTGGCAGCAATAGCAGCAATATTTTCGGCCGAACGCACATTACGATGATGCACAGGTTTCACAATATCCGCTACGGATCCAGTTTGTTCGAATTTACGCACTACATTAGCGATTGTGTGCTCTGTAGGCCGTCCATGACGACCAAAATCCGTCCGTAATGCTCGAAAAACATTTGCCGGTTTTCACCATTTTTATAGTATAATTCAACAAAATTAACACGTTGTGCGATGCTAAAACGATCCATATTGTAAAATGGCAGACATTCAACCGAAATGGAAAACCCTGTATATCGCCAAAATCCGTTCGCGGTAAAATAGTTATTAACGTTAACTTTATTTCATAAAAACGTGACCTGTTTTCTGATTTGGCACCCTTAATGAAAGACGTAGTTCTACGTCAAAAAACTTTGAACTACTTGCGAGTAGCTTCATTCATGCAAATCAAATATCAAATTCCGTGGTATGGGTGCGTTCGTAATTCTTCGGATCGTTTGACGTTTACTCGCAACCGTCTAACTGTTGAGGAGCAACATAGTTCGAACCTCACTAAACACAGAAGTGTTTCAATTTGCTCTAGTTCCATAACTGAGACAGGTTATGGGCCCAGCAGAGCAGAAACACTAGGCGAATAAGTGAATTCATGTTTTTTTGTGCAGAGAACCAAACCAAGAAGCGAAGTTGAATAGTTCCTGGAATGGAGTGGGGAAGAATTCCGAGGCTCGACAATTCCAATTACCAGACATGGTCGTTTGTGGTTCAAGCGCTGCTGAGACGGGAACAACTTTGGAAGTATGTAGACCCAGGGACAACACCGAATCTGTGACCGAGGCTTGGATGAACGGCGATGAGAAGGCACTGGCAACGATTCAACTCACTTTGAAGGAAGGTCAGTACAGCATCATACAGAACAAGACCATGGGCAAAACAACATGGGCAGCGTTGAAAGAACACCACAACAAGGCATCGCTTGGACAAAAGGTTACCCTTTTGAAACAGATAACGAATCAGACCGACCAAGTGGGAGAGAGTATGGAAGAGTATCTTCTCAACGAAATTCTGAAAAATACGTAAGGTTGGAGAGCTTCGGTTTCAAGATGGAAGAATGAGTGCAACCTTCATATATTCTTCCGGATTCATTCAGTCCCCTGACGACTGCTCTAGAAGCTCGCAATGAAGATGAACTAAGAATCGAGATAGTAAAGATCATTGACAATGCAGATAAGCAGAAGAAGAAAAGGGGTGGTTCGGGAGAACAGGTGTTGAAGACAAGGATGGTTCCAATCGTATCAACGAGCGCTCGTTACATTCTCTTATTTGATTCATTCAACGCACTCAATCATATGTTTTGCATCACCCGTGGAAGAGAAAATCGACGTGTCGAGAGAAACACTGAGTGAATACAGTATGAGTGTCATCGCCTGGCAACTGTGTGCATGTGCATCGATGCTTGTGTGTATAATTTCATGATTCGTTCGTTAGTTTCTGTCATCGCTTTACTCTCGTTTCCTGATCCGATTGGGTGCTAAGTGTTGAATCTTTCGATCGAATCATTTTGTGAGAGATTTTTGTTGCGCTCAGAAGCAAAATGAATCGCAAGGCAAACACCCAAAAACAAAAGATTCTAAAAGTGGTAGATCAAATAAAGTGCGGTGAAAATATCACTTTTAGATGTGCGGTGGACATTGACAATGCTCGAAAATGTCATTACGCACAACAATCGTTCAACGCAGGTAATTTTAAAAGACACATCCATAAAATCCATCCAAACGTATTGAAAGAATTGGCATTGAACGAAAAAGAGGAAGAGCAACCTGTGCAAAAAGTGTCCAGGCTGCTTGTGGACATAGAAAAGAGAAATGCGTTTCTCGGACTGCTTCAGCTCGTAACAGTCAATAATTTGCCTTTCTGTTTTATTGACTGGACCGGGTCTAAAACGTTGATTCATCCCGTATTGAAGGCATGTGGAAATTTGATGACACGTCATCGTATTGCGGAATACGTTAAAATAGCTGCTGCTACAATACGTGAAACTCTGCGCTCACAGTTCGAAAAACAAATGATAAGTTTGAAAATTGATTCAGCATCTCGGCGTGGCCGATCAGTGTTCGGTGTCAACGCTCAATATATGAACACAGAGGGCAAAGTGCAAATTAGGCATTTAGGTGAGTTCTATCAAAATAGATGGATATATGAAATATAAAATCTCCACGCTGGAAAGAGTGTCATAATTCAATTTATTTTTTTTCTCTTTTTTGAAGCTGTACACGAAATGAATGAGCGAAATACAAAAGAAAACCTAGCCAAAGTGATTCTGCAGGTATTAAATGAATTTGGCCTGGGAATTGATCAGATATTCGCTATTGCCCATGATAATGATGCCAATATGTGTGCTAGTATACCGCTCTTGAAAAGTTTGTCGAAGCCTGCTTTCGATGACGAGGTTTCTCTAAGCAGCATGCTACCTGATGAGTTCAAAATGTTGAATGAGTATAGCCGTGATATCGACGAGCAAACTGATAGTTACGAGGAAAACATCGACGAAGACTATATCGAAATCGCGACTACAAGCGAAGGAAATGTAGAATTAGACGATTTTGAGAACGGACAAGACGGAACTGTTCATATTCTGGTCCATGATGATGACAACGAAGAGCTCGAAATTTTAAACAGCATAAGGTGCGGTGCCCATACTGCACAACTAGTGGCGTATGATGTCATTAAGCAGTACAAAGCAAGATTGACACAGATAAATAAAATTTGCTTGACAATGCACCACAAGAATAATAGAGAACTTTTTGTGTTGCATAGAATCCCTCTACCCCCGAAGGTGAACGAAACCCATTGGGGTGTATGGTTCATCCTACAACGTTATCTGCAAGTATTAAGGACGAAGCCATTTCTAACAACCTTACAGAGCCATGATCCATCGCTAGGTGAGTATTTGTCTTCTTCACTTTGTCTGTCTTACAACTTTAAAAATATTAATTAACTACACCCTTATACACTGTTTTCTAGATTTAAACAAACATTGGCACTTTATAGATCGTTTCTGTCAAGCATTCGAACCGATTTATGTGTTAACGTTGAAGTTACAGAAAGACCACGTTCCCCTCTCCGATCTATATGCTGACTGGTTGATATGTCAAGCTGAGTTACATGTGATTAAGGGAAATAAATTGGCAGCAAAACTTTTGACATCAATGGAAAAAAGAATCAATAAACTAAGAACCAGCAGGGCCTTCAAGGCCTGTTTGTATCTTGATCCACGATTTAATTTCGATGGATCCGGTCGATTGAGTACATGCGATAAGAAAGATGCACAGGTAGAAATAATCCTTATAAAAATATACCACACACTATATGCTGAACTATATGTTGTGACTTTTAGGAATATCTCATCGCATTGAACAAGCGACTCGATTACATGCAAGGATTGCGAGAGGAACAATGTACAAATGCAGCAACGTTAAATAACAGCGGCTTCGTGGAGGACTACTTGATGAACTTTTTTAATGAAGGAAGCCAAGACGCGTTTGCATCCAGTTCAGCCGAAAGTTCATCGAAGGAATCCTTAATATTTGATCTGATGAAGCTAGAAAACAGAGACAAAGTTAATATCATGGTTGGTAATACTGTGCAATCATCTGTTAGCTTCAACAACTCTGTCCAGCAATCCACGTGTGCTATGAACAAAACTCAATTAGATGCACCTGCGGTTCACTCATCCCAACTAGATGTCAACGATTCTACACAATCCCGTTTTGATATACTCCACCATTGGAATAGAAGAAAATACGCATATATCGCTTGGCAATGGTAGTATTATCAATGGTAGTATTATCAGCACCATCTTCTCAAGTAACAGTATCCATTGAAGACATAATGGTCCTTAAAATGAATGACAATTTGTTGGAAGATGTAGTGGACAAAATGCTGGAACGTAACGTTATTTGATCCTTCGGATTTACATTAAAAGCTATTTTTTTCTTAGACAACTGAAACTATTTGACAAGAACTGAAATATATTCGAAATATTACTGTACCGTATTCATTTTCCAACGATCGCTAAAAACATGATCATACTCCATGTGAAAACTGGTCCATATTGCAGCCATTCCATGCCAAATCGATATAGTGGTTCTCATATTTCCATCAATATTGATAGTTTTTTTTCTTTATAGCAAAATATTAGACCCGTATTTTTTTTTTATTTTTCCGATTACCCGAAAAATAATTTTTCAATAATTTGCCTTTCTGTTTTATTGACTGGACCGGGTCTAAAACGTTGATTCATCCCGTATTGAAGGCATGTGGAAATTTGATGACACGTCATCGTATTGCATCGTATTCGTATTGTCTCAGTTTTTTCATATCTTTTGAACTACTAAGCCGATTCAGATGACCGACATATCAACGTAAAGCCAATTAGCTAAAATTCTACACTTGCAAACAATTTGGATTTTGTTTTCGTAATTATTCATTGTATATGTTTTTTATAGTTTACATGGTTTCGGGACCAAAGGTGCTATATTTTCTTTATATTTTTTTCTTGAAAGCTGAGGATTTTTTATATAAAATTTCTAAAAATCGGAAATGTGTTCTTTTTCTTTTTTATGTTATGATTTTTCACAGTTAACCGATCGTTCGAAGAATATTTTTTTCTCCATGTTCTTATTCTCGAAAATTGATAGGTTTTGAACTACTAAACCGATTCAGATGATCAATTTATCAAATTGAAGCTAATGAGCTAGACTTCTTTGGAAAAATATTACACTTGGGAAAAAATGATCTTGTTTTCGTGATTATTAATTGTAGTTGTTTTTTTTTATAGTTTACATGGTTTCGGGACCAAGTGCGCTATATTTTTTCTAGAAAGGTGATGATTTTTTACATAACATATACAAAAATCAGAGAAGGCTTTAATTTGATATGTCGATCATCTTAATCGGTTTAGAAGTTCGAAGATATGAATTTATAAAAAAAGTCATTTTTTTAAAAAAGGGTAAAACTAGATTACACCCTGGTTGGTGACCGGAATAAATCGCCACAGTAAACAACTGCAACAGAAACAACCGCTTAGAAAAAGTGTAGTAGGCTAGAAATATTTGGCGCGGGAAAAACATCATGTGCCTCACATTTCTATTATAAATTTATTCTCTTGTTCTCGTTTTTCGAAATTTATTCTGAGGACAATGTAATGGGGACGAAGTCCCCATTTGGCGAGGATAAGGAATCGAGGCGGCCCATGCCGCCAAGATGACGCAATCCGAGTCCACCGCCGACCCGCCGTCGGAAGCGGCGGTGTCTCGCACGCAAACCTGGGATCCACTGATTGCCCGGTTAGTTTGAAACATAGGATACGATCCTTTAGCAATGTCCGACCGAGCTCTAGCGAGCGTCGGACGGTATACGTCTGCCCGGGGCGTTACGTTTGCCTGGGGCGATACGTTTGCCCGGTTAATTCTTGTTTTGAAATACAATACCGCGCCACAATATTTATAGCCTACTACACATTTTATAAGCGGTGGTTTCTGTTGCAGTCGTTTTCTGTGGCGATTTATTCCGGGAACCACCCTGGTTAAACTAGAAAACACCCTAGATTAGAACACCCTAAAATGGAAATGGGCACTTAATAAAAAATACGTCAAATATTTTGCGAGAAGGAACAAAACTACAAATTTTCATGAAAATCTGAGAACCACTATGTCGGTTTAGCATGGCTGATTGACTTCATGAATAATTGAGAAATTCTTGCTATCAATCTCATGTTACATCTGTGTAGACATTTGCATGACCCAGACTTTTTAATTAGATATTTACCTCTGCACATTAGACTGTGGTTCTGATGTTTTATGACGTTAATAATTACCTGCTATATTACTGGGGTTTTTCTAATTTCCTATAATATTGTGCCATATGCAGGTACAAAACTTGGCATCTTTTATCACACATACAGGGATTTGTCTCTAATTTGAAAGACTTGTAATGCGGCAAGAATAATTAGACCTTTGATCCTCTAATTGGAATTTCTGTAAATATCCTTTGTGCAAGCTTCTACAACATCTATTTTATGAAGTAGTAGGGGATATTCAAAACAACTGATCGATTAAAAGTCGCCGCTTTGTTCCCTGCTTCTTCTTGAATGGCGTTAACGTTCCCTGTGGAACTTTTGCCGTCTCAACGTATGTATTAATTAGCGTAATTTATTAATACTTAGTTGAGATTTCTTAAGCCAAATAACATGCCTTGAATGTATTCCGAGGGGCAAGCTCTAGAGCATTTTCAATCTTTTTTGCTTCATTCCTCCCTTTACGAAAATTAATCCCAGTGCTTCCCCCTTATCAGTATTTTGTAAGAAGGTAAGGTGTATAAAGTATGGCACCTGCGCCTGAACGATTTCCGCCAAAATCGTAATTCTTGAGAACGTTGTCGAAAAGCACACCTCATGTCATCTTCGATATCCACTCTGTTACGGTGTTTTGTTTCCATCAGCAGCATTGTAGATAATCTAGATTCACATAAATACTACGCAAAATACAACAACACTCGTAACGCTTATACCGCGTATCAGGATAAGAATCGATTATCGACGAGCTTGATCTGAAATTCATCCGAAAGTTCGTCACAACCAGTCAGAAATCTTGTACTTTGATATAAGGAAAATATGTTTCAAGTTTAACTTGTTGTAAAGAGTCTTTCGTAAGAAAGTGGTTTCGTTGTCTATATCATCATCATTCACTGACGAAAGTCTTTCAAACATTGCGAAGTTGTTCATTTAAACATTACATTACAGATTTGGAAACGTTTGCCGAGGCTCGCAAAGAGTATTCAATAAAGTTTTTGTGGCAATTTTTGCTAATCATTGTCATCTTCAAAGCGAAGTAAATGTGTAACATTCCCTTGCATTATTCCCCCATTTTAATGACCAAATTCCCCACTAGGGGGAAATTCCCCACCGGTTGAAAATCACTGATCTAGAGAATACGCGTGACAACAGTGCAAGTCGAAGGAAATTTCTTTGACGAAAAATCCCCCGGCCAGAACGGGGATCGAACCCGATCACCCGGCATGATAATGTGATACGCTAACCACTCGTCCGCGGGTGCACTTGTTCCCTGCTTATAAAAAGCAGTATATGAATGCGCGTATCACTAGAAACAGACATTCGATGCATTGGTCCCTGATACGCTTGCTGCCGAAACGATAATTTCACAAATGAGTGCAATCACGGAAAAATTATCGCTTGGCGAGCCTTCTCTGACTTATTCGCACACAAATCCGATCCATGTAGAGTGAATCATGTGTTGTCAGAGCTGTTGTTTGCCACATGTTTGGATTCGCTCACTCACTGAGTGGTATCGTATGATGCGAGACGAACACATTGATTGAAGAAGTTGTTTTCACATGCTGAAAAAAGTTGGATGCTTTCGTCGATTCTCTCGTCAATCACCAACATTGGTTGAAGAGCCGAGTAAGCAGAAAAATCAGTTGTCTTGCTTCTTATGTGGAAATCAGGGACATCGTTTTCTCGAAACGAGTTACTCGTTTCGAAATGCGCAATACCACCCCAGGATTGCCACATTTTATCCTGTAAAATTTTCTGAAAAAATCAAAATTTTTATTAACATTTATTATTACTAACAAAATTATTATTATTAACAAAAAAAGTCTGTATCAATACAACAAAAACTAAAGGAAAGAATGGAAAGGAAGATTTATTTTAATTTTAAATTTATTGTTTTTATTTATTGTTTGCTTATGTCGTATCAATACAACGAAATAAATCATAAAAAAAATTCTCATAATAAATTGTATGATGTAATTATACATGGTTTTGTTGAACTTTGTTTTTCTTAAATTTCCAGTCAATTTCATTCTTGACGCTTCTCTTTGAGCCGATACATAGTTCTTTGCTTTCAAAATAGAGTCCATTATTGTGGAAGCCAACCGATTTCAGAACATTGTTTTGTTGGCATTGTGAAGCGAGAAAATTCACTCAACACACGCTGATGAAGGTGGATTTATTAAAAAGTGCCCCAAAAACATCCTCAGAAGGGATGGAGAAGTGAGGTGATATTTCATATGGCCAACATTTTTATAAATCAAGGGACATAACTTCATGACTCAATGATAAAAAACAAAGCTTATTAGTAAGTAGACAGTAGTAGACAGTGTAGTAGACAGTAGAGAGAGAAAAGGAACTGTAATTAATTTAACATTTAAATTTGAATTTGAAAAAAATATCTTTAAATTCTGTATCTTTGCAGAAAATCTGTCATTCTGTAACGGGTGTTAAATAAAAAATAAGAATTTTTTCAATCACATATAAAAAAAAAATTATTTTTTTTCATCTATTTCATTATTTTTTTATTAATAACATAATGTATTTTGGTCTGGTGGTCTGCTGCTCGACACAACTTTGTCGCGATGCTCTCACAAGAACGTTGTACGGCACTTACGTCCATTTTCCGGATACAATTCCGGATTCCTTTTTTTTTATCCAAAATATATATTTTTATGAGGGCTCATATGGCGTCAACCTGACGGGGCCGGGAGTTCAATATTTCGACAATGTTTGCCTTATAACTATGTTAGTAATATGTAACCGATTACTCGCGGTTGGCTCAAGGTTAGTATTACAAGTGTTTTCGTAATTGTGATGTTGCTGTCTCCAATGCTATATACCTGTGCCCGACACGGAGTACTTCCTATTGGGATGCAGCTGACCATTAATCAGCAACGCCCCCCTAGTCTGTACCCCATATCTAGCGTGGTGCGTCTTCTCGACTCGAGGAATCCAGGATAGAGTGGTCACTAGCCGGCGCAAACATCAGCTCGTGTAGAGTTGTCATGAGCGGTACAACCTTTGGCTCTTGTTGAATGATCAGTGGACTGCACAACCTTTGGCCCGTGTATCTGTAAAGAGTGTGTGTATGTATTGCCGCGACTAAGTAAAAGTTTCTAGATCGGATAGGAGGGATATGAAACAGGGACACAACGAAGGAAACATCATTAAACGTTGACATCGGTGATTCTGAGGAACAGGTATAGATGAAGCAGAAGATCAAGATCACGGCTACCTAAGATATCCCGGACGGGGATATCCGATTGTCTGCCTTGTGCTCTCAGTGCTCTAGAGAGCTGAGAGCGAGCAGCATGGAACCGGATACACGACCAGACAACATGCTCGATGTCGTGGTAGCCATCGCCACAATCACAAAGATTGTTTGCTGCGAGCCCAATGCGATAGAGATGCGCGTTTAGGTTGTAGTGATTGGACATAAGCCGAGATATCACGCGAATGAAATCACGACCTACATTCAATCCCTTAAACCAAGCTTTCGTCGAAACCTTAGGGATAATCGTGTGTAACCAGCGACCGAACACATCTTCACTCCACATGCGCTGCCAACTAACGAGTGTGTCCTGACGAGGAATGTGAAAAAATTCGTTATAAGCAATTTGCCTTTCAAAAAGTGTGCCTTCTGAAGCGCCCACCTTAGCTAGCGAGTCCGGATTCTTGTAGTCAGTTGCTTCGTGTCCTTGGCCCTACAATTGTTTTTATACACTAGGGCACTGAGTGAGCCAAAGAAATCCACTATTGGGCGACACTGGGGCAAGTTTGTTGGGTTACGATCTTTCGGCACGAACGGTATCTTTTTCTCCTCAAGATACGCCAGCGTCTTCTTGGCGTATTGGGAAGACGCCTTGTCCGGCCAGAAGACGTACTTCCCATCCGCGTGATGCTCGTTCAGGAACGGCAGCAGGATTTTATCGAGGCACACTTCTCGATAGATTTGTTGGTTGATTGCCAGACCGCTCGGCTTAAACCAAGGCTTTGAAATTCCCCGGTCGGAAAAGGCGATGTACAACATAACCTTTTTTTCAAACTTGTGCTTGAACTTGTATTTCACTTCAGGCGGTGTGGATGACTTGTCGCTGGAGTAGTAATTATCATTTCCTGGAATATGCGTTTTGGACAGCGGAAAATAGCTTTCGTCGTCCAGAACGAAAGACGTCCCGCGGTATATTTTGGTCATCCACCGACACTGTGATTTAACCGTCTCAATCTGCTCCTCCGTGTACTCCGGCGACCTCGTCTTCTTCCTGCAGACGATTCCTTCCATCTTGAGGGTCCGATGGATCAACACGTAGGAGCAGCCATATTTCCGACCGGCGTCACGCAGGCTGGTTGCGTCCTTGTTGTCAAACAGCTTCTTTAACGATGTCTTCCTCTGCTTCGTCATTATCGTCACCGGATGACCACGTCTGACCTTCCGCTCTACGTTCAGGGAACCCAGGATACGATATACCGTACTGACAGGTACATTTTCTTCCTTAAAATGTGCCACCGTGAACTTTTTTCCTTGCTGGGAACCCAAAGAGCAATTTTCTTGGAGAAAGAAAATTTTACGCTCTTTATTTGAGTTACTGAAAGGTACTGAAAAAATTCTCATTTTTTATTTAACACCCGTTATATACAGATTCTGTATCTGAAATTTGGCGTAAAATCTGTAAAATACAGAATATTCTGTATATGTGGCAACCCTGAGAATGACTAATATCTTAGTAGAAGATATTATTGCTGTACATTTTAAAAACTCAACAAGACGATGAGTGTGCACAAGATGAAAATGAAAAAGTACATAAAATAGAAGATGAAAAATTCGACAAGTAAAAAATGTGAACGGGTTCTTGCAAGATGATGGGTTTGAGCGTACGAGTCGTGGCATGTTTGACATGTCTCTGTATTTTAAACATATACGCGATTTAACACGAAGGAAGTCATCATCAAATTCATGTCCAAACATGCTTCTAATATTTTACTGAATAACAAACTTGCCCTTAGGTTACAATTTCATATGCGTTCTGAAAAACGTTGGATCTTGAATGATAATGTACTCAATTTCTAATTTAATTCAAGAGATTACAAGGTATTTACATAGCTAAATGAAGTGAACTTGAATAAAGTGATGGAAAAAGAATTAACAAAATGCTTGGTCATCTATGTGATGGCGTAACATTTTTTTAAAAATTATTTCAGGAAACTTGAGATGGGTCGCTAAGAGGGAAAAATATTATTCAATTTATTATAGACCAACAGATTTTCTCTCCAGCTGGACGAGTCTACATTACCCAGCAATGAAGGTCTGTTGTTAGGGTATGTTCGATGTATTAAAGATGAAAATATGTGCCAAGAAATGATTTTTGCTACATATATGAAGATCAGTGCTCGGAATTATCTCTTTCACATCAATCATTTCAGCAGAATTTCAGACCACATTCGATCATTATATCTTTGCATTCGGGATACCTGAAAATGAACCAACTCCAAACCTCACAACCCCAGCAAGCCACTCACAGTTGAATCATTCAGTTTCGTTCATTCTCTTTTTCGTTCTGCTCTGCGTTCACGGAATGTGAACAAAAGGAAATATCCCTAGTTTTGTCATTCCTTGATATTAGTATACCGGTTCGTTCAATATCAACATCGTTCTCGGACACTGACAAAACGGTAAAATTCATCGAGGAAGAAAAGAAAGTACAGAAAATTCTTAATAGTGACAACAAATGAGGAAAGCGCTGAGGAGTGTGAAGGAATCGACAGTGTAAGCCGAGGAAGAGGCGTTTTTAAATTGTTCAAGCAAGCAAGTTTTCCTTCTCAATTAAAATGGTTTCATTTTACATAGTGAATACGAATCCTAAGTACATCCTAAGAATATCGGGGTTTTCATTATTCAATTATTTATAACATTGATGATCAGTAAATTTATTGTTTAAAATTAAGTGTTCGGAATTTGAGTCTGTTCGGAATAGGAGTCAAAACTGTATAGGTTTATTTAGTTCTATGATGAAAACTAAACAGTTTTGAAAATCAGGTTAGAAAAACTAGAGGTGCAAGATCGCGTAATCAAACAAAAAAGAAATAAATAGAAAATGGAGTTCTAGACACGACCGCATTGGGAATAATTCGAGCTTTTTTTCGCAGACAGGTCAAACTGTGCTATTAGAATGGCGGATGAAATTGACGAAGTTTGCTAGTCGCTTCGATTTTGCAGAATGCTTCCTCGCCGTTCAAGCCTATGTAACCCTTAGCAATTATTCGGAATATGCGTGCAGATCTTGCTCTTTTGTTGACATTTCCGCTTGAACCACCGATTTGCGATGCCATTTCGGAGTAATTTCAGAAATAACTAAATGAGCAAGGCACTGTCTTAATGAGAAAATCACACTTTTATCGGGATATTGAAAATGAACAATCACAACATTCCTGACAATTCAATGGCAATGAATAAATGTGAATGAACTCTCATGATTCGAACTTTTAAGAAAGTTCAGATAGAACAGAATGAATATGAATGAACACATATGTAAATTTGTTTGACGTCGAATGAATGACAGCAGTGTCGAAAAACGAAATAAACGCGTTGAGCTGATAAAAATATATTTCCAATATTTCTTAACAATTTCAATATTTCCAAGCCCTGATGAAAACTGATACCTTGTTTGTCACATTACTTTAATTTTTTTTCGTGACCTTTTGCGTGAAAAAATAATGTCGAGTTTATTCATTCAACCAATGTAATGCAATGTTTTCAAATTGATAATTATTCAGTATGAAAAAAGAACTAAAGATAGGATTTCCAAAAAAATTTGGATATGGGGGTCTAAGGTATGACATAATTCTGGAAAAAGGATCTCTTGCCCAAAAGAGTTTGAGAACCCCTCGATCTAGATTGTTCATTTCGGAGATTAGCGCTCGGGCATTCGAAACCATCAACAGATCACAATGGGTAATTAACAACACAACAAACTTTGAAGAACGTAAGCATTAACTAACTTCGATCGCGATACGTTTGACAGACATACATCCGGATACCGGCTGGCTTTTGTTCGTATGTTTTAATCATGGTTATAAGTGATAGATTTCGTACCTCGTATGGAAGATGGCCGACGCCCTCAATGTGATGTCGATAAAAATACCTGACTTGTTGGCACCTACAGAGGATCTCACTTCTTGGAGATAACGATGGGACCCCAGCCGCCTGTACCGGAGTATACTTTCTAATGAATGAACAATTGCAATTTTAATCAGAACAATACAAGCCAGTCCTTCGTGAAGTCCTGCGTTGCTAGTCTTGGTTAAAGAAAATCGGAGAAATTTGGGTCAAAAATACTGAATATCTCTGGCATGGATTATTATTAATCAACGGCCGAAAATTGTGCTCGTTACTCAAAAAGTGCATTCAGTCAAGTCAGTTCCAACGAAAGTTCTATATCTACCCTCAAAACGATTATGCATCTTCATTGGTTAAATTTCGACATACAAAGTAGCATCAACTATTCTCTTTGACGATTTTTTTATGACGTAAACGTTGATGTTGATGGTGTATGTGAATGTGGTCATAGGATTTGTATTGAACAATATACGACATGAATTACATATAAAAGTTAATTGATATAGAGCCGAATTGTTCGCAAAACGTAGGATTTCATGTATCTAGAAAGCATATTCCAAAAATTTTAAAGAAAAACACGTTCTTGATTTTTGACGTAGAACTACGTCTTTCATTAAGGGTGCCAAATCAGAAAACAGGGGGTCTTCGTAGCCACTTGGTTACGCGTTCGCTTACTAAGCGATCGATCGTGAGTTCAAACTCAGGGCCCTCAATTGACCATCTTTGTGTTGTTATAGAATAACTACGTCCACGCAACCATCATCAGCGATGGAAATCGATCCACGGTCGAAATAAGATCAATTCATCCATACAACTGCTCTGCTCTGCAAGACACATTGGGCTGCTGTTCTATAAATAACTCAACAATGATCAATATCAACTGTCTCCGCTGTCCTGTCTGCTGAACAATTGAAGAACAGATAGAATACCCTTACGCCTAAATGGCTACTACAGTGTAATTTACCATAATGTAATGAAACAGAAAATCTAACGCCTAAATGGCTACTACTTCTACTGTGTAATTTACAATTTATAGAAACATAAACATATGTACATGTACACGATAAAAACTCGGCTCTGTTACAGATAAAATGCTAATGAGCCTGATAAATAAATAAATGGGATAAAAAAAATCAGAAAACAGGTCCCGTTTTTATGAAATAAAGTTAACGTTAATAACCATTTTTGCCGTGAACGGATTCTAGCGATTTACATACCAAACGAATCGGAAATTCTCTAAGATATGTTTGATATGCTATACATCACAATCTCATAGTCTGTATATGGTTTAAATTGATGAAAATTGGAAGCATTCCCATTTCCTTATACATTTGTTCTGTCCATTTGTGTGCTTTCCCGAACAGAGCTGTCAATTGCGAGCAACTTATCGACGAGCAACGAAGGGATAATCGTAAGATGTAAAGTCTACGTGAACAAAGGAAAAGAAGAAGAACGAAGGGGATTATTTGCTTAGAGTATAAACAGTGGATCTTGCTGAGGCAACCTTCATTCTTCGTGAGGACACCGACTGGACAACACCGTTGCTGGGCAGGTTGGACGGCAAGGGATCGAATGCTTTTCTCAAGGCAATGTCCTCATTGGAGGAGTAATATGAGGAAAGAGTAGAGTTTTCCAAGGGCCTTTTTGAAGGCTAGAGGCGAATGAACTGAAGAAGTTTAAAGTCTCTTAAATTCAAAAAGGAAAGGAAGGAAAGGCAAACTTTCAGTATCGTTCTAGATACGAAAAGATGAACATCGTTTGTTCTTCCTTGTTTTGTGCCATCATATGTCTTCGTTTCGGACTGAACTGTGGACGCGACCAAATTACTCACTTGCTGATGTCTCTGGCATTGCAATCATTGCATCAAACTGACGCCATTGCATTAATGTTTTAGGCTACACAATTGCGTGAGGAATCAACAAGCTAGGCTATCGTCAGAAAATAAATGTTCTGGAATTTCGTCAGTGATTCGGTTCCGCATAATGGTATGATAACTCTCTTCACAAAGGATGACAGCTAAGCTAATCCAGACTGGCAATACTAACAGAAAGGGCTTCTGTTGGGAAGAAAGATAAGTGTGTGTATATTTAGTTGCTTTAAGCCATCGATATATGGATATTTGTGTGCGTACGTGCGTGCTTCATAACCCGTACGTAAAAATAGTTCATCTATTTTTTTATTCGATATATGGATATTTGTGTGCGTACGTGCGTACTTCATAACCCGTATTTCATATTCGCTAGGCTGAAACCCCATTTGTAATGATTAATAAAAACAAGGAGGGGAGATAGCGGGACGGAATTATTTACGCTAGGGTATTAGTAAGAATCTCTGCTGAGGCAAATATTCAGCCTTTTTCCAAGCAGTTAACATTGTTTGTTTTCTGTCATCATAAAGTCTTCGTCGGTGCCTTTGACATTGCATCAATGCATTGAACTGACGCTATGGTGAAGTAGGTGTTAAGGTTGTGCACCACAAAAATATTTGGGGAATATCAAGTTATTCAATAAGTTATAATAAGTCGTTAATTTATTTGGGTTCGCGTGCAGATAGAGTTTATTTCGCTTATTTAGCCACTAAGAAAGTAAATGTTGTTCTGGAATTTTGTATTTGATTTGGTTTCGCTTGTCAGTAGCAAAACATTCTCCACTAAGAATTGCAGCTGCGCTTATCTCAAGCATGTATTGTTCTGCGAGCACAAGAATGAATCATCAAACAATCATCGTCAAATCTACAATAAACAAAACATTTCAGGGCGACCTGGGAGAATGGTTTTTTAAAATAATATCCGCAGTTTTAAACAAGCGACTTGAATCAAACTACAGCGTAGTTCTACGTCAACAGTGCGGTCGTGTCTTGAACACAACCCCTTACAATTTTTTTATGTAAAAAATAAAAGGTTTGAACTTGAACAAAAAGAACTTAATTTTTTTTTAAATATTTCCCCTAAAGTAAACTACCAAATAAATCTATTTCGCGCATTTTTTTTTGTTTTTAATGGAAAATTCTTGACATGATCTAAGTAGTTTCGGAACTAAACGGAATTACATCTAAACATGATAATTCTACATTTTTTTAAACACTTCAGGAATATTTTCACTGTTTGCAGCTCAAATCATTAAAATGCCATTGTATTTTTCACATATTTGACTTGATAGCTTCCCCGATTCGCTCTTCCGTTTTTAATCACTGTAACAGTAACGAAAACAATATATATCGGGATCATGATCTATCAGCCTGACAGGATACATTATTTGTGCAGGCACTGGCGTCGAAAGACAAGAATGCAATATCAACAATCGACAACGTATTACGACGGAGCACAAAATCCTAAACCACTGAGAAGTCCAACCGGGAAAGCTGGAAAATGATACACCTTCCATGTCGTGAAGCCGTCAATAAAATGTTATGGGTCGCAGTGTGATATGAGGTGATTAGGGTTGTCAGTATATCCTGCTATCCGTTTGCTAGTGTGTAGAATCGACATGTGTCATTTTATTGGACTCCAGCGATTGGACAGCAACCGAGCGAGCGAGGAAATGGAAAAAGAGGGCCCGCTTCGCGCATCATTTGTCGTGGTACGCGCTCGATGAGATATGAATGAGATAGTATTATCATGAATTATCATTTAATTATTGAATTAATGAGATACGAGTCGACTGCCGCTCATTTAATATGCATTGCTGTTTGTACAACGGGCAAACACCGCACCGGTTCCTACCGCAGTTGATATCGCGCAATTGCATAAACACACTAATCGCAACAGCTCTCATTTGATAGTTGCTCTAATTAAAATCGATGGTTCAATCGGAAAACCTAAATCAAACATTTGCCACCGCCAACCGCCAGTAATGAATTTTAGAAAATTAATCCGCCTTCGAGTGGTCGCGTTGATGTTTTTGGTAATAATTTGTTGTTTATGATGGAATTTCACCAACTTCTGTGATTACACCCCGCAATGACGTCAATGATAGCAGCAGTATACACATCGAATGATGACTCGTCGAATTAAGTGAAGTGGCACATTCTTGAGAGTGCAGCAGCCAGCCAACGAACACATGGCTGAGTTTTTTCGGGATAACGATGTTATTATACCGTGTAAACATCGGTTCCGCACTTAATACACAAGTGCACGAAGTAGGAATCTTAAATCATCCCGAATCGTGTTTCTATTAATATTCCAAGTGTCACTCTCATCATGCTCAGTATATAAAAATAATAATAATAATAATCATATGAACAATGAAGCGATGAGTCTGTTTTGGAGAGAAGTTTTATCTATATTTTCATGCTACAACAATTGCTTCGCATTGACCAAAGATTCCCCGGAATTGAAGACTGAAGAAATTCAAGATTTGTCTGACATTTGTTTGACTGACACTCCAAGAAGACAATAAATGCAGTGACTTCGGGGTCAAAGCGTGCATAAACAAAAATAAGTCATAACACTTTAGCTACCGATCTATTTCCAGCAAATAACTAAGATAGCTCCTCTGCATTCTCGTACCAATTGTGTCCATTTAGAAATCAGTTGTAAGCTTGACTCGCGTATTCAATCACTCAAATTGATGTATGTAGATTCTCATCTGTCTAGACGATTAATCAAAAAGTAGCCCACTTCACTAATTAGAAATGAATTGATTCAAGCTTGCAATAATACTCTCATTTTGCATGTATTAATTAATATTTCGTTCCAACCGGTAGGTGAAAATGTGACGTTTGTTGAAAGAACAAAGAAATACTGGCAACAGATGTCGGAAAAGGGCTCACTATAGAATTGTGTAAGCGGCTATTAGTATTATCGTTTACACTGTTGTTATCACGATACAGCTTATCGCTAACCGCAATTTGCTGAATATTAATCGACATTAATGAAGCAAAAACTGAAGGTGCGCATTCAATTAAGTTTTATCTCGTATTACTATTAAATATTTACATCGTTCATTTATAAAATATTCGCAATAAAAAAACATGGTTTTTTTTTATCAATTTGTTGAATTTATCCATATTATAAACCGCGAGTAATTTTCTGTGAATTTCAAACTAGTAATCCATTAAATAAACCTGACCCTGAAGACAATACGGAACTCAGAATTTTTTCGAAGTGTTGTGTTTCGACCCTCAATGCGACGGGAAAACAAAGAAAGGAAAAAGCAAAAAAAGTTATTTAAAAAAGTAAATCAACTTGTTAGCGAGCGAGATGGAAGCGCCTGCCAATGCGCTTGCAAGCGATTCTATTTTTGGAATTCCGGTTTATTTGGCCGTGTTTATTTGATATCTGTTTTGTTTCCTCCACTCTTCGGCATGGTTATTTCTTGCCCTTTGCTGACGTTTTTTTTTTCTCTTTGTCTCACTCGCTGTTCCCATTTCTTACCGATCCGATATTTATCGTTCTGGTTTCTCTTCCACATTTTTCGGTCATTTCGAGTGGTTTTTAAAAGCATTTTAAAAATTTTCCATTCCCATTCATGCGGGGTGTCATGCGATCCTCTTTAGAAGATTCGGGGATATTTGCTCATAAGTTAGCTATACCTCGGAGCAGTCTACAAGGAGCAGCCATGTGGTGGTAAGCGGTAGCGGTGTAGAAGACGATGTATTAACATAATTCAGGAGAAATAACATGATTCAATGTTAAAACCTACCACAGTTTGCAGTTTGATTTTTACTGCGAAATTGTGACCGGGTTCAAAGGAATGAACTCTGCTAAAATATTAGATGGGTTTCTGACCATTTCGCAAAGCCAAATTTTGAGCATAACCTTCCCGTGTCTGTTTAATTTTTGTGTATCATTTTCTGAGTGAACTTTTAACTCTACCGAAATGGAACGTTATATCACATCAGAAACAAATAATTTGTTTCAAATAATATCTTAGAAATAATGAGCATGTTCCGTAATCCGGCGTCCATATGAACCAGCGTATTTTTGAAAAGAAACTAATTTAAAAAAAAAAAAACATCTAGGTGAGTGAAAAATCATAATTTTTTGCATTTCACTGAGAACAAAAACCAAACGCACTAAACAGACAGTCTAACTCCCTGGCTTATCCCTTGTTTTCGCCGGTTCACCGTATTTCAACCACAAATGTTGTCACAAGTGATCAATTTCATTTACCAGTCATCAACCGCTTCATGAGGTTTCCTTTTTTCACATCAATATTATAGGAACGGTATCAATGAAACCAGACTTGCGCGAAATTGTCTATCACAATATCAAGGCCATAAACCCTATTCATATTTAAAGTCATGTGGCTTATGGTTCACCTTTATGGAAGTGGAATATGACGCATTTTCTCTTCGCTGGTGTTCATCTTTGATCCTTCTTTTTGTCTGATTAAAACACTTCAAAACGTACATTGTAAATTTGCAATTTAGAAACTGATCTTCCCATTTCATGAAGTCCCACTTTGTTGAAATCTATTGAATCGATCGTAGTCAGCTCAGTTAATCTGAGATAGTAATCAATCTTTTCTTATTTCGAAATATGAATCGAGAGTCTGAATTCGCAAACTCCAATCAGAACATGAAATCTGGTGTTGTCCGATCCGTAATCTGAAACTAAAATTCGGGCCAAAATAGGTTTCAACATTCAGGATGATTATATTATTGAACTCAAAACTTTGAATTTTGGATTTAAAAAAAAATAAAAAAAAACTTTTTAAGTTAAACGGTTTAATGTACTAAAAGATAGAAAATAATTAGGCAAGTAGCAGTTAATAGTTATCACATCCCTTCCTTCAATGATGAGACTAAAATAAAATCGTGGGCATTTGATGAAACAACTAACTGTGGATAATGGAAATCAGTTGTGCCCCATTATTTTCTAGCTTTTAGTACATTAAACCGTTTAACATAAAAAGTTTTTTTTTACTTTTTTTAATTTTCTAGTTTATAGTACATCATCTGTGTGATTCTCTACACTAAAACCATTCAACTTCTTTTTTATTTTTATTTTTTACCTAATTTTCTTCGGAATATTTTGATGATGTACTGTATTCTATTAGTCATATAATTGCATTCGATACCGATATTGAGGGGATTACAAAAAAGTACATACACCTTTTTGAATTGATGTTGTTCATAATGTAGTGTGTTCTCCAAGTCAAGCCATCCAGCCATTTAGATTTTTCAAGATAATGGAATATACAATATTATAATGACAGCAGAGTTCCAAATTTCAGATCAATAAATCAAAAGGAACGGGGTCAAATTTTTATTAATTTGGGACAACTCTACAGACATACAAACATACATACAAACAGGTCAAGTGAAATGAAACCGTTTAGTTTAGAAGTAAAGTAATTGACTATTTTGTTACAGCTGCCTTCTTGGATTTGAATTTTCCTAAATTGCTGTGATTTACTGACCAAGCCCCTTCACTTGATACCCATTTTGATGTAGTTTGTTTTGAAAAAAAAATGTAATCCGCCATTTTATGGTGGCAGCGACCTTGGATTTGCATTTTTTATGAATAACTGTGTTCTGCTAGTCAATCCCTTTTATTTGATGCCCATATTGATGGGGTTTTGAGGAAATATGTTATCCACCATTTTGTGGTGGCGGCCATTTTGGACTTGCATTCCTCAAGATTAACTGTGTTCTACTTGTCAAGCCCTGTCATTTGATACCCATATTGATGTGGTATTGGAAAAACTCATATTGATGGAGTTTTGAGGAAATATGTATTCCGCCATTATATAGCGGCCGCCATCTTGGATTTTTAAAATCATGAAATACGCAGTTTTATAATGACTGCAGAGATAAAGATGTGTTCCAAATTTCAGATCAATCGGTCAACAGGAAGTCAAATTTTTTTTCCTTCATATTTCTGTAGTCTAGGCATTCAATAATATACACTAGAAAGGACGTATCGAAGATCCTAGTATTTACCGAGTGAGAGCCATTTTGATGATGCGGTATCTAACCTGGTACGGCCATAACAATGATCTTCAAACGCGTTTCTCTCGAAACTAATTTTTTCAAACTGGCGTACACGATATCTCAAGTTCTACTGAACCGATTTATGTCGAATTTATATGGATACAATCTGCAGGTATCTCTCTATCGCATGAACCATCAAAATATATATATTTTTAAATTTTTATTATTTAAAAAAAACGGGAAACGTAAGAAAAAACGTTTTAAACCGCATTTTGTTTTTAAAACGGCCGCGATTTTGTCGAAAAAACATATTTCTGACTTGTCCGAGGTTCATGCAATAGCGGCATCTTTAATGATTCAGAATCTGTTCGATTTTTTTTTTTTGTTTTAGAAGGGCTGAAATCGTGTTATGAATATTTTTTCTCCGTTCAATTGTTGTTTTATTGTTAAAAGATAGATAAAAATAATGATATAATGAATAGGAAAAATATTCTTTGTTCTATTTTTACGGAGCTCGAAAAAACGTCCAAAATTCGTGTTTCTACACTAGAAAACCACCTTAAGAAAGGTTGTTTTAACTGAAAAAAAAGCACTGCGCTTCCTTCTTAAACTAATGTTTTCTTTTTTTATTTTAATTTTCAGGTAAGCGCCAATTAAATGTATGATCCAGAGCAACATTAATCGTGGTAAATATGAAAGAAATTGAAATTATCAATTGAACACATTTTTATTTCATCCCAATATTTATATGAGGTATGTACGTCAGGGTGGCAGCGAAAATGGTAATCAAAACTTCGAGTGCTTCGAGGCACCCCTGAATCATGTCCGATTGAGCTGAAACTTTGCACAGGTCATATTTTAAGTCAATGAACAAATTGTACATGCTCGGTTTTTGAAATTCGATGATGATTTTTCTTCCATACATCCATTGCCACCCTAATGTACCTGTTATTTGCCGTTTGCAATAATTCTACCACTTTTTATCCAGTATCGATTGATACGTTCATCAGTTGGTTCAGGTCAGTCACGGAGAGCAACTACGAATTGTACAGTCTACCCAAGCTCAAGCTCAAGTATCGATTGATAAGTTCATCAGAATTCTATCACCAATTCTACTGAAAGTATTTTAAAAAATATTTCAATGAACACTAGTTAAATATTGGTTGAATTCTCTCCGTCCCTCTTCTAATATTCATACCTTTCGTCTAGATCGCCTTTGTAAAGTTTAGACGTAGGATTACGTCTTTTGGGAACATACTAGAGGTACAAGTTAAAGAACTAAATATCGAACGCATCACGAAATACTTCAATTTTGAGCCCTTATTACTCCTTAATTTCTTGAGGGGGTAGTACACTATGAACATCATGAAAAGTATGCGATTTTTGTTATTTTTTTCAACTAGAAAATAAATTACTACGATTAATCTGATATAACATGATTTATAAGGTATATATTACTTAACAAACAAAAAATATATTGGTGTCACTTGGACTGTCCTCTGAATAGCCGCAACCGATTTGTTGAACTCTTGCAGCCAAAACCTTGTAAACTGGTGGGAATTCTACAAGTTTTTCTAGCGAACCGATTTCAACAAATGATTTTTTACGTAATCTTGGATATATTTCCTGTCATCGTACGTAGGATTTCTTCAAAATATTGATTTTTGAAGAAATGGCAACATTTTTTTGTAAAAAAATGCGTTTTTGCCTCGAAAATCGAGACAAAAATATTCAGATTTTATTTTTCAAAATATTAGAAAAATGAAATGGAAAAAATGAGAAAATCAGAGTAGAATCTGGGAAAAACTATTCCATCTAAATCGGACGGATCGTTCTGGACGTAAAACTCCCAACGTTTGAAAAACATGGTTTCGAGAAAAAAGCGTAAAACGCTAAATTAAAAAAAAAATTAAAAAATTGATCCTCGTTTCCATACTGTACTACCCCCTTAAAAGTCTTATGCGATTTTTGCATCAACCGATTTGAAGATTCCTTAACAATATATCGCAATATAGGAAAAAAGATGTTTTGGGTCATCCTGTATACTAAAATTCAAACAGTGTAGTGACATGGTTTGATGAATGAGTTATCGTTACCCCGTTGAGATTATAGAAAATCAACGTTTTATTTCTATCTGCACTTGCGAATCAGATGATATTACTTCGGGAATTATAATTTGAACTCCTTGATATTGACCTTAAAGCGAATGATTTAAAATTTCAATTTCCAATTTTTCGGATCGATTCTTTGTACTCGAAAAAATCGCTAGAATCGATTTTTCTTTCTTTTTTTTTGATTTTAGAATTTTTTTTTGTAAATATGTTTGCGCAATTATCACGTATGTCCTCAATTACGTAGGGTTTCTGTCAAATCATAAGTTTTTTCACGTTTTTATGATTTTTTTTACGTAATAACTATTTTTGTTAAAAACTGAGGGTTTGCATATTCTCTAAGATTTGTGTAATATGTTATACATTGCGATTTCTGTGTCCATAAGAAGTTTAAATTGCCGAAAATTGAAAGAATAACCTTTTTTTTATCAAAATAATAATGAAAATTATTTTGTTTCTATGAAAATTACACATTCATGTTCACAAAAATATATAAAAACATAAATCTATCATATAAAGTACATAGAGCAGTGCAGGGTAAACGTGCGCACCTGACTGTTGTCGTAACTCTCGAAATAATTCTCGAAATAAAAGCAAATAAAATTCGGTTTGCTTACCAAATTGTAACTATATATATAACCTTCGAAACGTAGCACAAGAAGCTCTCGAGCTTTGTTTGTAGTTGGACAAATACCTTTTTGAATACGAAATGACACGCACTTATTAAATTGAATTTCTGAGATAGCTTGTAACAAAAGTGCATACTTTTTTATTACCAGCGGGAGAAGCATCATTACTAGAGTGTGTAGGGTGTTGTATGATGTTTTATGGACGAAGAAGGGTGGTTGTCATGTTCGAACATGATATTGTTATGTGCTTTTTAACACCCAAAAATATGATAACGGGCCATCCTGATACCACGTTGAAATTTTTGGGAGAGATGATATATTTGAACATTTGGAACATATTATAAATATATCTACACAATTAACATTAGAATTAAGGAAAAATGTTTATATATACTTGTAACAATACAGTCAGGAGTTTGGCTCCTTTAATCTTATGTAACTGAGCCTGTAAAAATAAACGATTTAATAAAAAAAAATATTATAAATACATAGTTACCTTTTCCTGATTTATTTGAAATTCATTGTTGAAAAAAAGCATATTCATTTGAAGTTCATTGTGAAAAAATAGAGATAAACGAAGTATAACCGTTATTGAATTGAATGCATGGTGAGAATAAAAGCGTTTCTCATTTGAAATTCCTTCAGAAATATTTTTAAGCAATTTTTTTTTCTTTCTCACCTTGGATTACGCTCACTGTGCTCACTGGCACATCCCAGCAGAAGTAGACATGTAATTAAAAGAACATTCAATTCATAAATCACTTACTGATATGAGCCTCTTCCTCAGAGCTGATTCAGAAATACCGATATCTACCACAATCCGAAACTTCGAGACTCCCTCCCGAAGCCTCTGTCGGACCATTTCGAGCATTTCTGGTGTGCATTCCTTCAAATTAGTTTTCTTCTTGTGAGTCCCGTTGAAAATTTGGTTGATAACATTTTATAAATATTTTTGAGAACAAAACTTTTGCCCCACAAGCAGTTTTTCAACTAATCGAATTTCTAAGAAAAACTCTTGAACTTTTTCACGAAAACGAATACGCACTATTATCTATTATAGAATGAAGGTTTCCTTAAAAATGTAGTTTCGAATTTTCCAGTTATTTTAGGTAACTAAATCGTCATCCCCAAAATAGAAAAAATTAGATCAAAACAACGCAAAAGCCTTCTTTCCTCATAAATTTTTGCCACTTTCTTGAAATGTATCTTGTTTATATGTATGAAGTGCTGGTGTAATAATGTGTCAAAAGAATACGCTGTTGCTGATTTTCCATGGTCGTTTGTTTCAAAAAGGCCAGAGCGCTCATATTTTCGGTCTGCTGTATTAATATATACAACAAAAGTTATTTTGAGATAAAAATGTACACGAATTAATTCAGCTCTGTTACAGCTGAATTGCAAAACCACCACTTTTCACGAAAATCTGGGAACCACTATATCGGTTTGGCATGGAATCGCTGTATATCTATTTTTATTAACAAAAATTGAATGCCATATCTGTTGCTAAGCGCGAAACCCGAGGAATGATTCGTCCGATTCGCGTCATCTTTATTTAGTTGTGTTGGTTTTTTTCCATGAATCAATGATACGGAGAGAAATAAATTTTCGGTAAACTCTGCATAAAAATAGGAAAATGCGAAAAATTGAATACCCATATGTTTTACAATTATGTCGTCTAGTTACAAAACCGACCATCTAAAAAAATCAGAAAAGACGATTTTTGGTAGCACCATGTCGGAATGAGGTAGAAAATAAATAGAATTTGGTTAGTTTTGCAGCACATCATGATTTTCGAACGAGTTTTCTATAAGGAATTAATTTATTTTGGTTTCTGTTTCTCACTGCCAGTAAATGGAACATTGTATCTAAGGTCTAAAAAACCGAACAAAACATATTTCTGAAACTTGAGGAATTTTTCAATTTTGCAACTAGACGACACAATTATATCTCGAAAAGCGTTGTTAGTACATTCGATGTTTGTACTAACGAAATTGATCTTTGTTCGAAAGTGGAAATGGATTTTCAGCTAATTAACCAACTCCTATATCGTAATGCATCGAAATCCGGGCACTTGAGCGCTTACGATGATAACATGAACTACTAAAAAATATAGATTTATCAGCACATGAAAAATTGTGCTCCCGAGTTGTTTGCGTCACACATTATCATGCCGGGGGTTCGGGTTCGATTCCCGTATTGGCCAGAAGATTTTTCGTCAAAGAAATTTCTTCCGACTTGCAATGAGATCACGTGTATTCTAGAGCTTGCCACTCCAGAATACATTCAAGGCGTGTTTTTCGGCATAAGAATCTCTACTAAGTGCTACTTATAAAAATGAAGCAAGTGTTGGCTGTCCACATACCACGTGGACAATTTTAGGGAGGGTAGGGATTACGAAAATTTCCACTTTTGTTCACGGTGTGGGGGGAGGGGGTATAGAAAATTTTTGGAAAAAGTGTTTTTGAAACAACATTTCTCGTCTAATTTGCATGCATGTGTGTGGCGAGTGTGTGGCCCGTGTCGAAACAATAAAACATCTTGGAAGCGCTCGATTTGTTTCCATTACTAGTAGAGAATCATTCATTCCGCCAGGTTGAAGATACCATCACAGACTATTAGTGTTGTAGTAATAAAAATCCTTGACATTGTGTTCTCAGGTGCGAGTTCCGATTCAACTTCCGCTCTTGATGTAAAAACCATTTCGTTTCTATCTCTCGAGAACTTCCAAGGTTTTGCGAAAATGGAAGACGAACAAAACATGTTTTTAGAGGTGCACGGATCGTATCTCTGGAGGAGGGTTTCTAGCAGGGATGTCCTTTTCATTGAAATATGATTATGAAATTTCATTGAAATATGAAATAAGTTTTTGGAATACTATTCTACAGGGTGTCCCGGAAAGTTCGTGGCGCCACTGATAGAAGATTATGAGCTGGAACGGTAACTCGGATGTTCAATGATCGAAAACTATATCACAATACGCATCATTTTCATAATTTACAGAGATTGTGCGTGATGTAGCATGTTTGAGAGCTACAATGTAGAACAGCTCGACAAACATTTGGTCGAAACTTTCAAATACACATACTGTAGCATTTGTGGACTACCGACTAGCGTGAGTTATGCGAGACTGTGATCAGAGATTGTGTTGGTTTGCGACTTTTCTGATTTTGGGATCCTGGTAAAACGGGAGCATCTCCTCACACTCTAACAAGTAACACAACCTCGACCCTTTTTGAACATCATCATATTTTAATTCATTAAACATCATCATATCTTTTTCCAAAATATTTAAGATTAACATATAACGAACATCGGGTGCACTCTCGGGGCATTCTTGATCAACGTTCGATTTGATTATCATCTGAGGCGGCACGAGCTGTCCAAACAACTTAGTATGAATTATTCTATTATTATTTCTAAATGATGTAATACATATGTAAATACATCGATTTAGATATTATTTGCTGCGAAATTTTACGGAACCTGTATCTTTTTCATTTAGCCCTACCTATTTATAAGTGGCTGACATTCCTTTCAATGTTTCCGTTCCTGGTCTATTCTTCTAATCCTCGTTTTACTAAGATTGAATTGAGAGAAAAGTTGTTCAACCCAAGGCGCTTGTATAAATGTATAACAGGTGAAGCAACATCATCACTTCAATAAGAAGGGGATTACGGTTTGTGGAGCGGGGGTTGTTTGTTTTGTTATTGCTAGGATACGCCATTTTTGCATTTTCACATGCGAGAGTAGTGGACGACTTGGATGGGAATGAAATTCTACAAAATCATCCCTTCTTTTTCACATAAATTCGCGAAAGCCGAACATAGTAGGCATCGTTCAAATGAGCGTCGTGGCAGTTTGTAGAGAGCCGCCGGCAGCTGTTTGTAAACAATACCGACAGCAATTCCAATATGGCTGAAAGTGCATTTCATATGATTGTTTCACCTGGTATATATAGAGGCACCTTGGTTCAACCTATGCTGAGGAATGTGTAAAAATTTATAAGCGTGGTACAAATTCTTCCAGAAGTGGAAAGCCAGTGCGTCGCCGAATCTTTTGATCGTTAAGGAAGAAGAAGAATTGAAGATTGTATTAAAACGTGACCGAAATAAATCGCAGCAGTAAACAACTGAAACAGAAACAACCACTTAGAAAAAGTGTAGTAGGCTAGAAATCTTGTGGCGCGGGAAAATCATATGTATAAATGCCTCACATTTCTATTTGAAAATTATTCTCTCGTTTTCGTCAATGTCAACGTAACGTTAATGAGGATAAGGAACCGAGGCGGCCGCGAAGATGACGCAATCCGAGTCCGCCGTCGACCCGCCGTCAGAAGGGGCGGTGTCTCGCACGTAAACCTGGAATCCAATGATTGCCCGGTTAGTTTGAAACATAGGATACGATCCTTTAGCAATGTCCGACCGAGCTATAGCAGGCGATACGTTTATCTGGTTAAGTTTCGTTTTGGAATAGAATACCGCGTCACAATATTTCTAGCCTACTACACTTTTTCTGAGTGGTAGTTTCTGTTGCAGTCGTTTTCTGCTGCGTTTTATTCCGGGAACCGTTCTAAGTAGGGTAAGTGTACCAATTATGGAGGACATATGTCGTCAACTTGCAGACATTGGCGAATAAATGCTCTATTTCAGTTCAAAAGTATACAAAAGTATACTTTCTCTAGCAGTTAGAACTCTAGTTTTGAAGATTCCCACTGATATGTCATTAATTAATTGACTAAATTGTATAAATAACATGTTTGAATATGCCACTTCCACGTACCCATTATGGTAATAGTGTTCCTGAAGTTCGTAATAAGTGTATCTATTATGATTATAGTCGGTGTCACATGGAAAAGGTGTTAATAGGATTCAAATAATACTTCAATAATAATTTTTAATTGATTCTACACTCGACAAAAAAATATGGGAACGGAGCGCGAAGTCGAAGTTTTGACGTAGAATTACGTCTTTCGGGAACATATTGGGGTACAAATTGAAAATCGAGAATCGAGCACATCGCGAAAATTGTCCAATCTCAAACGCTTATTGCTCAGTCATTTCATGATGGATTGATGAAATTTTTGCGTCAATCGATTTCGGCACTCCATAACAATTTTTTATATTGAATAAAATAATATATATCATTAAACTAACTATCAAACAATTGAAAAATCTCAACCCCTATCCTAACGGAAATACCCACTTCTGATTGGTCGAAATTGACGACACATGCGGCGGTTCCCTAACAGAGACATCAAAACCAAGCTGCCTAGGGGAAATCGGCATTGCAAATACATGAAAGTAGGGGGAGCTTTTGCTCCCGCCGAGATGTGTTCCCAAACAGAGACATCAAAACCAAGCTGCCTGATGGAAATCGGCATTGCAAATACATGAAAGTCGGGGGCATTTTTATATTGCAAGTGAGAAGAGTGATACGAATAGTTCTAGCAAATAAAATTTAAATTTGGAACTTTAATGTTGGTTGCTTCGTGGAACTCCATATCAATGTCCGATCATGTATTGTCTGATACGCACCATCCAACGACTGTTTATCATCCTTCTGTCATCATCACCCGTTAAACACTGGTGGAATGAACAAATACCCAACAACCAAACAAAACGGCCCTTTTCATGTCCACCTAATCATTATCAAAGAGTTTAACGATGTAATTATCCAAAATCAACAGATAACCTAACGGAATCCTACGTCAATTATGCGGTCGTGTCTCGGGCACAACCCTCCTGTGACTTTTTAAGTGATTTTTGAAATGCTTCAACTTTGTGAAAAACCAACGCATGAAGATGGGATATACATAATTTTAAAGCTTCAAGTTTTGAGATGTAATACTTGAATGCTTCTATCTTTTTGTGTGTAGGTGTAGTGGAAAGAAAAAGACGGGTGGGTAATGTCGGGGACATAACCGGAGTGACGTAGGACTATACAAAGGGGACAGCTTTTGTTAAATATATATTTTAAATATATTGTTTTATTTTCTTCTCCTACGTGAATACCTACCTATCTACCTGAAAAATGGATTAGTTTACTGTTTACTCTTTATGAATATGTTGATGGTTCTGAAAAGAACCTTTGGTGTTGTGTTTTTGTTATCACTCGATATTCCCATCTTGTTCGGTTAAACCTTCCTGTTTAGCTATTGCGTTTGCCACTCGCCACAGCTTTCACAGTTGGAAAATTTCTTCCCATTCAGCTTGTGACATGTTGTTCAGTAAATTACATTTAATGCGACGTGCCGGAGAACACTTTGCCACTCACTAAAACTGATTGTTGCCTTGATGAGCACCGAACCGAAACTGCTCTGTTCTTGATGCGGGTTTTCTGATTGTCGTGAGTAGCTTTACAAGCCAACTCGAGCACTCCGACGGCCGAAACTCTATAATCGCTGTTAGGTATACTGGTGCTCCGGGACCAATCCGTTCGGCCTAGTTACCCTTGCGGAGCAATCAGTGAATGCGACCAACAGGGAACTGGAGACCTGCACGATTTGAGTGAGACTTTGCCTTTCCCTTAACTTGTCCTCCTTTGTTACGTCCACGATGCCGATGCCGTACAACCACACGGGTTTACGGTTTGAAAGAAAATAAGATATTTTTTTGGGGTCCGCGTGTTTTATACTCTAGCGGTACACACTCACATGATAGAGACAAATCGGCAGACTCAGCCAGAGGGGCGAGTCCAACGAGACGAACGAATTAAAAAGCGTTAAAAGGGAGCGATGGCAAAAAAATACATTCATTACGATTTGATCGCTCGTTGGATTCACATGCAGGCTAAAAAGGGTCCTTTTCAGGATCACAAAATTATCTTCAATCTAAAGAGTTTATTGTTTTGTTATCATTCGGTATCCCCATCTAGTTCGGCTAAACCTTCCTGTTTAGCGATTTGTTGCCACTCGCCACAACTTTCACAGTTGGAAAATTTCTTCCCATCCAGCTTTGTGACATGTTGTACAGTAAATTACATTCAATGCGACGTGCCGAAGCGCCACTCAGTGTCGCATTGGAAGCGATTTTAACCTGTAATTGCACATTTGCGATGACAGTGGTACAGTGTCGACTTTCAATGTGGGGTCATAATTTGGATCTCTATGTTTACAAAAATGTCCAACTAAATATGTCGCATTACATGTCCGTCCAATTAGCTAAATGTCGAACTAATTGTAAATTACTGTACTTTCAATCTGGAAACAATTTAAGAATTGGTGAAATTTGAATAATCAGGAAAGTCGCCAACTATCAATAAGCTCAGAACAACTGCCAAATTCACATACTCATCAGATCCTGGCAATCAAATTATGAAAAAATCAATTTGTGTTTTATTATTATTTTGGATAATGTTTTAGAAAGCATTGAACTGTATTTCCTAAACTCTTTTTTGGAAGGTTTTATGGCCCTGAAAAGCGTCTTGTTTTATGGAATGGTTCCAATTTAGAAAACTTAGTACTCGTGATTTTGAAAAAAAACCATTTCGAACGCCCTCGATGCCGCCTTGTTCTGGATTTGCCATCAAAGCAGTTTGTATAAAGAACAAACATTTTTCTTCGGCTACCTGATGCCGTTTTGCGATTGCGTTTGCCACTCGCCATTCGCTGCAACTGCCTGTTGTCTTGATGTCCACCGAACCGAATGTGTTCTGTTCCGAATGCGGGTTTTCTTATCGTCGCGAGCAGCTTTGCCAGCTAACTCGATCAGTTCGGCGGCCGAAACTATATAACGCCGGCTAGGTGGACTGGTACACTGGTACTAACGTGCTCGGCCTAGCTACCCTTGCGGGGAACTCCAGATCAACACGGTTCGAGCGGGATTTTGCCTTTCCCTTCACTTTTCCTCCTTTACCATGTCCAGACATGGCTGTTTGGGTTGGTTTGTTGATGTGTTGTGATGCGAACCGATGTGGTGTACGGTTTGAATGAGAATGATCGTTACAGAAGGAAGGAAGGTCTTGTATTATAGAGACTATAAACTTTTGCAGTTCATTCGTCTCTAGCCTTGAGAAAGGCCCTTTGAAAACTCTACTCTACTCTACTCCAGCGCTACCACCTCCACCCTCTTGCCTTGAGAAAGGCACTCGATCCCTCGCCGTCCAGCTCGTCCAGCAACGATGTTATCCAGTCGGTGTCCACACAAAGAATGATCGTTACGGCAGCGGAGCGGGATTTTAAAACTGGCTGGCTGGCTCGAGAATTACGCATGTGTGAGACTGCGACCAATGTTTCGTTAATTTTTTTCTTTTTCCTTTCCAATCTTGCTTCATTCTATTTCGCTGCTGCTCTGGTTGCCCGTTTTGGTCGGTACGATTTGAGGAGCACAAAATGGACCAATCAAAAATGGGCACATAGTGCATTTGGACAATGCTTAATATTTCACAATTAATCAATAATTTATTCCAAGAAAAATGAAATGTTATTCGTTATGATAGATGCGTAGATATATTTCCTATCAATTGATGCAAAAACCTTTGCGATCTATTGAGAAATGCTCAAGTTATAAGCGTTCCAAATCTTGCATTTTTTCCTACTTGTTCAGTGCCTAGATTTCCATTTCACCCCCTATATCTTCCAGTTAGACGTAGTCCTACGTCAAAAAAAAAATCGATTTTTTCTGTTTTTTTCCGAGATTTTGTAGATCAACACAGTGTTTTATTAACCATGTAAAAAGTAAATCAAATTAACCTTATCAATCAGCATTCATTTGATTCTAAGAACGCTCCTATAGGTCATTTTAGTACAGGAAGACGTTTTGATAGAATTAGAATTAGGTAGAATTAGTCGAGTTAGTTAAAATAACCACTGACTGGACTAGTTCACCATCTTCGCTGGTCAACGCTAGCCAATTCATTTTCTAGTCAAGTCACTTTTTGTTGCCGGCGACTGCCGAAGCAGTTCTAGTCGAAGCGAAGCTACTGAGAGTAGAGTCAGTCCTCATTTTTCACCAACGAAGATTTCGGACCCTGATTAACACATTCACCTAAGATTTAATTTTCAACAGAGTGGTTGAAACATATATGCTTCGGTCGGACACGCATAGTGCTATTTCATAACACTGCTGAGTGTTTTAAAGCGCCCTATGATATGCAATTGCTCAGCGGTGAACAACATTCTTCATGCACAACTCTACCAATACGACTTCGATGCTGTTGAAAATCCGAGTTATTTCTTCTTTAATTTCCTCCAAATTTTGTGGCTTATTAACATAGCAACGGTCCTTCACGAACCCCCAGAGGAAGTAATCGAGCGGACTTCTATCCGGACTATACGGCGGCCAGTTCCATCCACAGTTAAACAGAGCAGGAAAGCGATTGGAGATGACGCGATCTCTGGAAACCCCGAGCAGAAACAACAACGTTTCATCGGCGGTATGAGACTTCGCTCCGTCCTGTTGGAAGATGAAACGTTTGAAATTGGGCATGGCCATCATGACAGGAAAGACTTCATCTTCCCGATAGGTAGCGCCAGTAACGTTGCTATCGATAAACACTGGGCCGATGATTCCACGCGAGCTGATTGCAGCCCAAAACGTAACTCGTTAAGGATGCAATGTTGTTGTCTCGTACTCGACAACAACATTGCATTGCAACAAACAAAACTGCCTCCAAATACGGCAGTTTTGTTTGTTGACGTATCCGTTCAACCAACATTTTCAACATTTCTGGCTAAACAACATTTATTTCGAATTACCTCTCAGCTCCAACATATGGCGTTGGCTGCTCGCTGTCTAGAGTGATACTCAGAAAAGAATATTGCACAGTCAAATAATGTATGGCTCTTGTTAGATACAACGTAACATGTTGCATAACTATCGGTATATTACCAGCTCTTTTGACAGCACAACTGAGATAGTACAGAGTGCTTGTGTACTCATTTGTCAGAATGTTCAGTATATGAAATTCATCGAAATTCGTTCGTAGTGAAAAAACAGGAAGTGGGTTATATCTATGACACAACCGCAAGGGTGACGTAGGACTATCGTTGATTTAGAGATCATTTGTTTGAAGTTGAATCTGAAGTCATTCTGAATGAATGAATATTTGGAGATCTTCGAAAACGAGAGCATTACGTTGGAGGCACAAGGTTTTATGCATCCAATATTGGATACCGAAATATCCTACTGATGGGGAAGAATAATCTTCAGAAGCTATCCTGTTAATTGCGATTGGTTGAAAAAACACAAAACCAAATGTATTTGGTCACAGTGTTACATGGATAGAAAACATTAAAATAAACTCTTTCACATGAATGTAATTTTAAATTCCCAGAGGAACTGGCAGATTATTTTCAGTAACGATTAGATATTTCCACATTTTCCTCGATACTGGAAGCCCACCAGTGGTTTATGCTAGCTCGATTAACAACCTGTTAATAGCACTTGATTGAAACATATTTGGTCACAGTGTTACATGGATAGAAAACATCAAAATAAACTCTTTCACATGAATGTATTTTTAAATTCCCAGAGGAACTGACAGATTATTTTCCGGATCTTTCTCGATGCTGAATGGCATCCAAACGGAAAGAATTCCGCGCGTGTATGTGTGTGTGTAGCGGCTGCTTCGAGATCTTCCTGGGGAACCGTTTGTAGCATCACTCTCCTCCTGATGGATTCCCTTCTGGCCTAAGGTGCACAAACAGGCTCTTGGTGACACCGTTCATCCGCGCTTTCATGATAAATGAAGAGCTTCACCACAAAAGCGACAACATGCTCCAATCGCTGTTCAGTTAGAACTGAGTGAATTTCCGAGCGGCGCTCGCTTATATACCGATTGGTGATTTCAATAGCCTGTTTTGAAAGCAAATTTAAGACTATTGAAACAAGTTTTTGGATCAGAAAGTAACAAGTATAGAACGCGTAGACATTTTATCTTTCGAATGAAGTGTTTATCATACCATTACGTTCAGTTGTTTAGGAGCTATTAACACTCAAAATCTCGGTCTCCAGCGTAACGCTTTCGCTTTCGAAACTTTGATTTTACACCCCGGTATAGAAATGAAAGACGTAGTTCTACGTCAAAAGTTATTAACGAGGACATTATTTCATAAAAACGTGACCTGTTTTCTGATTTGGCAGCCTTACTTTTTTGTTTGCACATAAGACGTTGTCTTATGTGCAAACAAAAAAATCCCTATTTCATACCAGAACCTTTCAGTTTCATACGATAACACCAATGCTGTTATCAACCTTCATATGAACTGTAATTAGTACTCAACCTGCAATTGCCAGTCCCGCCCGCACGGTATGATAGATAGTTATTCGTCATCACAGATTCAATACGAATCTGGTGCCTGCATGTCTGGCGTAGCCATTAGCTCGACTCCACCAGCTTAACGTTTCCCACACATGCTGCTAAATCCCGTAACGATTGCTGTAGAGCTGCTCGAATTGATTGTAATCGCGATTTATTCTATTATTCCCCATTTGCACGAATGCGTGAGTCAGCATTCTATGTATCATAGGCATGAAAAAGAGCATTGGACATCTACTCTTGCAGACGGAAATTTGACTGTGTAAACCCCGTGTGCCGTACCGTCACATACCATTGACAACGGACTGCGAGATGGGAATGTAACATGTATACCTACTATTCGAAGCCGGTTCAGTCGTGTCTTTTCCAAAAACCAGACACCAAAGCTAACGACAGGTGAATGAGTAATTTTGCGAACTACACTGCACTGTCGCTCTGTTGCATTTGGCAAGTCATCGCAAGTCAGACGGGTTATATGTGCATGTATTGATGTATGTATCCCGTGAAAGCTTGCCGGATTATGTCTCGTCACACAGAAGTAATGATGTGATTGAGGGATTTAAAAAGATCAGTCGGTTTTTTGTTGAAGAGTATTCGAATAAAAATTATTTTTATTGTTTTCATGAACAATGTATGGGAAGGAATTGGTCAACAAGATATCGGTTACATAGCGAAATTCCTAAGAAGGGATTGTTTGTCTATGTTTGGGTGAATTTCACTGAAACCCAAGAATAAACCCCAAACGCATAATGAAATTCCTTGTTCGTCTGGCATTCTACATGACTCTTCAAATGTTGATAAAAACTCAGAATGGTCTAACGACTAAATTTCGTTCCAATGGTAAGCAGCAATGTATGTTACCTTTCTTCATCGTAGCCGCAAGTGTGTTATTCTCGCTAATAACTATGTTTCTGACTTTGTCAATTTGCCAGCGAGAGGGACAATTGCTGTACGATCATTGAAACAGGGCAACGCAAATCATCCGCACTCCGATAATTGATTCATTGCACCCGCCTTGATCGCACCGATAATTGCTTCCCCATGACACTTTTCGGTTCGCTGAATAAACATACTTCTTACCGTGTTCCGTTCAGGGTACATCACCGGCACTCCGGCAATTGGTCTGATGGAGACGATGATGGAGATTTATTTCATGCGCGTCATTTCACCGCGGGGCATCCGTGGAACGGAACGGAACGTAATGCAGCGGACGCGATTCTGTGTTTATTGATTTGCACAGAGGAAATATTGCACGAGACTAAATCAACTGTCAGCTCTTTGCTACGGTGATGTTTGGATTTACAGACAAACCTGTTGCACTAATTACTCCCAGTTGTTAAGCTTCGCTCAGCGAACTGCGAATGCAAACGAATGCATCAATCATTATGTTATTTTGCTTCGTTATGGGTTAGCTGTGCTAATGTTGATGCTCTCTGTTGATGTCGAGATGATTATCCACTGTTGTATTGTATTTTCGTTAGTCGTTAAAATGGCGATAATGTGAAAATTGAGGAAACCCGGTTTTATGAAAATATACCATAATAAAAAATAGGAGAAAATTCTAAAAAATTGATCATTTCTTTTTAAACCACCTGATATGAAATTGATAGATCAGGATTACGGTATCGTTCAAAAATATTCATTGGATTTTGAATATTCCACCGAAAATGTAGTTTATCTATCTATATTCAATGAGGTACATATCAATGAGGTGAAGCAGTAGGCGAAGTATATTTGTATTGGCGACCAAAATGTGGTTTCGTAATTATTTGCGTTCTGTCAATTTATTTGCGTTCTGCCACACAAATGAAACATAAATTTCTGCATTACTCGAGAATTAATCAAGCAAATGAAACGAAATGTGGCATGTGAAGGTTTAGGGTGCAATTAATGTTTTTGCGGTGGTTGGACACTCTAAGGGGGAGTTGCCATACACATGAAGCATAAATTTCTGCATAATTCAAGAATTAATCATGCAAACGGAACTAAATTTGGCATGTGGAGTTTTCAGGGGGCAAGAAAAATTTCTAAGGTGGTTCAACACTCCTACCCAGGGTTACCTTATCTACAGAATAATCTGTATTTATACAGATTTTTCAGTATTTTTGAAACCAAGAATCTGTAAATACAGATTACAGATTTTTTAGGTTTCCATACAGATTTGCAGATTTCTCAAAATAACGATCCAAAATCAGTTATGGCTTGATCACAATAATATTTTTCCCCAACTCACCAATTTTATTCCTATAGCATTCGAATCAGTCTGAATGAGAGTCATTTTGGCATTCATGTGTACCGTGTAATACTGCTTTTTCATATTCAATCTAAGGCGAAAAGTTGCAAAAAAGTCTGCGTCATCAGCTAGCTTTACAATAGATAAATATCACTGCTTATCTTTTTTCTACTAAAGCACAGTAAATGCGAATTTTTACGTGGATCCATCAACATCGTCAAATTCATAATAACTATGCCAACCAATGGTACTAAAGCTAAGATTATGCCTCAAAACGTAACGTACGTATAAGTCATCATCACAAGAGAACGGCTAATCAGATTTGAATCATCTATATATTGTTGTGTCTGTCTCCATTCAAATTAGAATGATAGAATGATTTGAATAATATTTTAAAAAAGGAAAATCTAAAAAAATGGGCTATGCATATGTACTGCAGTGAAAAGTGAAATCGAAAAAAAATATTACGCATTTGTTCTGCAATGATGAGTTTGTCCGATTGGAGTTAATTTATTCAATTGGAATTGATTTTGATTACATTGATTTTTATGTTTTGCCATTCTGTAAATTTTAATGGATTTTCAGATGGAAAATGAAAATGAATCGCCAAAATGTGGTCATCCAATTCGAGTAAAGATTGTCCGATTTGAGGTGAGATCCCTTCGTAGATCAATGTAATTGTGAGAATTTTTTTTTAATTTTGAAGGAGAAAGGAAAAAAAATCGGAAAAAAAACTGAGCAATTTGAAAATGCTCTTGAGCTTGGTAATCTGATAGAGTTTATTGCAAATTATAGATTGATATTTATTTTAGACTTTCAAATTCATTCGTGTCTGGCAGTAACACATGCCAATTGAGCGATTGATCAATTAATTTTCCGGAATTCAAGCCATGAGCGCTCGAACGTGAATGTTGGGAAGTATTCAAAAAATCAATTTAGGGCAGGACAAAGTTAGCCGGGTCAGCTAAATGAACTTATAAATTTACCCCTTTGCGGTGGTCTTAAATTTCGACATGTATGTCGTACTGATCGCTATTATTTTCACTTGAAGAAGCAATGATGTATAACTTTGAAAGATGAACAAGATTTTTTTTTGTTTTTGTAAACTTTTGATAAGTATTTACTAAACAATGTTTTTATGTTTATGATTAACACATTGAGTGTCATGGTTTTATAGCGACTCTATGGATTTTTTTAAACGTATCGGGGCCATCGTTTCTTATCGTAGTGAAAGGTATTTTTGTTCGAATGGGAATGCTTATAAGCTTATATGCTTATATTAGTTACCTTTATTATCATATGTTATACTGCCAGTATTCGGTGACTGACACAGCCTGAGCATATCTGTCGCATGTATCACCGAAATAATTAATTGTCGCATTTCGTCTTTTATCTTTCTGTTTGTACATACACAACAATGCTCTTTACATCTTTACAGTGCCGCAATACATGGAGTTTTCATTAATCCTTTCCCCGAGCACGGATTATAACTTTTTTTTATACTCAGTACCGTTATCTATTACTCATAGTACCACCGTTTTGGTCCGTGGATAAGTTCACAAGACATAAAAAGCCGGTTAAAATAAGTGTAAACTGATACATTGTTGCATAAATTTTAATATTAGTATACTTCTGCCATACAAATGAAATACAAATTTCTACGTGACTCGAGAATTAATTAAGCAAATGAAATCAAATTCGGCATGTGGACGTTTTAGTGTGCAATAAATGTTTTCACGGTGGTTAGACACTTCTCCCCTTGGACGGCTACCAAAACATTAAGCATAAATGTCTGCATAGCTCGAGAACTTATCAAGCAACAGAACCAAATTTGGCATGTGGAGGTTTTAGGAGACAAGAAACGTTTCGTAAGTGGTTCGACATTCCTCCCCTTCTACATGGGTTGCGCTGAATAACTCGAGATCTAATCAAGCAAATGGAATCAAACTTGACATATAGAGGTTTTAGGAATCGATAAACGTTTCTATGGTGGTTCGACACTCTTCCCCTCTTTCTAGGGGATGCTTCCATACAAATGAAACACAAATTTCTCCATAACTCGAGAACTAATAAAGCAAATGGAACCAAATTTGGTATGTGAGGGTTTTTGGGTACGAGAAATGTTTCTATGATGGTCTGACACTCATCCCTTCTCTGGAATGGAGAAGGGGTTCCATAAAAATAATACACATATTCCAACCAAACATGACGATTGAAAATTTTCTATCAATACACAAGGTAATCATGTAATGTGGTGTAAATCAGTGGTCAGATGTGATAAATATCGAAAAAAATCTCTTTGAAAAGGTCCAAAGTTTTGCTTTTAACTTGAAATAAAAAAGAGATACTAAAAAACCTTAAGATTTTCAAAATGTTGGTCAATGAAGGACAACATTTTTTTTATTTACACTGAAGAAAAAAGTGTTTTTAATTAAAATCCATTTTTCTCAAAAACATATTTTTTCAAATTCTCAAAAAAAAAAAAAAAAACAAATAGCCCATACAATAACCAACAAGTCATCCATAAATTGGAAGATGGTCACTTCTTCAGGGAAAAAGTTTTTCTAACTACAACTTTTTCATATGTTATTTGCCATTCCATGTCAAACCGATATAGTGGTTCTCAGATTTTCTTGAAAATTGGTAGTTTTTGTTCAATATTTCTATGCGACTAGACTAGATCTATTCGACTACAATTTGATATAGAGCATTTTCACGCCAAATCGGCCAGAAAAGAGCAAATTTTGACCCGAGCCACTCAATTTTTTTTAAACTTGGTACTTATGATGAAAGCTACCCGAAATCACAATTTTCATTATAATATGACCAATTTAAATTACGACTGATTTTTGGAAAAGGCGTATTCAAAATCATTAATCTTTCTTCCAAAAAATCTTTATCTACTATATCGGATTGACATGAATTGGCTGCAATTCGGCTGTAAGATCATATAACAAAATTGGTCAATGAAGGAAAGGTAGGAAATTGTTTAGATTTTCATTAAAGAATATCAAACAACTTTTTTAAAATTTGCACTGACATTTTTTTCAAATTAAAATTAACTTTTTTTAAAACCTTTTTTTAAACTCTCAAAAAATAATAATCATAACCCATACTCAATTTTGGTCAAAAAGGAGATGTAGGAAACTGGCTAGATTTTTTTTTAAATATCGAACATTTCGAACATTTTTTCAATTTGCGCTGGTTTTTTCTTAAGGGGTAACACCTGTATGAAAGGTCGGAAAATAATGAGTTTTTGTGATTTTTTTTCGGATGTTAGGAATGAAGTGAAATGTTCGGGTATTTTCGTTATTGTTTAAGATATACAGGCCGGACTTGATTATATACAGACTCTATTATATATGATCACGCAACAAAGTTTAATAACTTCTACAAAAGTGAACCGATTTTTATTTTCAAAAAAACGAAAATAAAGCTTATTTTAGGACATTTTCGATGTGACCATCCCGTTTTTTCGATAACGCGTTTTAAACGGTGAAAAAAATTCTTCATGCACAACTCTAACATTACGACTTCGATGCTGTTGAAAATCCGTTTTATTTCTTCTTTAAATTTCTCCTCCAAATTTTGTGGTTTATTAACATAGAAATGGTCCTTCACGTACCCCCAGAGGAAGTAATCGACGACGAGAAATGTTGAAATTCTTACCATAATAAGAGAACAAAGTTTAATTAAGGATTTTTTTTATCTGTATTATTAGTGATTTTCAACTCATTTGGCTGGTTCGTCACTTTTACTTCCATTTTTGGAAGAATGTCGGTAGTGAGAATTGAACTCGTGACCAGAGCTGCAATCCATCACCGTCAATGTCACAAAAAAGCTGACCATAGTCACTCAATTCCTCTCACGGCACGTGAGATCCAAATATTCAGTAGTGATACTCACTCTTTTGTTTCTGACACCTAACCAAATGACGGTTGGTTCCAATGCCTCTCACTGCCGATCGCTCTGTTTACAACTTTACGTTACGAGAGCGGTGGTTGTGGCGTATGATGGTAGTAGAAATGTGAGTGATCAGACAGTTCCAATCATTTTTGACAATCGCGACGGTTGTTTAGATCAAGAAGGTGGAGTTAACAGGTGGCTCGTAATTTACACTATTTAGAAAAGACGTATGAGGAATGGCAAGACGAAAGGTTTGGATTTGTTTATGTTCTTACTTACGTTGGTATGGTTACATTTGATTTCGTCGAAGGTATTTGAAGCAGTATAATAAATAAACAGTTGTCGTTGAAAATAGTAACCTAGTAACCTTTATGCATATGCTTCCGCCAGCTGGCTCGGCTAATGTGATATGATTTATTCAGGGAATGCTTTGATCGTGGTACCGACATGGTGCATAATTTGCAGCTTTGTTTTTTGTGCTGGTTCATAACGGTAATCAACTGTGCCGACGAAACTGTAGCCAATGTTTAGTGTTGTTTGGATACCATCTATGTAAATAAATTCAAACTTACGGGATACGTCCGAACGGCAATTCTGATATTACGTTTTACCTTCCACTTCACATTCCTTGGTTTAGATTTGTTTGTTGAAGTAGAAGTTGTTGTTGTTGTTAGAGATGTCTAAATTTTTCGTTTATTAGATTATCGATTAATCGTGGGGCCATTTTTAAATATTCGATTCATTCGAACAATTGTCTTTCAGTATTCGAGCATTTATTTCTTGCAGTTAAAATGAACAAACATTTATAATAAAAAAGATTATGGAGTCATAATTTTAAAAGTTATATTGAATATAATTTTCAAATGAACATGATTCAGCCAAAACCATTATTTGAATGAAATGGTATTTAAGTATATTGATAAATTTACCATTTCATAATTATTTGCGGATCATGAAAATGATCCGATTGAAAACCGACAAGGCGTTTTTTTTTATTTAGAGTTAAGCCTTACCAGAACTATTGAAGTTTAGTTAATAAACGTGAGATGAACACAAAAATTTAATTTTTTTATAAAACGAAAGAAAATTGCGATCTCATAGAATCGCTCAAAAATCATCCACTTCCATTGAGGCTTTATTGAGAAACTTCTTACACAGTGTTACAAACTGCGCCACGAACACGTTCAGATGGAATATATGTTTGCTTCCTTGCTGCATCCAGTGTTCATAATGCCCGGCAAAATTCAATGTTTGCGTCTTCAGACTCATATCGCAATTTTCAACCAGATTCGGTACCAATCCACAGATTATAACATTCGATAGAACGCCTTGAAATAGCAGCTCGTATAGCCGTTCGCTCACCCCCTCCAGCTTCTGTGGACTTTGTTCGAGGACAATCTGATTGGCGGTTTCTCGATGGAATATTTGCCAGTCAATTTAAGATACTTCTTAGTTGACCGTGAACGGTTACTGTTGTACCTTGCAAGCTTCCAGCATGAGGATAGCGTAATTCTTTTCTCCGAAGGAATGTGCTGAAATGCAAATAGTGTTGTTACATTCAAGAAACAAACAAATGATAATATTACCGGCTAGCCGGCCCCCTTATTCCCAAGCAACGACTTCTCACCGCGGGAATAACCCGCGAAGTAGAATTGGCGCACAAAATCAATCTGCACCTAGACACATACTTTTCAATGGTTCTTCTCAGCGCATCCTGGGTATCTTTGGTCAGCTAATCCACCACGGACAAGACGAGTCTCATATTCACTCTACCCACTGGGATCAATTTGATTGATCAAATCCGACACGACCACCCTGTCATATATCCCGGTAAACGATGAATTCAACTCGATGTGGTAATTACTGCAGATGGTAATGATTTCCACCTTCCGGTTCGAGGGCGTTGTGAAGTTTAATATTTCATTGCGTAGCCGTTCCACGCCCGGTTGGTAAAGTTTCCACAGCAGATACATGATGCGAGTTTTCTTACTGGCCCGGAAGGACCGTATAACATGAGATGCGGGAAGTCTCCCTGGGACCGAAGATTAATCAGATACGCAACTTGCGTTTTGTGGTAGTCCAGTTTGGACAGCTGGCGCGGTCGGTAGTGGTCAACTCAGAGAGCCATTGTAGACAAAAATATTTGATGTATAATACAAAAATACTTGGTGACTTGTTGTTTTCGTGTTGGCATTTGTCAGAGTAAATGCATCACCTCCAGAGATGTCAGATGATTTTTTTGAAAATCTTCGACAAAAATCTGAAATGTTGATGAAATCTGAGATGCAGATACTTTTGTAACCGCGAGAATAGCAAAGTAATGTTTGAAAAAAGGGGTTTCAAGCGCAGGGAATCAAGTCATAAAGAGAAGAAATACCATATCCCTACAGTCTGCAACTGAAAATATAAGTTTGCAACAGGATAGACAGGACATTAAATATCAGTAAAATTGCGAACAAGTCTGCAAATTTAGTATCCTTGCAATGATGAGTAACAAATTTGGTAAAAAAATCGAAGTCGAACAGGTTAAAAAATGCATCATTTTGCTAATTTCAAATCCGATCGGGAGCCGGAATAGAGGGGATACGCAAGGCGTGTTATTCCACAAACTAAGTACTAATACAAATGACACGTGTATTACTACGTAGAGTCGGCGAAATGCCGCTAAAAACGTTAAGGCCGTCTGAAAAGTTGAAAAGAAAATACATGCCTGAAAACACAATATTCTTCAAATTGTATTTAAAATGAAACTGTATATTCACATCTGGCATCCCTAGTCACAAAGAACGAACACAAAGAGGCGAATGTTGTGAATATCGCCAAACACCAAACCATCAGCTAGACTTTTGAGTGTCGCACTATTCTGACATTTCAGCGACAGGACACTCACCAAGGAGCTCGGATTTCTACTGTCAAGTAGAAGTTCACCATGCGTTAGTGTTGTGCTAATACTCTTCTCACACTATTGGACTGACTTTATGATGGTCACCAAAGATAATCGTAGTACAAAATTTGTTGATTATCATTGTGTGAGTACCATCACTTGATTCTCACGACAAATCGCAGCTCTGCTCGTGACCTTCAGCGTGAGAGGCATGGATATTACCACTACGCCAGATCGCCTCCCGAGGTTTCGGTGGTCGAGTAGTACGATTTCACTAAAAATACACGCTCTTGTAAATTGTACATCTTGACACTAAAAACCATCCGATCAGACAGAACGAGTAGCCGAATATTATCGTCCCGAAGTGGGGAATGCAGTGTTATCATCGACGGACCAAAAAAAAAATAATAAGGAGCTATTCGATTTCTTTTTGCGTGAGCGTTTAATCTGAAGGACCCTGTCGTTGAAGATTCACCAGATATTGTTTAAAATGATATTGCAACAAGATTGAACAAAGATAGAAGTTGGGTGTCAAAGTACGAATTACAGAGCTTTAGTTTGATTTTTTTTTTGGATAGAATTAAGAATAACACCTTAAAAATCACTAACTTTTAAATTTTCCGCTTCTAAAATGTTAACTAAATCTACTGATTTGAAAGTTTTACAACTGTATCCTGTATTGAATTTTATCATCTTCCTAATGGGAGCAACAGAATTGTCCTACGTAGCGTAGTTTTCGAATTTGAGCCAGTTTAAGACAAACAGAGCCCGAAACAGAGAAAAAGCTCAATAATTCTGTCACTGTTGAAATTCTAACATATGCGTAAAAGGGGTTTTTTCATCAAATATGATCCTCTATCACTTTCGAAAGAATTAGGATTTCTTATATGTGAAAGGTATGTATTGACTTTAAGGGGATGAATCAAAAATCAAATTCTTTTATATTAAAAAAAAATAACATATGCATAAAAAGCAAATAAAAACAATTTTTTTAATAGATTTTATGCAGTGGAAAGAAATCGGTGATTGTAAATAATTGAGTCCGCCCTGTATTTGAAAATGTATTTTCCATTTTTTGAGTGCAAGAAAAATGTTTATTACGTTGTTGACAGCTGGTTGCGTAGATGCTGTCTGAAAACTTTTCAAAGAGAACATGAAAAAGTTTTTGTTGGAAAAAAAAATCCTGTAGAAGCACCCTTCCTCCGGTGTATGGATGACATAAATAAGGTACAGTAGAACCCCGATTATCCGCAAAATAGTAGGGCTAGATAATCGCGTATAATGAAAATCGCGGATAACGCAATAAAGGCCTAAAAATGAGGTGCAAGCAGGGAAAAAAGATATTTTTGACATGAAAACTATGTTTCATATATATATATATATATATATATATATATATATATATATATATATATATATATATATACATATATATATATATATATATATATATATATATATATATATATATATATATATATATATATATATATATATATATATATATATATATATATATATATATATATATATATATATATATATATATATATATATATATAAACAATTTTCTTACATCTATGGTTAGTAGGGTGGAAAACCGATTACTCAAGGTGTACTCGAGTTTTGGAGGGTGACATATTTTTAGGAGGAGGATAGGATATAAGTAAATGGTAACAATGTTGATGAACACTCATTTCTTAAATCTATGATCCATCTATGATCCACTTAATGATCCACTCATTGAAAAAATCGCTTTCGTTCGTTCAAATATGATCTTTCAGGAAACATTTCCCCCAGCGGTATTCTATTGTTGTTATGTGCTGCAAATCACGACACAAAAGAGAACGAGACAACTCTTCATCGGCTCGCACTTCATTGCACACCAGCATGCAAGCAAAGCTATCATATACGCTTACGGTGCAGAAAGCTTATTTTCTTCTTTGCCTCTAACATATGCATACCGACATCTCCATGCATCATGAAACAGCAGGATCGTACGGACAACGCAAAGCGAAAGATTCATATTCAGCTAATGTAGCAGATCCTGATTTTTAAGTCTCAGAGAGTACAAACTATATGATTATTTAGCTCGATAGAGGCTAAGGGAAGGGTAGTCAGATTATATTTTCCATTTTTAACGCCTCTATCCCTCGAAATGTGTATATTCATATAGACCGCATAGTTTTACTAGCAACACCGCTCTCTTTCCTCATTTGTTGCTCTCCGCAAATGGTGACCGAATGATGACGTAATTTTTCTTGTATCATTTATTGCTTTGCACTTGCCTGTGCAGTGGGTTTCGCTATATTAGAGCGGGACTATATATGCGGTTCAAACTTGTATGCAGGCTTCGAAAATGGTATGCGATGTTTGATACAGATCGGATATGCAATCAACAGTCTTCGTTCCTCTCTCAGTTTAATCACTAAATATTACACAAGTGATTACTGACATTCATACAAGTATCAGAATGATCCTCTCATATTTGGTTATATGTTCGTGAGAGTTTACTTGCATGACACATTGTGTATCATTCGATTTTGATCGAAATCTAAACACTGCTATAGTGTATTTACATTTCAACTTATTCTACTATTTATAGCAAGGGGACGAATTACCCGCAAAGGAAGGAAAGGAGGGTATAAGGATGTAGGGACAATCACACACG